>NW_027460280.1:44743447-45043447 GCF_050947875.1 Dermacentor variabilis | reverse complement strand
GGTGGCGGCTCATAGAGAGTCAAAAATAAAGCCATCCGCTCAAAAGTAACCCGAATAATGACTATATACTATAGCAATCGTGTCTTAGGAATGCAATTGTGGGGTTTTCTCTATATTCTTCGATTTTTATTCCGTATCCCTTTAACGCACGCTTTACCGAGACACATATATGCTGGTGCCGCATGCTGGTTATATCGCATGCAGTATTGATAATAAACGTGGTTGTAAATGCTCGTCCCCTTCCAGCGATAAAACTAGTTGCCAATGGGCATGTAGGCGTGTGTTAGTGTGTTCATTTGTCCTGGTTCTTTCCCGCCATATACTATTTTTACCAGCATGTCTGACAAACTATAGCTCAACCGAAAGTTCTGATGGAAGGCGACCTTCCTTTAAAATATAAGCAGATGTGCGTCCCACGGGAACACTGGCGGATAGAGGGGGTCCTGACTCCTCCCCCCTACCCGCATGTGTTATTGCTACCCCCACCCTACGGTATTGAGCCGGGCAAGTTGGATACTGTTCATAGTTGCGTAACAGCGCCACACATAAAGGACGAGTAACAAAGAACAGGACGGGCACTGTTACTGAGCTTTTCTTGCTCGCGAGTCCTTTGTATGGTTGCTCTGTTACGCCATCATGAACGCCTGTATAGTCTGCAGCAGCCTTCACATTTTGATTTCCTTTTTCTTCTTTTTTTATTTTATATGGCTTGTAATAGGTGACGCAACTGAACCGTACACGGCAAAATTATGAAAGTTTTCCAAAGGGGAGATTTCAATACGCTCGTGAATGGGCTAAACGTGAACGCTCTACTACAGAACTGGCACCACGTGCGTATAACTACAGCTATAGCCTACAGTGTAAAACATAGAATTCTACTTTTATGTGGCAGCACGAACTTGATTGTGTTTAACTGTTCAAAATTACATGCGTTCTATAATGCTTTTGAGAAGAGTGTTTTCCTCGGTTTTATTATATATGATGTGTATTTTGTGCTTTGAGGCTTTAGTAACGCTTACGTGATCAATCAGTTTGTCTTTCTTTAACGATATTACGATGACAGTTAGTGGCCTTGAACAGCTTTCATTGTAGAAAAATACGTTTTTTTTTTTTTGAATTACGGACATGTGCGCAAAATACTAGGCATGATTTTGTGCAATGAATAGGCTTCATTTTTATGTTTCGTTTCTTTTCTCTTTCACATATTTAAGTGTGAGTATCTGTGCGCCCTGAAGCGGTCTTTTTATTTTTGATTATTTCTTTTACCGTGTATATTAAACTACTACTTGATTTTTGCATATAAGTAAAATGGGGGGGGGGGGAGCAGCTGGGGGCGTACTGGTTCCAACCTCTCAAGTTAGACACCATCTAGCTCTACCTAGCTACCTCAGATCACGATAATGGGGGAACGCATTGATGCTGCATTTCACTTTACTTTTTGCTCCAGCTGTTGAACAACGCAGAGGACAGAGTGCACTGTATAAATGTCCCGTGCGCGGATGTTGTAACGTTGCTATCGTTTCCTTTCGGCTCAGGACATATATGAGACAAAAGAGATTTTTGAAAAAATATAAAATTCTAGTTTCCTCTGGAGACCTGCACTTTAAAAAAAATTGCATGGTAGCCGTCCTCCAATCACGGTATAGGCGCGAAAGTCTGGCACAATAACCTAACCATTGGTCAGGACCCGGGGTGGCCGGTGCGCTGCCCCCAAGCGCACGTTTAAACGCACGATGACGACAGCTGCCATCTCGCGGCTGTTCTCTGCGCCGTCATTTGGAGCAAGTTGTCTAGCGTGATCCCTAGGTGGTGCAACATACCCCTTCGTGCGCCTTGCGCATCCGCAGTTGGCCTTAGCTGCGTTTGAGCGCGGTGCGTTGAAAAGTTGAGCCCGCCGTGTTGAAATGAGTGTGTGCAGCAGTGGGTGTGGTAGGTGTTGCAGGGGCGCAGGGTCTGTGATTCCTCTCGCTGTTCCCGTTATCCCGTGTAGCTTGTTTAGCGTAAGTGGCTCGGGACGCTTGGCAGTCTCGAACAGCTGGCACGCGCTGATCGTCCGCACGAGCTTTCAGTCGATGCAGCAGCAGCGCAGCAGCCTGCTGTTCTTTCCGACGGGGAGAGTAGCATTGATTTGTGCATTTCTTCCAAGGAGGCGCTTTTCTGATGCAGCAGCAACTAATGCAACGCGCCAAGTCACTGCGAATAACAATAAAAAAAGAACTGTTCCAGATCTCCCCGGTCGCTGTCTTCCGTCATGTCTCTCTTAACTTTTTTTGTTTCATTCAAATACACCGCCGGGTGAACGAAAGCCCGGGGATTTAGGAGACACTTATTTCTTGACTGGCTGTCTTGGACGGAAACGGCGGGGAGGAACGGAAGTCACTGAGGCGAGACGTTCGTCGCAATGAAACGAAGTGAAATAAACGCGCGCTTCGAGAAACTTGTTTTATTCTTTGTCTGACTCTTGTGTGTACACTGAGAGCGAGGAGACAAGATGGCGGGAAAAGGAGGAAATAGCCCTCATCAACAAAATATAAACGATAGAAACGAATGTTAAATCAAACTATAAGAACGGAAGAGTGATGACACTAAGTACAGTGACCTGTATATTATTATAACTCCAAATGAGTGTCTGCTTACCGCTTCCGTTGCGCGAAAGTTTCTGAATGACATCGCAGCTATTCACCGAACCGTTTAATAAAGCACTTACAAGAATATTTGCTTGGCTGGTTCGTCCATAAATAAAAATAATAGTTAAAGAGAGAATCAGCTAAGTTACTGGGGTTTCGTTGCATGTCGGCGACTAAAAGGCCTAATGAACCAGACAAGCAATGGGACCAGGTGTTTATTGAACGACATGGACCAACACATGGGACTCGTCATGTTGCACTGACTGAGGCGTGTGTAGAAGCAATATACTTCTCGTGTAAACGCACTGTACACTACGTCCTCACACGACATGACATTGCCCAGATGCTCAGATGGTTATTGCACACCGGTACTTGGAGCTATATGTCCAATTATGCGCCAGACGCGCCAACGCTGCTCGGGAATCTCGGCCTCATGATGAGCCATTGCCGCATTGGCCTCACGGCGGCGTTGGTCGGCGACATCGGCACGGTTCACAATCTTACAAGACGGGAAATTAAGTAATTATTACATCGGGTCGCTTCCAACGCTGCTGCAACATCTGCATATGACCGAACTTTGTCGGGGCACGACGCAGCGTTCCAAAGAGCGTACATCGTGCCATCAAGTGCCCGGCGTGGCGTTCGAACCAACCAGCGCCACCAACAATAGCTTCGTCATTCCTTCTCCTCCAACCAACCGGCAGCGGCCTTTCTTAAGCCTAGACCACATGCACGCTTACGGACGCGCGCAAGCTCGCGTCTACGCGCCCGCGCCCGCGCAGACAGTGCGCTACGGCTCGTACGCGTCGAAACGCAGCGCGATCTCGGTGAATAGCTCATCTCTGTTATCGCGCGCTTGGGCTGCGAATAATGATAACAAAAAAAGAAAGAACTGTCCCAGATCTCCCCGGTCGCTGTCTTCCGTCATGTCTCTCTTGCTTATGTTTTTTGTTTCATTCAAATGCAGCGCCGGGTGAACGAAAGCCTGGGGATTTAGGAGACACTTATTTCTTGACTGGCTGTCTTGGACGGAAATGGCGTGGAGGAACGGAAGCTACTGAGGCGAGACTCAGTGACTGCCTCTCCTCGCTACGGCGCAGTATATTCAACGCTCAGCGAAGCAGATTTATATCAAGCAAGAAAGTGCCTAATCTTTCCTTTTTGTGCTGATATAACAGCTCCAAAAATATAACAATTAGGTTTATAAATATCGAAGTATTTTGAAACACTGTCAATAACAAAGTACGAAGTGGCATGTATGAATGAGCCTAGTGAGCACGCTGTCGCGCGTCTTTGTGGCTGCGAGCGCTCATTCCTCGCGAGGCGCATAGACACAAGCTTGCGCGCGTTCGCGAGCGTACACGTTCGCAAGCAGAGCGTTCGTTCGCAAGCGTTCGCAAGCGCAAGCGTTTGGGCTTTACACAGCGCCCGCTCGCCCTCCTGTACACGGTCTCCGGTGGGAGAAGGAATTTTGCGACATGCGACATTAAGCGAGTTCCGCATTAAAATGAGAACATTTTATGGAATTTGAGCGAAAGCAAACTCAGTGCCGCAGTTAGCATTGAACCTTATTCTAATCATAGGAAAGAAAGCCAGCTTGTTGTAGAGATCGTTGTACAATCTAAATAGCACTTACAGAATGTGCACGACACGAACTCCTTATAACAATAAAATTGACACGGACAGCCGACAGCAAAAGTTTTTGAAGCACAGATTTCGACAAAAAGACATATTTTGTTGCGTCTTCGTCACTGTACCTCTAATTCAGAGGTGAAATGTGAAATGTGACGTTCCCACACGTATTTAACTTCCTGGCTGGGTTTAGTTCATAGGCAGTAATATCTAAGTTGACCAGAGAGACAGCGCACCACAGCTCAATTGGTAGAGCATCGCGCACGTAAGACAGAGCCACGGCAGTGCAGCCGAACAAACGTGCACCGAATAAAAACTACTGACATGCCACACACTAAGCTCAATATAGCTCAATCGGTGACTCTGAGATTGTTACAGACAAGAACTTATCCGAGTCCAAACTTTATCAACAAGCTATATCCAGAAAGAGAGATACCAATCAATTGCGAGAAGTGTAATGGCATCATTACTCTGGATCATATGCTTTGGCAGTGTTCTGTGTCTTTCACAGACTGTGACAAGGAAAGAGACTGGTGGCGACAAGTCCTTCACAGTGGAGTTCCTTTACATCAAGTACAGGCCGTCCAGAAGGCCCATGATACGGCGGCAAGGTTAAACATTACTGTCCCGACGTGGGAGCCGCCTGCGTCAACCTAAGGGTTGATCTTCAGGACGCGAATAAAGTTCATCATACCATGCCATTCCATAGCTACTAGGAACCAAACGTCTCAGCAAATCTCGATTCCTGCTCCGTGATCTCGATGCAAGAGGTCACGTGTTGGGCCACCACTGTGGCTTCACGGAGCGTTCGCTTGCCAAAGCTGGCTGCGTGGCGTAATGATCCTTCCTATATTTTTCTTTCCTCCATGGGTCAAGCGCTCTGCCTGTCTTGTCTCTTCCTTACAATGGTGCAGTCAACGAAAAGGCAACCTAACACAATCCAGCCTTAAAAACAGTCCTTGTGGGACCATGCCGTCCTAGGTGTCTCCTGCGGCCAGCGAAGGCCGTCCACATTTCCGTTGCCATAGAAATCTTCCCAGGACATCATCGACTTCTGAGCCGCCAAAGGATGCCGGTCATGCTGTCCTGGCTATGCTTCCGGCTGCAGTGAGTACCACGACCAGCACCGTCCCAGTTTCAACGGATGCCATTCACGCTTCCTTCCCCATCCCTGGCTGGCGTGAGCACGGGGCTGTACACTCAGGGAAGCGATCGTGCTTCCTCAACAGACTCGACTGACAGCCTCACAGACCTCATGCGAACCATCTCCCTGCTCTCACAGGAACTGAACTACGTCGCCTCAGTAACCTCCGAATTATCGCCTGCACCATATCCAGCTGTTTGGTAACTACCAGAATTCCGCGGGTTTCAGGATGACGCCATCATTTGGGTGGAAACAGTTAACGTGCTCGGCGCTCGTCATGCCTGGCCAGACCACAAAAAAATGGCCAATTGCGGTAAACCGGCTTCGCGGTGCCGCCAAGGCGTGGCAGGAGTACGAAGGCATCAGGCGCCCGTGTTGAACTTATTGTAGTACAGCTATTGGTAGCTGCTTTCGGCCGGCTCTCGCATGTCTTCGGCGACTCTGACCAGCGCTGATCCCCGAGCCGGGCTCATGAAGGACACCGTCTCGACGCGGCAATCGTGCCAACCAGCGACTCGATAGAAAGGTCTGCAGGCTGCCTCGCCATAGGCGCCAGCTCGCCGCTTGTCGCCATCGGCTTCCTCCTTGACGGTGGGAAGCGTACGGCGACCAGCGCTCCTACTTTGACATGGCCGTCTGCTCCAGCCGAGATTCTGCGACGGCAACCTCGCGACGCTCGAGAGAAGTGCCATCTAACCGCTGCAGCTGCATCCGACAATGCTTTGGCAGATGGGCTTGCGGGCTGCCCCGCTGTGGACCCCACTTGCGAGCTACTTTTTTCGCCGGGAGTCTCGGACTCCACATGAGCATCCTGAACCACACCATCACTACCAGAGCCAGCGGTCGCATCCCATCTATTGCTGTCGATGACGACACGATCTCCAAGCTTCACAGAAGAACCACACCTCATGACTTCAAAGCAGTCATTGGCGCAAAGCGGCGACATTCATTCGCCGCTGAGAGACCGCAAGATGCGCAAGTGACTTTCGAAGCGCAATTCACACAACGGAACATCGCAACAGACGCACAAGAGAGCGGACGCACGAGAGACCATTGTTTTTGGTGCAGACAAGAGCTTTTTCCCCTTTCGAGCCTTGAAAAGCTCGCATCTCCTTCTTTCGCATTGCATGTCGCAGGCCAGTCATCTCATCCTTATGGCAGGGCTTCTGACCAGGACAGTTCGAGTGCACCCGAATTTTTGGTCAAGACTTGCCGGGTCAACCATCTCGGAGAGCCTCGGCCTGGTAGCTGCAACGCTACGAAAGCGTAAATCGCGTCGCGCACCGGTAAGGAAACTCGCCCCCGTCATTGTCACAGATACCTGGTATAGCACACTGCGACGCACTGCGACCGACCGCGACCAGTGCAACCGACCATGTTTGGTGAGGCAGACATGCTTCATTGTCCGAGATCACCTGCCCTTTTTCTCGACTGCGACGAAATAATCATCGGAGAAAACCAACGGCCCGAGCGCAACACTCAGTGCCGAACCCCAGAGAAGCTGGTTGCACAGTGGACGGCCTTAACAACGACGACTTCCAAGTCTCATAACCACCTATAGAGCTATCTTCGGGAGCGTGGCCGAGTGTAATGAAGAGAACTAGGCACTCTTGGGCTCGGGCGCTCGGAGTGCGTGCGCGCGCAGGGGAATGGACGAGGAAGCAGAAGAGCAGCTCAAGGTGTCCGGCGCTCTGCCTGTGTTATTCATTTCTTACAAACTGGACTTTGCAAGTAAACCAAGAACTGAATTTCTGCCTTGCTTTCCATGAATTCATTGTCTGGCTTCTACTTGCATTTACCTTGTCTTTCCACAATAAGATAAAGTTTATCATAAATTTAACCTCACCTTTCGTATTTATTAACACCGATTAACAGAAAAAAACATTTATTCTGACCTGTCATTTTTTTTATTAGCATGTGTTTAAGGAGATGTTGGTGTACGTGGCCTACGCTGGCTACTCCTGTCCTCTCACTTTATAAATGTTCATGAACACTCAAAATGTCACAGGCAAAGATACCAAAAAAAAAGTAACATCAATTCCAAACTTTACAAAATACAAACAATCCTGGGCCGGCGTTAATGAGGTCTTTTATGAGTGCCACCTTCCAAACACAACACAATAATACCGAATACCGAATAATACGTAAGATTGAAGTAAAAAGGAAGTTCTGCATACAATGTTGCCAACGAACACTACGCAGCGTTCGAATAAACCTACATGACCACACGTAGCGCTTATGCAGTTAATAATATTAAGTAGACCCTACGCGCAACGTTTAGGTCCGGGCTCACAGCGAACTATTCTGGCCATACAAGTAAGAAATAGGACGTAGAACCTCGAAAAAAAAAAGGCAAAAGCAACTCTCCTTGCGCCATTAAACATCAAACATTCATTAATTGAAGCAACTCTGGAGCTCAGGTAAAAGGAAGTGGTTTTCTCAGTGTTAGGAATATATTTAGGTTTCAATTTCTGTCCCAGGTATCTAGGAGACGACGGCACATTTTATTTAAAAACTTTAATTTCTTTCATTAAAACACAGATGAAAGATTTATGTGTTGACAGAATATTTGTAAAATGTTTTAAAAGTGTCAAATTAGCATGAAACTTCCCTTTAAACGTTGGGAGTAGTGGAGTGTATGTCATTTCCACTTTTCAGCTACTCATTCCAACTTGCACGGCGTTTGCGAACAACTGAGGAACGTGCAGAAACATCCACGCGGCTTTCTTTTCTTTTTTTTTTGCCCGCACTCATCTGTATGTGTGGCGCTTGACACGCTCCCACTCCACGGTCGTTTTCAAACCTACATTGGTTGACTTCACATGAGAAAAGTATTCGGGTTTTCTTCCTCCAGTTATTGACTTTTGTTTATGTTATCATCGTACACAGAGCAAGAACAGTCTGTGGTAAAGTAGTCATGTATTGTGTCGTGAACCAAGACTGCTAATCCAAAATGGTGTTGTTCCTCCTAGTATCAAAAGTAACATGTTGTCATTAGGAAGGTCGCGGAGTTACGTTGCTTCATTCGTTTCATATCGTGCTAGCACAGCACACATTATGCTTTATTTTCTGCGCTAGATAAAGCCATAACCTCTGAAGATGTCAAATAGTTGCTTTAGAGGCGCTTTCATTGCGCCAACGATCGACCAAGGGAAGTTCTTGAGGACTTTCTGCAATATCGCAACCTTTACATTTTGTAACGCCTCGCCTCTGCGACGCTCACCTAGCAAGACCGTGAGCGGAGCAGTTGCGTCGTGGTGTACTTTTAAAGCCATTAATTTAGCTTTTCGCTGCGTAACTGTGAAACTTCGAAAAATAGTACACATTGACGAAATATAGCCCGACGGCCCTACGACACTGAAGAGCACACAATGTGAAGAAAAAAACTCTACTTATATGGTGATTAGGCAACAGTGAGAGCATTGTGACTCCCAATTTATGAAATCATCACTTATGCTTTCTATATCTGTTCGCCTCCTGCGTGTGTGTGTTACGATTTGTGATTAGCTTACTTTATTCATGATACAATCAGAAATGCCCCCAATCATGTTATGAACGAGACGAAAGGGGGTTAACCGAGAGGCCCGATTTTTATTAATCATGCCATAAGAAGCCAACTAACAAAAACGCCAAGGACAACACAGGGGAAATTACTTGTACTCACTAACTGAAATAAATAAATTATAAATTAATGAAATTGAAAGTGGATGAAAAAGCAACTTGCTGCATGTGGGGAACGATCCCACGTCTTGGCATTACGCTTGCGATGTTCTACCAGTTGAGCTACTGCGGCGCTGTCTTCCCATCCACTTTCTGGGGTATTTATGTGTTACTGCTAGAACTAACCCTGGGACTGTTAGCTAGCGCCACCGCTAATAAACCTTGGCGGCGGATGTAGAACATCTTTTCTGCCGCCGACGTCACTAGTACGTGATCTTTTTGGCTGAAGGCAACTGGTCAACTTTGTTGGCTTCTTATGACTTGATCATGCCTTCTAAAGACTGTCGTGCGACTGCATGACAATTGCAGTTGGTGATATATCGGCCGAGATGAGGCACATCACAGTCATAATTTTTCGCGCACATTTCTTTTAAACCATTATTGAAGTACCCCGAATGAACTTCACTTATTTTGCGTCTGGTTTCCCAGTCAGAGAACAACATTTTTGACTGACAATGACAACAGTAGCAGTAGCTACAGAAGCGCACTGCCTCTCACTTTTGCCATGAAAGTTGAATAGAGAAAAGCAGTTCATTTTGTGAAGTCACTTCAGTTTCTGGTCGTGAGTGTTCAACTTTTTCGCGGACATCGGAGGCGGGTGTCTTCCAGCCACGTCGCCTAATAAGAAGATTATCATGCGAAAAAAAAAAATCACGATGCTGCGCCGGAGGCATAAAATTGCTTCTTTCTTTCTTTTGCGCACTTCAAAAAGAAGTTTCGCTTTGCTCTGGTGAAAATTTTTACACTGAGCACGGAACAAAGATTATATGTTATCAGAAAGACATTATCACGAAGTTATTCGCCGCGAACAGAGGGCAGGTGGCAGTACCGCATTATATACACGAAAGAAAATGAAGCCGATTGTTCGTGGGCGTTGGCGTACTATGCCGATGATGGGAATCTGAGCCGGCGAAGCTCTGCGGCACAATACGTGCGGGAACGGAAAAATGGTAGTTCCTTGCTTTTCTTCCTATAAGGCTGGCGCGAGTTCTCGGCCTCTTTCGCTTACTCTGCGCTCTTTCGCGAACCACGTGAATAAGGATTTTGCGCAGCAGTTCTTCCTATAGGATGTTCCTTTTCTATCAAAGTTTCTTTGCTGGTGAAAAAATGGAAACACCGTTCCGCGCCACAGCTTCGAGAAAAATGAGGCAAACTACACGCAGCGTGCGACAGACGGACAGACACACCTTTAACTCACTGTTTCGCTTTGGCGGTGAAGCTCGCTTCAAGGAAAGCAAGGGCTAAAAACGAACGGAGATGAAGGTACCGCACCGTCTTATCGTCTGATCCTTCAGTACTACTTTCGTTTTTCTTCGTTCAGAATTTTCTAACAAAGCAAAACAGAACAAAAATGCAAGGACAAGGAGTGATGGCTGCGTAATGGCAGCTTGGCGTACGTATTTACAATCTGCTTGCAGCTCATTCCGAGAAATACGGTTCCACGCATAGAAGTCCATGAGTTACAGGTACCAATCAAGCATTTTTGAAGTCGTTGGCGAGAAATGAATCACACAGACTGACGAAATAAGGGCATCGCTAACACCACGGCAGAAAGGCTCACGTGAGAGGTAGTCAATCGAACTTAAATGTTGGCACGGTTCTGCTTTAGCGCCAAACCAACGTCTCGACAGACTCGGAAAATACAGCGGAGAAAACACGCTCCATCATTTCGCCCGTACAATCTGCTCTATATTCTTGCTTCTTCATTGCCAAAGAAAAATTAAATTTTCGAGCTTCCGTGTTTTATTTTAAATCTTTTTTTTTTTTTGCGCCAGACGAAACCCCAAGCCCTCAATACTCTATAATGAATGTGGCAAACGTGAGTGTGTTCTAAAAAATTTAGTACGACATCTTTTTCGTAGAACTATATTTGGTTGCGATATACTGCCACGAAGTCATTGCACCGAAAGTCACACTGGGTTCACAGTCACGCGACTGCCTACACGTTGCAGCCATGTAGCTTATTACATTTACAGTCACCGAGACATAAGAATGTTTGTGATAAACGTCAATGCGATTATTATTTACATTATTTACAGTAATGTTTTAGTTATTTACTTGAAGGGAATGTTGTTAATCAGGAAAAGGAAGTCACCCAGTACACTAAGCATGGCTGGGCAAAGATGCTTTGCAAGTATGGCATGACAGAGATACAAGATAAAAGCGGATTAATTGCGTATATAATATTTGTTGTATGTATCTTTACATAATTTTGTACATTAGTTAACTTCCCCAGAGCTTGCTGCAGGGTAACCGGTGTTGACAGGCAATTTATTATATTCCGCGAGCACACATACCCTTCTTTTCGAATTTTCTTCCACTGACGTGCAAAACTTTTTCGATGTTTTAACAACGACCTACGTCGCAATCAATTCCGCAACAGTCTACGGGGCTGGCCGGACGAGCAGCAATTAGTGCAAATACGCTGCGCAATCAGGAATTGTTTTCCTGTCACCTTTACCACCGGTACGATGCACTGTTTGGCGTGCATTCGTAAAGCGGGTCAGTGTGTTATATAGGAACCTGCTCGTTTGTATAGGTCTATATTTGTGCCACATTAAGCTTCGTCGCGTAATCTGCATATTAAGCACTGAATACGTTGCGCGTGTTATTTGGAGATAACAATGTTTATAAACAAAATAACACGTCGTATTCATTTTGTTTATAGACACCAGTATTACACTGCTTGGACGAAGGGACCACATTATCGATCCTTCCTGGGCTTTATTAGATCCGCAAATTTTTTTTCATTCATTTAATCATCGTTATTCGCCCGCAACCCATACCCCGGTATGCCCTGAGACATTAACGCTCGCATTGAAAAAAAAGAGAAAAATAAACGACAGTATATTGAGCTCAGGGTATGAATGTAGTTAAAAACATAGCCAGATTAGGAAGTTCAAAGAAGACGTTTGGAAGACCATTCAGTTTCAGAGTGGATGCGCCCATCATCATATCGTTATCATCACAAATGCAGAAGTTTGCCGACTATATCATTATCAGCGCTCAGCTTTTCAGTAGAAGCAGAGTACTTTGATACTTCTCCCCCATCCCGCTCTCACGTGTAGGGTAGCAAACCGGTTAAGCTAAACTGATTAATCTTCCTGCCTTTCCTTCTCCACTTTTTCCTTCCTTCCTTCCTCATAGAAGCTCCCAGAAAAGATTATTGGAAACGGATGCGTGAGATCTCGGCGATGGTCCCCGCTTGGCAACCGACTTATATTTCTCTTCCTCATTAAGGGGCATTGAAGAAATAGGGGAAAATCTCCGCAACTTTTGAAAAACATTCACTCATGGCTTTAAAAATGAAGAAATGTACCTTGAAACTAACCAGCACATATGACATAAATGGACGCGTCGACAGCTGCACCTCGCCACGGACTCTACCCCGGAAGAGTTGATTGTCGACAGGCTCTTAGACAAGTAGCTGCCAGTCGCAGATAGCTCTGCCCCTACACAGTTCCCGGACTACGCAGGGTGTGCGGTGCCGGAGTTGGACCAGGAATTTGCTGCGACCGAGATCTGAGATGTCCTCTTCTCCTTCAACGTCAAATCTGCCCCTGACCCGGATGGCGTCAATAACAGGATGCTCAGGAATCTCGATGATGAGTCGATCGACTTCCTCCCTGAAAGGATTATTAAAGCCTGGCGCAGTGGACAGATCCCCACACAATGGAAGACGGCCTGCTCGGTACTCATCCACAAACCCGGTAAGGCACCAGAAATCGACAATCTAAGACCGATTTCCCTGACATCCTGTATCGGTAAGGCTTAAGGTGCACATCGAGGCCAATGGCACGTACACCCACAATATGATTGGTTTCAGAGCCGGCCTCTCGACACAGGACGCCATGAAGCTGATAAAGCATCAGATCATCGACCGGAACACGGGAGATACCAGAGCCATCCTTGGATTAGACTTGCAGAAGGCCTTCGACAATATCTCACATTCCTTCTCCAGTCTATTGCCGGTCTCGGGCTCGGGAAGAGGGCCTACGACTTCGTCCGATCCTTCCTTAGCCAGAGAACTGCTAAGCTCAAGATCGAAGGATACCTCTCGCAAGAGATCACCCTCGGTTCACGCGGCACGCCTCAGGGCTCAGTCATCTCGCCAACATTATTCAACATCGCAATAATCGGGCTTTCCAAGCAGCTCACGAAGATTCAAGGAATCAACCATACCATCTACACAGATGACATCACCATCTGGTGCGTCGGCGGGAGCGACGGCCAAGTTGAGGCCGCCATGCAGAGCACCATCCATGCGACCGAGCGCTTCCTCCGCCCCACTGCAGATGGGTTCAGATGTTCTCCAACCAAATCTGAACTACTTCTCTACAAGGAAAGACCCAGAGGCGGCGGTTATCGTGATTGGAAACCGGCGTCCGAAAGCGAAATACGGTTTTTCACTGGTGACGTGTCTCCGGTGCCCAGAGTGGACTCACTCCGAATATCGGGGATGTATATCTAGTCTAACGGAGCCAATGGAACCGCACTCAGAAAGATCACCGCCAAGACGGAGAGTGCTCTCGGTCTCATCCGGAGGATTTCCAACAGGCAGCGGGGGATCAAAGAAGACAATCTGATCTGCATTATACATGCTTTTGTTCTCTGCCACCTTTTATACTCGGCGCCATGCATACTTGGCATGTTGCAGAGAGGAACAAGCTCAATTCCCTCATCAGAAAGGTATTTAAGCTTGCCCTCGGCTTACCTGTCAGCACCCACACCGAAAACCTGCTCAAGCTCGGAGTCCACAACACGCTCGAAGAAATAATCGAGCCACAAGAGCGCTCACAGCTTCTCAGGCTATCCAGCACCACGGCGGGCCGCATATACTCGACGAGATGGGCCTCAACCCAGTCGACCAGTGGCCCGACGCCCTGCGGATTCCCAGCGACATCAGGTCTCAACTGCACATCGCGCCCATTCTCCGCAATATGCACCCGCAAACAACGTCGGCAGACGTCGGGCCAGGGGTACAGCTCTACTCGAGCATGTCCGCAACAACCACATTGAGGCAAGCTTCGTGGATGCCACGGCATATGTCCATCAAGGGGCATTCGCCGTCTCCATCGTCGACTCCAATTCCAGGCTCACTTGCTGCGCTACGGTACGCTCTTCGAGGCCCGTGGTAGCCGAACAGGTTGCAATTGCACTGGCTGTGCTCGATGGTCGCAGAGAGGCAATATATAGCGATTCCAAGGCATCCATTAAGGCCTACCAAACCGGGGTGGTCTCCCCTCAGGCCCTCCGCATTCTCCAAATCGCCAAAAGTATCTCTCCGCATTCTATCACTTGGTTTCTCGCTCACTTGGGGTCGACTGAGGGCTCTCTTTCTAACCCTAACGAGGGCGTGCACGAGGCCGCGGGAGGACTCACTGACCGCGCCGCCTCCACAGTCCCCCTGCCGCGCGGGTAACCCTTGCTCACGTTCCACAAACTACTATCTGTCAAGACGAGTATTCCCCCTCCCGCAACCCGCCTTATGCTGGGCGCGGGCGGTGACCCTTCAACATTTACAAGCCCGTGCGCATCCTAACCTTGCGGTTCTTCATGCAATATACCCTGAAAGGTACCCCAGTGCGGACTGCCCTGCCTGTGGATTAACGGCAACATTGGACCGCGTGTTGTGGGATGTAGCTTGAAGGTAGCTTAGTTGGTATACCTTCACTCGACGTATGCAGCATGGCATGACAAAATATTCATTCAAAAGCAGGGTGTCTGCATCGGCTCAGGTTTGGCGCCTATACTAAGTGACATTTTTCTAGCCCACCAGAACAGTAACCGGTCGCGTACCTTGTCGGAGCACAGGGTGGTTAAAGTTGTCAGGTACGTTGATGACTGTCTAGTCATTTTCAAACAAGACGCACGTTCTATAGTAGACAAGCTTTACGAAGTTTTTCTGCAGGTCTTAGCCCACTTACTCACACGCTTGAAGAGCCGACTGATAACGTGCTCCGTTTCTTAGGTATTCAGCTCGAGTTCACGGAACGGCGCACTTGTTGGGAGTATAAACCCAGGGCTAATAAGCCTCTGTTGCCGTATCGACCCGCCCACTCGAGGCTCATCAAGAGGAGCATTGCCAACCTGTGCTTTAGAAATGCATTAAAGAAATCTTGCCAGCGTAAGATATATACGAGCCTTATGGATCACTCGGAAAGGTTATCAGCAGCAGGCTTTCCGGAGTCAGTGCAGGTTTCGGTCGAAGAGGGGCTGCTAAAAAGATGCCGGTCAGACAGCACGACTCGGGACGTGGCATATCAATGGACGGAACGCAGAGGGAAGGTAGCGGTAGTGCCCTATCTGCATAGAATGGCACATAGTCTCAAGAAAATGGCTAGCCGTGTGGACACAAAAGTGGTCTTTTCAGCGCCAGAAGAACTCGCCAAAATATGTCGGTTAATGGGCCCGAACCGAAAGCCAGCTGTCGGATGCTCTCCGAATCATCGTAAAGCACCAGTGGGTTGCGTAGAAGCTGTTGTTTACGAGCTTCCGCTGTCCTGTGGAAAAAATACATCGTATAGACAGGAAGGTGCCTTAATGAGCGGTTACGAGAACATAGTCTAACGTGAGAAATAAGCAATACGGTCATCTGTCAACTCACTGTCAGAAATGCGGCTGTGCGCCGGTGTATGGGTCCTGCCGTGTTCTTGCGAAGGACAAAGATAAAGATGTGCGAGAGATTATTGAGGATCAGGCTATCTGTCGCAATAGTGATATCTGTGTTAGTGCCCCTTCGGTCGACTTGTTAGGTAAGGAGGCGGCTTTTTTGGATGGTTAAAATTTGGATCATGTGGCGCCACTGTGCATTGGTTAAAGAGGTGGCTTCTTCCTGAAAATAAGGTCGTTGAAGTTAGCGCATTGTGGTGTCGTCTCCCTTCTGTCCTTGCTCGCTGGCGCTAAATATGCTTTCCAAGTCTATTTTGCTACTAGAAAAATTTATTGGCATAAAAGTGCCACCTAAAAATAATATTTAACTGCTGTCAGTGACTCTGGTTGTCTGGATATTGCTATACGTTTATATTGTATATTTAGGTACAGGATACTTCGTATTATGTATCGAAAATACAAGTACAGATACATTTCTTGCCGAATGTATTATCATACAGATACAAGTTACCCAAGAGTATCTTAAGATAGTATCTAAGATACGAGTAGATATATCTTGGATACTGTCCAATCCTGACTCATATCATACCTTTTTGGCAGAAACTGGGCCTTGTACCATTTTCGAGGAAAACTGACTTAAAACCTGCACCGGAATGCACTGCTGTTCCAATTAACATGTTTGCGCACTGTGGACAAAGACAGTATTTATAACTGTTAACTGGAAGGGCAATAAATTTCACTGCGCCAAAAGTTATGGCTGGAATATCGGCTGACTTCAGTTCTGAAGCCACAACACGCTCTCTAAAGTAAAAAAAGAATGTAACTAGTAAACATTTTTACTCAATGATCGCATTATCGATTACAGCGCAAATTCTTCTGTCTGCTATTGCTATAAAATTTGGTCATTAAATTTTATAATTCTGTCTGAAATAACGCATACTTTTATTGTCCTGACACAGTCGTCGGAGAAACATGCCTTGTATCCATGAATACTTTCACAGAACGAGAGCCAGTATTCAGAAAAATGTCCCCACTCTAGAAGCGTTGGTAAAAGTAAGTACCAGCCAATCGTGAAGTTCGATATGTAATTAACAAAGGCGGTAGACCTTTGGCAAACTGAACTTACGAACGAAAAGCTTGGTGAATTTTCCCCCGTATCCTTACCAATACGGCGAGATGCACTATAGCTTCAAAAAGTTGTAAGGCTTTTCGTTCTTCCGCTGCCGTTCGCACAAATTATTTTGGCCGTTTCAGAATGGTTTCTCCTCGCCTTTGTCCTCGCCTTTGACTGCTTTTACGTAAAGTAGGGTTTATTGAAGAATTAGTTTGAGAGTTGGGAAACAACATGCTTACGCCTGCTTTATTTACGGCACATTGGCCTACATTCCCTTGTTCTACGCAGATTCTTCGACGGCCCTTGTGTCTCCGGCGGTAGTCTTTGTGGCGCTACCTACACTTTTCGTCATTGGTGCTGCATCGTTCCCGTGTTACCTACACGTGCGGATTCCTCAGCCTGGCTTGTATCTACAGCTGATAGCATCGATGTTTTCTACCACCGGGGGGCACTGTCGTCTCAATTCCTCGCTATAAAAGCCGCCGACGTGGAAGACGACACTTTGGTAGCAGCGGTAGCGACCCTGGCACATTGGCTTACATTCACCTGTTCTACGCAGGTTAGTCCACGACTTGTAACATTCGCTCTTTAGTTCATTTTATGTTTTCAACGCTACCGCTGCTGCCCCTCGAGTCTGCTTCCCTGTGTTTCCGTATCCTGTTCCCATGGCAACTGTACGCACCTGTTGATCATGCAATGAAGCTGTTAGCTCAGATGAAATGTCTGTGTCATGTGGTAAATGTAAGCGGCTTTTCCACATTGGGACGTGTGCTGGCTTATCGGATAAACAATATAAGAAAAATCTGAATCGGCTAAACAAAAGTGGACTTGCTCTGCATGCAGAGTTGCAGGAAAGGATGGTGAATGCTCAAGCGGGAAGTCGTCAGCTGATGAACTAACTGATATAAGGTCTCTTTGGGCGAACATAAGTCTAAAGTTGGATGAGTTGTTGCCGCTCAAAGAGACTGTGCCAAGCATTGAGCGGTCGGTACAACTAATGTCTGGTAAGTATGACGAGATGTTGGCACGATTGGCCGCGCAAGAAAAGGACACGAAAGAAATCCGGAAAAGGCTTAAACACCTTGAACAAAGCTCTCACGCTAGCGACGATACGACAAAGAAGTTAGAGGCGGATCTACATGAGCTGGAATGGAGAAACCGCAGGTTAAACCTAGAAATTCACGGTGTTAGTGCAGCTGACAATGAAAATTTGTTTGGGAAAGTGAATTCTCTTGCCACATTGATTGAGGTCCCTGTACTTAGTGAAACCGATGTCACTGCCATTCACCGCCTTCCATGCAAAGCCGGCCGCATTCCTGGTATAATTGTAAGGTATCTCAGGCATTCTGTTCGAGACCTGTGGCTGGACAGCCGCTCAAAGCTGAGAGAAAAGAAATCCAAGGTGTTCTTTCAGGAAAACATGACCAATTACAACCGGCAACTGCTTCGAGAGGCTAAAGACTGGGCGAAAGTGAATGGGTACGAATTCGCGTGGCACAGGAATGGAAAGATCTTGCTGCGAAAGGCCGAGGGCGACTCTGTGCTCGTAGTGCGTCACAGATCAGACTTTCCTTCCTGAGCCTGCTGTCTTGTGAGCGTACTGAAGTTGATCTTTCCCGCTTAAAGATGGCTACTGATAGTCCCTTATTTCCGCATGAGGTAGATAATCTTGTCTCAAATCAACATGCTGGATCATTGAAGTTTCTTCACCTTAATGTTCGTTCGCTCTATAACAAAGAAACAGATATCGATGGCTTTATCAATGGTTTTCATTTTTTGTTTGATGCTGTAATGCTCAGTGAAACTTGGTGCAGAGATGGTCGTGACGTGCCTAAGTTTAGACATTATCAATAGTTTTGTGTTAACCGAACAAACCACCGTGGCGGCGGTGTTTTGCTGTTGTTGAAAGAACATGTAAGTTGTGAATTGCTTCCCGACTTTTGTGTTTGTTGCGAAGATTTTCAAACGGTAACAGTTCGTGCGAATGAGTAATTTTCTGTTTGCTACAGGCCTCCAAATGGAAATGATCTTCAGTTCCTTTCTTTTTATGAATAGCTGCTGTCTTTTACCGCAGAAAATAGCCATTACTTGGTGTCAGCTGGTGATTTTAATATCGCCATGTTGACTACTTCTGTACCACAAAAGACTATGTTAAATATTTTGGCTTGAAATGGTTATGAAAATTTAATCCGTACGCCAACAAGGATTACATCCGAAAGTGAAACATTGTTGGACTTGCTCATTACAAATGCTGACACTGAACATGCTACTGCCGAGGTGATGTCACACGATCTTAGTGATCACCTTCCAGTATTTCTTTTTATAAGAAAACACAACTTTAGAAAGAACAGGAAGCATGAAGATATCCTATGTCAAAGTATTACTCAAACACGTCTAGACAGCTTCAGAGACGAACTTCTGCGGTGCGACCTTAAACAAATTTTAGAAATAGTTAACGTTGAAATCGCGTATGGCAAGCTTATTGATGAAGTCTCTCAATATATAAGAACCATTTTCCAGAAAAAAAGCTCAGGCTCGGTAAAAAATTACGGAAGCCGTGGATAAACCCCGAATTGCTAAAACGAATTACTTATAAAAATGCGCTCTATCACAAGTTCGTCAAGACTAAGGATCCAAGTATATTAAAGGAATACAAGTCGTATAGAAACAAGCTAACTAAGAAACTAAAATTGCATAGGAAGTCCTATTTTCATGCAGAATTCGAGGGTTGTTTGAACAAACCTGATACCTTATGGAAAAAGTTAAATGATGTCTTAAATCGTCGAAAATCAGCTCCGCGAATACAAACTATAATACTTGGTGGAAACGAAGGATCGGGAAGTGCTCTTGCAAATGTTTTTAATGATTACCTTGTAGACTTTTCTCGTGGTGGTGCGTCGTCTGATATTAGTGAATTTATGCCAAACAGAAATTCATCTTCACTCTTTCTTCACCCCTTTACTGAGCACGAGGTGACATCAGTTTTACTTTCACTAAAAATAGCTCAAGTTGCGATGCAGAAGGCATGCAGGTTCGCCCTATCAAGTATGTGCTTGATATCATTTCCCTGTACATTACCTATATTTTTAATTTGTCTTTGCCAAGCGCTATCTTTCCTAAATGGATGCAAATAGCCAGAGTGTCGGTATTGTTCAAGAAAGGTGACGTTAATGATACTAAAAATTACAGACCCATTTCTATAATACCTGTTTTTTCGAAGGGTCTAGAAAAACGAATACTAATGCAGGTTTCGAAGTTTTTTGACAAGCACAGACTAATTTCTCCAGTCCAGTTTGGATTTAGAAAACGACGGTCTACAGAATTAGCCCTACTCCATGAAAAAGAATTTATTTTATCGCAATTTGAAATTAAGAACATTGTCCTTGATATTTATATTGATTTTACTAAAGCATTTGATTGCATCCTTCACTCGGTTCTACTTGATAAGCTTAAAACCTACGGTATTCGAGGGCACTGTGGAAGCC
Organism: Dermacentor variabilis; assembly: GCF_050947875.1. Lineage (NCBI taxonomy): Eukaryota > Metazoa > Arthropoda > Arachnida > Ixodida > Ixodidae > Dermacentor > Dermacentor variabilis. The sequence continues at coordinate 45,023,113 of NW_027460280.1, read as the reverse complement.
TTATAAAATCTTATCTTGATAATCGCTATCAATATGTTGAAATAAACGATAGCCGCTCAAATTTGAAACATATCACCAGAGGCGTTCCTCAGGGTAGTATTCTTGGCCCGTTCCTGTTTATCGTATATATAAATGACTTAGTAAATATCTATAAAGATGCGAAATACGTAATGTACGCCGACGATGCCAGTATACTTTTTTCATCACCTGACTCTAGTAGCCTTGAGAATAAAGCTAACACTGCTCTGAAAATTCTTCATGTAGGGTCAAAACAAAACTGTCTACAAATCAATATAAACAAACAAAAGCAATAATCTTTAGGCCCAAATCTAAGCAAATAATCAGTTCCATCAACCTTGTCTATGACGACGTAAACATAGAAATTGTAGATAATTTTAAAATACTTGGAGTTATTTTCACACAAAATATACTTTGGGACATGCACATAGAATCGATATTGGGCAAATTATCTCGTGTAGTTGGTATGATGGTGCGGCTGAGACCTCTTTTACCTTACAGAATCAAGGTTCTTGTTTACAACAACCAATTTTTTTCTGCACTTTATTACTGCCTGCACGTGTGGGGTACAACATCACGTACGAATCTAGAAAAGATACATATACTTCAGAAAAAAATTTTGCGAGCACTATTTAACCTGCCTTACAATGCCCACCACATCAGACTTATTTCCAAAAGCAAATATAATACCCGTGTTTAACCTTTATAATTACAAATTATGTCAAGCTTTCAAACGGGAGGTAAAAGAGAACTTAAATTTTCTTCATGAGTTATCTAATGTTACCAGGAACACACATTCTTACATCACAAGGTGCACGGAACAGTGGAAGGTAGTCACTCTGCGTGCCAATTATTCTACACAAAATATATACACACTACCAACACTTTTAAATTTGTTCCTGAAATCAAGTCTTGATATTTATATAACTGATGTACGAGCTTTACGTGAACATTTTGTCCCTCAATCTTTCGTAAATAATTTATGAGCGTTTTTCAGGTAATTTGTGTTTTTGCGTTTATTTTTTGTGCATATTTCACATGTAGTCAATTGGTATGTATATATATATATATCTCCTGTTCAATCGCTGTTTGCCTTGTAAAGGAGTCTGCGGGCTCTAGTCAAGTCGCTTGCCTCTAAAGCGACTTTTACCCGCAGTCTCCTCCATCACTGATGGAAATAAAGAAGTTATTATTATTATTATTATGTCACTTGCGAATAATATAGACAACATATGAAAAAAGAAAGTGCTATCGCATGCAAGAACTAACACGTGAATTCGGTAAAAGTGATTTAGTAAACACGCAACTATAACAGTTTTCAATGAACAAGCAAACGCTAGTAACAATCAACTCTGCTGCTCTCAGGGCCTAGATAAAAAAAATCAGTTAACAGAGTCAACTGATCTTTATTTAATGCCCTTAGTTTCTATGAATAACCTGTTGATATTAGCTGAGTATTATAGCAGAAGTGTACCATGAAAGTAGCGCTAAATAAAGTCTAAATACATCCATATAAACCAATAAATAAAATGAAATCCGAGGTGGAAACAGCAATGCTTACATGAAACGTACAGACGATTAATTTGCGTACTTGAGTCAAAATTTAAAGAAAACTGATATTGTCAGTGCTTGATACCCGCACTTCTACCGATACTGTTTTATAAAAGCGCACCGAGATAGTTAGGATATATTTTGGTTAAAGAGGGGAAATGTGTCACTGAACTCTATAGTTCTAATCTTTCAATCGGCAATCTCCATCTTTATTCGATCGAATCCTATATACATGTAATTTCACATTTCTTGCTATTTCAACAGCAATCGTTGCACTGGCCACAAACAATTACCACACTATTCAAATGCAAAGTTTTCCGATTCGCTTGACATTTCTAAAATCCTGAGCGGACACGGTCCATGCCTACTAACCGGATCTTATTCACAAGATCTCTTTCAGTACGCGCTGTATCGCTCCAGGTTCTGTCGTCGTAAACACCTCACAGCACGCAGAGTAATTCGAATTGCGGGGGAAAAAATAAAGAGAAAAATGATGCAATGATGATGGGCAGTAACTGCGGAGGCAAGTGCGCGGGCAAACAACGTACAGGTAAGTACACGTCACCAATGTTGTGCCCCCTCCCCCCTTCGTCTTCGAGGCACTACAATGTCCTAATATCTGCATATGCGTGTGTGTGTGTTTTATCCGCGTATATAATCGAGCAGACCCCACTGGCTTAGGAAGAAAAAGACTGCTAGAGTGCTTTTAGCGTGGGACGACCGAGCGTCGTAGGTGGCTTGTGCGCGGCGTCCACGGCGTCTTCGCGCAGATTGCAAAAGCAGCTGGCATCGCATGGACGGAGTGGCTGCGTATAGGCAAAATTATCATGCAACGCTGGTAGGCCATACGCACGCGCTTGCACTAGGTGAGTGCGCAAGCGTCCTACCCGAAATGAGCGGCTCGCGTGGCTTGGGGAATAGTAATTGACCAATTTCGCGAAGGGTGCGTTGTGGAACGCCCCCAATTACTTTGTCGACTTACTCCTCTTCTTTATCACGTGTCTGCGGGCTGCCCTTCCGGCGGAGGTCAATTCACTTTTCGTCAGGTTAGCTCGTACGTAACATTCGGTCACGAGGATCTTCGATAAATGCGGTTTTCCTCATGTTCGGGGTAACTTGGTACACGCTCGGAATGCGATGTTCAGCGCACAACGTCAGCCAGGTGCTTGGTGTAGCGGCAGAGCAGTCGGTCAGCTAACTTCCAAGGTCGTCCTTGGCTCTGACTCTGCTCCAGGTGTCTGCGTAGCTGGGAAGATGCGCTCTGTATATACGAAGGGCTATTTTACATCTGCATCTGCGTAATTCTGAAATGCTACGACACGTTGAGTAGACCTTGGAACTACGAGCCTTTCATACTGACGGTCCTGAATATGGACAAGGTTCTTCTGGAAATGGCTAGGGGTTATATTGTATTGTAGTTCCGGTGTGATGGTATTCTTCTTCTTATTATTATTATTATAACTGCCCTTAAGTATAAAGATCGCGCGTACCGTAAATCCAGAAGTCCTCTGCGTAATGAGTGGAGAGGAAGAATACCGCTTTTTTTCGGGCTCTCTGCAAACGCCTCTATAAGCGGGATCATGACACATATATTGCATTCTTGGAAAAGAGCGCCTCCGAGCGGTCAACGGAATTTTCCAAGTATATCCGCAAACTCTCTATTAAACGTGGAGAGTGTTTTCGCTTGCCCGGCTCTAGAGGAGCAGAAGTCCCCATTCAGTCGCTGATTGTTTTGCGGTTCATTTCACATCCTTATATAAGGCTGCAGGTCTCAACGCTGGTATCAGCAGCAGCACGCGACAGCTCTTACATCTCGTGCTCTGTTGTTTGACAAAAATATCAACAGCAAATGTCTTAAGCGCTTGAAGCCTTCTCTACCTTGCGGCCCTGATGGCATACCCTCCGGAAGTCTAAAAGTTTACGGTAGTATATTTGCCCCAATATTGGCATCTGTATTTAATAACTCTCCGAATACCTTCACTTTCTCTCACATCTGGAAAACTTCTCGTATCTTTCCTGTACTTAAGCCTCGCTGTAAAGCCGATTTCTCAAATTATCGCCCAGTTACTTTTCTGTGTGCCACGTCTAAGATTCTCGAGCTTGGTCTTCGCAGCATAGTGTCTTTTACTATAGAGAACTAACTGATTCCGAATCAGCATGGATTTCTCACCTGCCGCTCCACTATCACAAATCTCGCAAGTTTCATGACACAGATCTTCACGCCGGTACTTCAAACGGAACAAGTTGACACCGTTTACGGTGACCTGAGCAAAGCCTTTGATGTAGTCTGCCACTCGCTGCTACTGATCAAGCTTGCGCACTGTGATGTTGGCTCGTCAGTTGTCAATCCCTTCCGCAGTTATCTTCTTGATAGATCACGTTATGTAAACGTGAATGGCCAAACAACTTTTTTTTACATGGCAACTAGTGGCGTCCCTGAACGATCATTATTAGAACCACTCCTTTTTAAAAAATAATAATTACATTCTTTCGGCTATTCGGAATTATTAATTCCTTCTATATGTAGACGACATCAACACTATGAATTTCCTTGAAGATCTTGATGGCTTTCACATCCTGCACTCTGGCTTGTTTTCGGTTTCTAAATGGTGCAAACATAATATCGTCACACTGAATGCTGCTAAGAGCAAAGTCATGACTTTGACACGCAATACAGCAAGCAGTTCTTTTTCTTATTCTGTAGATTCTGCACCATTCTGTAAGGTCTATGAGATCAGTGATCTCGGTGTACTTTTTGATGCAACCTTACACTTTTCAGCTCACACTAGACGCGTTGCAATGCAGGGTATGTGCTCTCTTGACTCAGTTTGCAGACTATTCAGAGTGAGAGAGAGAGAGAGTAAACTTTTATTGATGCCAGCAATCACGAGGGCGGACGCAGCCTCCCTCCGCCTAGCAGACGGCCGAGATCCCTTGAGTCTCAGCGGCTGGTTCGGCTAGCTGGACGGCCCAGACGTAGTCTCGCTGGTCTGAGCTGAGCAGCAGGGTCTTCAACTGCTGCCGGTTTTGAATACTGCGGCCCTCCAGTGGTGCCACCTTCGAGCATGCCCATAGAATATGTGGTCCATCCGTCCTACCCATGCATAATTTACATTGATTATTGTATTACCCTGAATAGAATCTGCTGCAGACCACCGGTCTAAGATACATGTTTGTTTGCAGGACGCGCCAGGCTGCCGCGTGTTTCTTGGTTAGCTCTGGATGAGGTGGCGGATACCGAGCCCAGCCCATAGTAAATGGTGATTTAGCTGCTGCAAACTAGACTCAGTCTGGTTAACCTCCCTGCCTTGCCTTCCTCCCTTCTCTCACTCTCTTTTTGCAGCTGACCATGCGGTCTCCTCTCGTTCGCGGCTGGGCCGGTCACTTGCTCGGCGAGTAAGTTCTCGAGCTACGTTGTGAGCCGCCTCAGTGCCGGGAAGAGACGAGTGCGCGGGCACCCAAATAATTTGGATCATCCCGCGATGATGGTCGCTGCTATTATTTGGAATTTTCAGCACCTCTGGCGAGAAGCGTCCTTTTGCGAAATTATGAACAGCGATCTTTGAGTCGCTTATGACAATTCTAGCTTTGGTGGAGGCCACCATTAATGTTATGGCTGATTCCCCCGCAACTTCGGGGTTCTCCGCTTTCACGGTTCCGCTAGTGAGGGGTTTTCCGTCCGCGTCTACGGCAACGACGGTCATCCCTTTGCGCTCTCTATATTCCGCAGTGTCTACGTAGGCAACGCCCTCTACACCATCGTATTTGCGCTCAATGTGGCGGGCCCTTGCCTCTCGCCGCTCATTGTGGTGCTACGAGTGCATGTTCTTTGGCAGTGGAGGAATGTTAAAGTTCCTCCTCGTCTCTACTGGAATGTGGAGTTTCGGGCCGTGGTGTGCGCCTCGATTAGTTCGTCAAGCGTGTTGTGTAGCCCCAACTCTAAGAGTTTGTCGTTAGGTGTTTTGAGTGGAACGCCAATTGCCTGTTCGAACGCTCGTCTGATAATGCATTCCATCTTGTTTTGTTTTTTTCTGCTACGGTAAATATTAGGTGTGGTGCCACATAGACGATGTGCCGGTTGACGAACGCCTGCCCTAAATGTATTAGGCCGACCTCCCTCGTGCCGTAGTGTCTATTGGCAATCTGTTTGATTAGTCTTAGTGTTTGCTGTACGCTGTTCTCTAGCACATTGATGGTATCGAGGTGTCCGCCTTCCGCATGCAACCGCAGTCCTAAGACCTTGATCGGATTTACGTTAGGTATCGGACCCTCGTTCGCCTTGATGTTAATATTCGGTGTTCCTCCATTTTGTTTCCTGTTCGTAGGGTACACCAGCAGGAGTTCAGACTTTTGCGATGAGATACTGAGCCCCGTCACGGCCACGTAGCGTTCTACGGCCTCCGTGATGTGCTGGAGAGTTTCCTCGACTTGGGCCTCGCTGCCGCCTGTCACTCACAACGTTATGTCACCGGCGTACAGGCTGTGGTTGAGCCCGCGGATCTTTCTGATGATTTTTGGCAGACCAATCATGTCCACATTGAAGAGGAAGGCCGACAATACCGAGCCTTGCGGCGTTCCCCTACAACCCATTTCTATGTCATCCGACTTGATTGCTCCTATCGTAATTTGAGCTGTGCGGTTCGAGCGAAAGTCTCGGACGTAGGTGTAGGCCTTGCGACCTAGCCCCAGGTCCCGGAGGTTCCCTAGGATCGCCTTGTGCGTAATATTATCAAAGACCTTGGTGCGGTCCAGCCCGAAGATGGCTTTTAGTCTCGCTCCTCTGCCCCGCATGTCAAGGATTTGATGATTGATTTGGAGTAGGACATCCTGAGTGGACAGTTTCGGCCTAAACCTAATCATCGTGAGTGGATACGGGCCTCTGTCCTCCATGTAGTTGCTTCATCTAGTCAGAACGACGTGCTTCATCAGCTTCCCCACGCACGAGGTCAGAGAAATGGGCCTGAGCTTCTCAATGAGCTATTGCTTGCCGGGTTTGGAGATCATCACCACGTGCACAGTTCTCGACTGCCGCGGCAATGCGCCCCGCTCCCAGTGCTCGTTCATGTACTTTGATATTGCCGCGATAGATTCATCGTTTAGGTTTAGGGGAATTTTATTCGTGATGCCACCCGGGCACGGCGCCGACTTTGTGCGTAGCCTGAATATTTCGGCCCTCACCTCAGGATCCGTGATTTCCTCGTCCATCGCGGGGTTTTCCGTACCCATATACGCGTTGTGCAGTTCTCGCGTAATCCTTCCTATGCATCTGTTCTGTATGTCACGAATAAGTTCATCTTCAGTTCCCGCGTAAGTGTGGGTGATCTTGTTGAGGTTCTGCCTCTGTGTCGTTTTGCTGCCCTCCGGGTCTAAGAGACATCGGAGGATGTTCCACGTTTTGCCCAGCCCGAGCTGGTTCTCCATGCTGTTACGTGTGGACTCCCATTGATGTCGCGCTACGCGGTGCGCGTGAGGCTCAATCCCCCTTTTAAGCATGCTATTCGCCGCCGCAGTGCCAGATTCAGCCTCCGGCGTCTTAAACGTCGCTGTAGGCTGCTTCGAGCCCTGCTTCCTCGGGAATTTCTCGAGTGGCCGGTTTTACTGCCTTGTGTATCTGTTGTGTCCCTTTATCAATGTCTAATAATTTCTGCGCTACTGATGTTTGGCAATGTGTTGTTGTGTGCCTGTGTCTCTCTGAATATATGCCAATCCACCACCACCACCAACTACTAATAATAATGACAACAATTATTATTGTTATTGTTGTCGTCGTCGTTGATGTTACCAAGACCACCAGGTTCTTCCTGGGCACTTAGTACAATTGACTGATTGATTAATTGAATATTATTATTATTAGCATAGTCATCCTCAATCATGCAAACGTATAGGTACTAACATCACATAGAGAAAAGGAGAAGTAGGCTACAAATTGTCTACTGAAAGGGACTGGACGGACGTCCTTGGCGGTGAAGGCGACGTGCTACATTACTAGGCACCCAACGCCTTGCCTGAGCAAAAGGTACCTTGCGCGGCGGCCTAAAGCACTGCTAGTGATTTTAACGCGATAACGTTAAGGAGCCCGTGTCGCCAAAAATCCAGTGTCGGCGTCGGACATCGTTACGGCGAAAAGATTTTCGAACCGCCCATACCCCGACCGTCCATGTGACGCAAAGAATTTACTGAACTAATTTCTCAAGCTGAAATACGTTGAAAAATCGTAAACTATTACTTACACATAACCTACAGACATAAATATCTCTCGGATTGTAATTTGACTATGCGAGAAAACATAATTCTGTCACGCGAAAACTAAGAAAAATACTTTTTCCAGCGTTTCTACCATTCACAAACCAGCCGGAGCGTCCGCAATTTGCGTACGCCGGCGCGCGGGTGTCTCGGGGGCCCCGGAGCGGCGTGCCTGGTCCCTTGCAACACCTCCAGCTGGCGCTCGCCTCCGTCGCATCGCGGCCTACACAAGAAGCCGCGTTTCTACCAGAAAGCCCGCCTTCATGCATAGCGTTCGAGGCCAGCGTTTCCCGGTAACCATTACGGTTACAGACGCTCCAGTTGCCGGGAAGCGTGAGAAGCAGTCAGGGATCGTTCAATGCGATCGCGTTCCACTCTTAAGAGGAAGCTTTAGCTCGGGCCCAACTCCGACGCGGCCTATTCAAATACATGTAAAAACGCAAAAACGTTTTTCTGAGATAACCCCTGGACCGATTTTAATGAAATTTGTTGCATTTGAGAGGGCAAGTGAAATTCTAGTGACTGTTGGTAGCAGAATATTGATTTAGGTCCTGAATTTTGTTATAAAGATTTTCAAAAATTTGAATGTTTGAAAAAAATAGGAGCACGAAGTTTACAGATTCCTAGCTCTGCGTAAAAAAGAGATATCGCGGTTCTGTAAACGGAATCCATTAGATCATTGAAAGCGGACAAATTCGATAGGTCATCTTATATCTTACATGAATTTGTTACGTTGTTTTCAAGGGTTCTGCAAAAGCTGTATTTCCATATTATTAAATTTTTTGACATTCATGTGTAACATATCAATTTTGTCCGCTGTGGATGTACTATTAGATTCAATTCACGGAATTGTATTATCAATTTTCGTTGTTGATTTACAGAGTTGTAAACTGGATAGTTTCGTTTTCGGAAAAGTTTTGATTTTCGCCAATTTTTAATAAAAAATTGACGACCTAAATCGAAAATCCGAAACCAACAGTCACTAGATTTTAAGCTTTTCTTTTAAATGCAACAAACCCTGTCAAATTTGATGCCGTGGTTGCCGAGAAAAACAACTTCTCTTTTTACATGTAATTAGATAGGAGCAACCGAGCTAAAGCTTCCTCTTAAAGGCGAAGCTTAAGCGTCCTCCAAATTTTTTGTAGGGTACGGTCCCTTAGCGGCACATTTAACCGGCTGTGAGCAGTGTAGGTGGTGGCGTATAAAGCAGTACGGCGTCATCAAATTTGCGTGAAGTACCGTCGAAGAATTAAGATCTTGTCCTGCACACAACGACCAGGAAAAATAAATGACCTGCAGCACGTTTCTCTGCTGAACGCAATGATTTATACTAAATGATATAAGATTAGTTAACATTCCCTGTCGTACTATAAAACAAGCAAGAAATCATCATTTTCGTCTATTCTTCAGAAAAATATAGTCAAATGAATGAAACATTAATTTTGTATGGAACTACCCTGAAAAGCGTGATAAGGCGAAAGGCGAGGGACGAAAAAGAAAAAAAAGAAGAAAGAATAATATTGCCGTATTATTTAAATGGTAACAATATTACGGAATAAAAAAAAATAGGAAAACTGCTTGGCTAAGAGGACTGGCTATTGCACAGAAACTTCAACAAGCGGTTGCATTATTATATGGGACGTATAGGAAAAACTATATTCTCGGCAACACACCACTGGTGGTAGCGGATGTCAGTATCTATGTGTTAGTCCCTGATGGATTGACTAATTAACTAAAGAGCGCCAATAACTGTTTTTAATAGTGTTATGACTAATTGCATAAACTTAACTAATGCGGTTTAAAATAAAAATTTTCATGAGCTTGCTTTAATGGTACAATTGAACACAGACAGCACGCAAGGCATATCTACTTGCTCGAACTTACGCATCTAGAATCATAATTCTGAGAAACATGCCTGCGTAAACTGTGCATTGAATTGGTTGGTGTTCGACTTGAGATCCCTTCGCACTGCCGGTAAAGTGCAATGCGGAAACATGTTGCGTCACAAATTTCAATATGCGCTTCAAATTTCACGCGAGCTTCACTGCAACTTCCTCGAAATCGATTACGACCTGAAGCACTTCTCGACCATGTTGGCATGCGGCCCGTTATGATTCGCGGCACTCACTAGCTGTCGCTCACTCGATCTCCTCTTCAGCTCGCGAAAACTCGTTTTAAAACGATAACTGTCATTGAGACGTTCTATGGCTGCGTTCTCTGGTGTCACTGAGAGTCGTTGATTGAAGAAATCTCCGCCGGCAGCGAACCTAGGACGTTGCACAATAATGAATTTAGGTCCAACAACATGATCACAGAGATAGGAGGACATAAAAAACGGACGAGCGCTTGCTTTCAACTGTTCATTTTTACAGACAGTGAGAGCGAGAAGAGAAGTGGTTCTTGTAGGGAAAGGAGGGAAGGCCGGCACTATCTTCTGCAACCCTTGCGGGAGCACGGCTCAGCGCCAGCAGGGGGTTGGTTATGAGAGTGAAGGAGCAGCCCGGCCGGGAAGGCCCAGTGGCTTCAATCGGAGCAGTAGACTGGTGATAGACCATAGGAGCTGGCCCAGCAGAAGCGAAGTTCAGGCAGATCAGGAGGCCCGAGGTGGTGGATAGCCGTTAGGCTATTCGTCTTTGAAGAAATAATCTGGTCTCACCGAGAGCCCCGACGAGTCGAGGTACTCGACGACACTTAGGAAGGCTGGTAGCTGATTACGACTGGGGAAGAGGATGTCTTCCTGTCGTGAACATGGGAGCCCCAGGCGGGCGAACTCCTGCAGAAGTCAGCCCCGGTGCTGCAGGTGAGCAGGGCAGGCCCGCAGAAGGTGCTCCAGTGTCTCTGGGTCACCGCAGGAGGCACAGGCTGGCAAGGTGGCTTTCCCAAGGCGGTGCCGGCGGGCTGCCGTCCAGTAGCAGCCAACCCGCAGTCGGAGAAGCAACGAGGTATCCCTTCGTGGGAGGCCGTGCTGTGGAAGAGGCCGTGGAGGCCGTCCCAGGGATACCCGTTTATCCGGATGGCAGGCGATGATGTGCCAGCGCAGCCTGTGTCTTGTGAAGTCCGCGGCCATTGCAGCAGGGCTAAGGGGAACGCTAGAGTGAAGGGCGCTCTTTGCGAGAGTGTCTGCCTCTTCATTGCCCGGGACCCCTACGTGCGCCGGTAGCCAGTGCAGGTATAGTGAGCATCTTGCATCCTGAAGGGCCGCCCGTCTTAAGGAGAGCAGTGCAACCCCAAGGCTAGCCTTGTCAGGGCTCTGCAGGCAAAACAGCGCCGCCTTGGAGTCACAGAAGAAAGCTGCCGGAGTCGTTGGTAGCTCCTCTGCCAATAGGTCCACAACAAGGTGGAGTCCTGCTAGCTCTGCTGCGGTAGAGCTTGCATGTCCTGGGAGACGGCACAGCTTGCTCTTTTGTAGGGCCGGTGCAACGCAGGCTGCTGTGGATGAGCCCGTCTCTGGTATCACGGATCCATCGACAAGATGTGAAGGCGGTCCCCAAGTCTCTCTTAGAGGAGAGAGGCTGCCGTCTGCTGTAGGGCACATGTTGGGGAACGGTTCTTTGAGACACCTGGCAGCTCCGTGCTGTTTATGTGTTCTCTCCCTCTGTCCCCGTCTTTTTTGCGGTCAATATGATATGCAGCTCCGTCGAGATAGGGCTTGGTGGTCGGTGTGGTGGGCAAGGCTGTACACCTACATGCCTTCACCATGCCGCAGATGGTCAAGCACTCCTGACCCGCTTACGCTCCCGGCCAGCATCACACATGGAACGGCTGTGTAGTCTCTATAAGGAAGTCATAGGGGACACGCCTGCAAACAGGGAGCATATAAAAGGTATTCTGTTTCATTACTAATGCGCACCGTGCAGGTGCTCTAACCTCACTTCATACTACCAAAACTAACAAACACTTTCCAGATAACGCCTTTCTGAATCAAACAAACTCACCGACATCACTTGCACAATTTTTTACCTTTCCTTTTGATAAATTGTGTTCGCTAGATTTCGCGAGCTGCTTTGTTTCTGCTCTTTCCCGGGATCCGTATCTCCATTAAGCGTGGCTCACATGCGCATGAAGTCACATGAGCGCTTAAATGCGCGATGTCCTTATTTTTGACATTACGTTCCATCACTCGATCGTTGACGCAGCGTCCGGTCTAGCCAATGTAGCTTCTCCAGCGCGTTAACGGTATTTCGTAGTGGCACAGTGGCACAGTTCGTGTATGGTCGGGCATGCTTCTCTTAACAGTCTTTTGGCTGCTGAGCATGATTCCTAGACTGTGTAACTCTCAAAGAGGGTAGACCAAACGTAGAGACGGAGCGGTCTGCGTCCGCTTTGACGGACCCATGTGTGTACACTTGGAGATGATTCTGGTAATTAGTCGTCGAGTGCTCTACAACGAAGGACTTTGCTTCGCCAGATGAAACAGTGTTCTTTTAATGCAGTCTCGGTACACTCTAGCTGCAGGTAACATCTTCAAATGCTTAGGGCGGCTCTATTGTTTGCCTGTCTCGAGCAGCGCAACCCTAAGTCGCGACACCTGTGCAGCGCTGCATATAAATGTAAATGTATCCTGACAGCTACACGTTGGAGAAGGGCTTTACCGGGGCCATGACTCATTACAACTGAGTCAAGCCCAACTGTACCGTGTGGCCGCATCTTGAGTTGGCGAGGGTGTGGCAATAAATGTCTTACGAAAGCTCTGCCTGCACAATATGTCGTACTCCTCACGAACTCGAAGGCTGCATTGCAACAACTCTGTCGCGGCTTACCACTCAGCTAGTTCCCACGTAAGTCAATGTCATTCGCGAAGGCTTGAATCTGAAGTTTCAGTGGATCGCCTGTCACACTAGCATTGCTGGAAACGACGAAGCTGACACTCTTGCGTACGCAGCACTCCCACATCCTTTTAAGTCAAAGTACCAAAGAGCAATCAAGTCACGAAATCGGATACCCGTGCTCACGTTCTATAGCTTTAGATTTCGCCGCATGCGTCCTGCGTAACCAGGTTGTTTCGTCGAAAGGAAGCCTCGCCACTACATCGAATAAGGACTGGTGCTGGCTATGCAAGACGGAACGTACCGATGCTCCGCTGTGTACTTCATGCAATAGAAGAGGAGACATTGAACACTATCTGCGGTCGTGCCCAATATACCGTGGAGAAAGGGACGCTCTACTTAAGAATTTACAAAAGAAAGACCTTCCACATGCGTGTATTCAACACGTTGTGTTTTCGGAAGGATCTGCTATAGGCCGCAAAGAAGCTTCACGTATTCCTCTCACATTTCTAAGGAACCTGAACTGTTCGACAGTCACAGTGAAAGAGACGCCCAGGCGGAGCAGTTGTCGGCCTTGATCGATAAGCTGAACCTACCTGTAGCTACGATACACCACGGAGTGCAGGAATGAGTACTTGAAGCATACGCCAACAGCCTACGAAATATATATATCGACACCACACCTACCTTAATTCTTCAGAAGAAGAGAAAAGCAGGAAATACGTATCAAGAAAGGCCGTATCAAGGCTACCTATACGTATACGTACCAAGGCCAGGCTAGAAGACACAATCTCTCCGATCCTATTCACTGCACACTTAGAATACTTATTCAAGATAATCGACTGGGTAGGACTAGGAGTGAAGATCAACAGCGAATATCTGAGCAACCTACTGTTTGCAGATGACATTGTTCTGTTCAGCAACGTTGGGGATGAATTACAACAAATGATTGAGGACCTTAGCCGGGAAAATGTAAGAGTATGGTTGAAGATTAATATGCAGAAGGCGAAAGTAATGCTCAATAGCATGGCAAGAAAACAAGAACTCTTGATTGACAGTAAGCTTCTAGAGTTTGTGCAAGAGTATGTTCATCAAGGTGAATTACTCACAGGAGAACCTGAAGATGAGAAGTAAATTTATAGATGAATAAGTATGGGTTGGAGCACACACGGCAAGTATTACCAAATCATGACTGGCAGCTTACCACTGTCGTAGAAAAGAAAAGTGTAAAATCATTGCATTCTACCGGTGCTAACATATTGGGCAGAAATTAGAGGTTAACAAAGGAGCTTGAGGACAAGTTAAGGACCGTGCAATGAGCGAGGGAATGAAAAATGCTAGACGTAACGTTATGAAGCAGTACGACGGTGGTGTGGATTAGAGAAAAAACGAGAGTACCCAACCGAGAGTACCCCCGATTACCAAGCTGACATTAAGAGGGAAAAAATGGAGCTGGGCAGGCCATGTAAGGCTAAGGGTTAGAGAATGGATACCAAGAGAAGGGAAGCGCAGTAAGGGACAGCAGATAATTAGGTGGTGCGATGAAATTAGGAAATTTGCTGGCATAACTTGGAATCAGCTAGCGCAAGAGAGGGGTAACTGGAGATTGCTGGGAGAGGCTTTTGTACCGCAATGGACCTAAATATAGGCTGATGATGATGACAGATAGAGAGGTGCTCACGTTCTCATTAGCGAACGTTCTAATCAACTTCTATTTGCAGCTCCGTGCGGAAGAAGTAACTTCTGTATTCCAGATGAAGAAAATATGTAATGAAGTGATGATGTTTTATGTGCCGAAACCCCGCTTTGATTATGAGGCACGCTATAGTGGTGGACTCCGAATTAATTTTGACCACCTGGGGTTCTTTAACATGCACCTAAATCTAAGTACACAGGTGTTTGTGCATTTCACCCCCATCGATCTCACGCATACTAGACGTCTTGCATGTGCGCGCTCAGGTGTTTATTTTGGAGTTTCTGAGGCAGGAGTGTGAAGAGGAATCTACGAAAACCGCAGGACGCGATAAAAGAAGTGAACTTTGAGAGCTCTCACTCGACCTCTCGGCTCCTTTCGCACTCTAGCTGGGACGACAAAAAGATAACACAAAGAGAAATTTTATAACAGTTAATTGACAGGGCAACGCAGTCGAGCCCTTGCGTGCTCAGGAAGGTCTCGTTACGTTACCAAATTGTGCGTACCGTTTGTGTGCAGCAAGAGATACACTGCGCTTTGCGGTGAAGTGGTAGCACGGGATTATGCCGATCGCAGCTAAGGGGCCAAATTCAAAAATTCATACCCTGCTTAGAGAATGACTGAAATCGAGCGCCAGTAAGCAAGCCTATCTAACGCACTTTGTGTAATATCTTTACGAGGAGTACCTCATCGCGAAAACCGTTGATAAAAGTGGAACAAAACGAAAATTTTTGTATATTTGGCATGTTATTTCAGAAAATCCCTACGGTGTATTGGAGCGTAACTAATTTTCATGCAGCTCTGTTACAATGTAGGAAACAATTACCATAAACCAATCAATAGTAGTTTTTCCAGAAAAAATGGTCCCTTTCGTATATATTTTGTCAGAATTCGGGACCCCTAAGGGACTCTTTCTTACCGAAGTTGCCAATGAGCACATTCAGATAGTGAATACGAATCTTTGTAGGTTCAGTAAGTAAGTGAAGTAAGTGAAGTAAGTGAAGTTGTGAAGCGGTAGGCATTCAATTAACTTTTATAACAGTTTTATTGCAGAAACATGTTTCGCGTACTTGAACAAACTTTCAAAGCACGTCACGCGAAAGGAAGAATTTATTCAGCAGAAATATTTTGGAAAATTACTCTGAGCAAGGTAGTAAATAGCCATGATTTTCTAAGAGCAAAATCTCAGATGGTCGAGCGATACGACATGCCTGGGACACTTGGCGTGGCACCCAGCAGGGACGTGCAGGACACCAATTTACAGCAGCTCAAAATGAAATGAAAGTTAACCGACTGACATATTTATTTATTTATTTATTTATTTATTTATCAGTTCTGCCGTCCCGACGATTCCCATGGACTATGGAGGCACCGTAGTTGAAGACTCGGGAATAGTTTCAAGGAAGTTGTGTTATTTAGCGTGCGCCCCAAGCGCAGAGCATCAGAGTCCTAGCAATAAGCCGTCACCACTCACACCCAGCCACGCGGGCGAGATATCTGTCACATCCTGTGAAAGTTGTCTCTTTGCACTCCACACCTCGGCGCAGTATCGGACAGTCTCTAAAACCCCACCGTCGGGAAACAGGGGCCTTCGGCTCCCCCTTTTGTAGACGACGCTTTATTTGGTCCTACCGAAATCGTACGAAGAAACGACCTCTACTACGCAGATAAGCAAGCCCTTGCAGCAAAGCTTTCGTTGCTTCACGAGATTGCGGGTCCAATTCTCGGTCGCTAAGACCGCGTTACAGTGGCTTCAGAGTCCGACAACGCTCGTGTGCAAAGTAGATGCTAGTTAAAGAACCGCCGGTGGTCGAAGTTAATCCGGCGTCCACCGATGCGGTGTCTCGTACAGCCAAGCCGTAGCGCTGGGCCGCAAAACCCGCCAGTTATTTAACATTTCGAATGTGACTACATCTATGCATGCGTATACCAAAAAATCCAAAACTGCTTTGGCGTTAATGGCCCTTAGTTCTGCCGCCAAAAAATGGGGGTAATGACTGCAATCCCCGCGCCTCCTCTCGCATCCCCTCCCTGCTATTTATTAATCTAATGCTCCAGGTGACGCCCAGTTAAAAGGAATACAACACATAAACACATTTGTATATTAAAGTTCGGGTACCTAACCTTGCCCTCTAGAAGTATCTGCAATAAAGAAAGAGCTATTATTAGCACACTAGAAGGTTTACTTTAAAACCTACAGAAATAGGAGAAACCGGATCTCGTTGTTACAATGGAACAGCAGAACGTAATACTGGCTTAGCAAAAAAATACGATCTTTCACTTGTCCTCTATTTATATCTACGTCTTTCGCAATACTGTCGAACACGTGTTTGCTAGAGGACGAAATACACGTGGCGAACATCCAAACCGTTTTAATTTTAATTTCAAATACGGGGTGATCATTCTTAAGTTTTATGGAATTTTTAATACTCGCCTGTTGCAGATAACATAATGCTAGTCCTTGATCTGGATCATTCAGAAAGGCGGATATAATTTGCACGATAAAGCTAAACACACGTTCAACTAATTAACAAAAATGTATTAATTAACTTCCCAATTTATTACTTTGCAGCACATATTGCAATTTACGAATTGTTGCCAGAGCCGGTGAGCTTGCGAGGCACATCCACTTCGAATGAAATTCCAAAGTGACACTAGGTTGACGATATGCGCCATCAAACTCGCCGTAAGAATGCATTGTACTTCCACTTACTTTTTTACCAAAATGATCTTTTATGCATTGAAGCACAAAAGTAACTGGGACGCCCATCTATTTCGCCCCACACTTTGAGTAATAATATCTCGAAGATGGTGTCGTCTCGGAAATTCATTGCAAGTGGATACGCCTTGTAAAATCATGCGCTACAATTCGTAAATGCAATATGTGCCGCCAAGTAATTAATTAGGAAGTTAGATACTCAATGTTTGTTCATTAATTTAACATGTGCTTAGATTTCTCGTGGTAATAATGTACGCCTCCTCGAATAACACAGCTCAACGACAAGAGTTATGCTATGTGCCACTGACGACTTTAAAAAATTCCGTAAAACTTAGAAATGATCACACCGTGTACGAATCTTGCCTTTCGTTGGCCCAGGACGCGAACGACGCCTGGGCTAACGGATTAGCCGGAAATGAACGTGGTTGTGTATCGATCTCATTTTTTCCACGGAATTTGGTAAGCAGCCGTAGCATCACAACATCTACGGAGCACCCGATTTATAGTTCTATAAATTGCTCACTGGCGTGAGTGCGCCTGCAAGGATGCGTAATTGCAACGCAGACGGCTTACACCATTAGTGCGTGCGAAAGGCAGATAGCCCGTAGCGTCTAAGCCCCAATCCTAAATTCGTGGGGAGCGGCTGCCACTTATGGGACGTCGGATGAACCATGGCAGGGATAACGCAATAATTCTTTGCCGATCCCATCACTCCTTTTCGCGCTTCGTCAGTGGTGAGAGCGGCGCTCGCTCCCGCGTGATCAACAGGATCAGCCGTACGTGAATTGTGGATGATATGAGTGGCATAGACTCGAGCGGAAGGAATCGTTACGTTATGCCGGCCTTCAAAGAGATTAGACCTTGTTGAGCAATTAAATTTAATTGGGAGAAAACATAGAAGCATGCTTCAATGCACCTTTGCTTGGTTTAGCCATTCCTCTATCCAAAGCCTCAGTGCTTTGGATAGGAAAATAAATAAACGAAACGAAGGAAAATTGCATCAACTACCTACCATCACGTGAAGATGAGAAATTAAGCCTGCTACATTTGGAATTCCCGAGTCAAAGAGAATGCCAGCGATCAATAGAGGACCGATTACGGTGTCAAAACGACGATGAACCATTCTGCCAGTTTATGGGGATTTCGGCTCACGTTTTCCCTAGAATGTCTCCTGTAGATCGGTTGTTCCGTTGAGCTCTCCCAGCCCAGTAAGTGCAGTCACGTTGAAACATTTATGCTTGGCGTATATACCTAGTTTCCTCACGACCAGTATTTTGAGACTTCAATGGAGGTCACAGAAGCGTGTGAACGCTTGAAGAAGAAGTTGATAAAAAATTCGGTCTGGGGTTCGAGTCCCGGACCAGGACGAATTGTTCTTCAACTTCGAGGCTTTTTTTTTTTTTTTTGCGAGGAACCCGCATGAGTTTCCTTCGTGGAAATTGCTACGAACAGGTGAATGTCTGATTTTCCCTTTATTTATGACACATTTAGTAACCCTGCTCAGGGAGAAATTGAGAAAGTGGACTAAATGATGACAAGAAGGAGAGCAGAAGCATTCACAGTGTGCGCGCACACACATTCGATATCGTTCATCGTTCAGTCAGTCACAAGCGGCCATAAAGGCTAGTCGATCTTAAGATACGCAGCAGCGCTTTTGTGGCTTTGTACATCGCACGCGCACTGAGTCATGGTCCCAGGACCTTGTGCTCTTTGAAAGGCCTGCCATCTACTTTCCCTCAAATGGTCCGAGCGGCAAGCCTCCGCTCTTTCTATGACGGCTATCAAGCCTCCCGTGTACTTGCGTGGTTCCGGGTGGGGTGCCGACCTGTCCCTCACTTCAAGCCATCTGTGGAAAGGCAAGTTGTCTGACGCTACACAACAGCTGCTTATCGGAAGAGAGGTGCGGAAGAAACGAAAAAGGAAGATGGCGCCAACGGTTGTCTGCAAGAGGCTACAGCTAAGAGCGTTTACTTCGTTCCCTAGTTTAGTGTGACGGCTCGCTATACTCAACAAACAAAATGCACCTTGTTTTAGCATTATTTCTTGTCTCAAATTTATTGTCATTGCTTTCTCTCTGCAGGTAAATTAACTCTGGGATAAACATTGATGGTGCTACGCTCTGTACACTGCCGTTTCCGAGCGTTTCCTGCAACCTTTCCGCGCCCGGAATACTTCCATCTATTCTAGAATCAAGAGGACAGCTGTTGTGTTCCGAACGTCACAGTCGCGCTCTGCGCAGCTGCGCAATATCTTTTCTTTTTTCTTCCCCACTACCACTGCCCTCTCTGCCAATGGAATGAAAGACAGCGCAAACACCGATAAAAAAAATCTTTTTTTTTTCATGCTCGAGCTATGGTGTGCCTGCTTGTTGCTCCGGCCCGTGTGCCGTGGATATGCAAGCATAGAACTGTACCGTGTCCTCGGATTTTATTTCACCCTCTCTCTTTCTACAGTGTCTGTCCCTCAGGTTGGCTAGCCACCTCGGGGAATAACTAAGCTGAACCATTTTGTAACAGTGCAGATGCAGGTTCCAACTTGGGGCTTCTTCAGAGGCTAGGATAATGTAACCATGCTATTCCTATTCCAATATATAGTTGTACAGTTTACTGTACCTACACAGTTTTACAACATGAACAGAGTGATCGGACACGGACATTTTGCCCACGTGAGCTTTCAGCTGTAAGCGTAAATACTGGGCGAGGCGTAGAGCTATTCAAATTGGTTTTTGACTGCGTAGACGCTGGTAACGGCACTTGCATACAGGTCCTGTTGCTTCTTGTATCTACATGTTTGTACACACACACACACACACACACACACACACACACACACACACACACACACACACACACACACACACACACACACACACACACACACACACACATATATATATATATATATATATATATATATATATATGCGCTGCGTGATTTAGCGAGTGTATGGAAAAGGTGTACCTTGTTTTCTTAAGAGACGACTAAAGCATTCGCATGCCTGAGTTCACGATAATGTATGCAGGTGAAACCTTCTAAGAACAATGTAAGAACGCCGCAAGCATAAAAATATGAATTTCCAGTTTTTTTTTTTTTTTGCCTCCGTCTCGGTATAATTTCTTCATTCCTCCCGAACCAGGTAACTTTGCATGACCAAAATCGGAAAGACCGCGTCGAGGGGGGGACGTCCAGGCGACGCAAACTATGTCGAGCCCACTCAAGCTCCCGTTCGACGCTTTCCTCGAACTTCCAACGGGTGTTTAATTTTAAATCCCTGAAATTAATTAATGAAGCGCCATGCTAGCGCCGGAATAAGCGCCCTCATTTCGATTACCGCTTTTCATCTGGCTGCCACGCGCGCGAGCGCTATATAACTCGCGTAAAATATTGCGCCAGGCCCGAAGCCACATGCATACGAGCACACACACATAGGCAGCGGAGGCCCGTATGTTTCCGCGTGGACTCTATGCGGACTAGCGCAATTAATTCGCCGTTTTCGATCACGGCACGGCCGACTTGTTTCAAGCGCGCATTCGTCCGTTTCCCCGACTGACCAAGTAATGGCGAGCAGCTGCTTTCGCGCACTAAAGGAACAACTGCAGCGCAAATGCCCTCGAGGGGATGGACAGAGCTTCGCGTGCCTCGTATGCGCCATCGCTGGCGCATCCGCGCGTGCGCGCGCACGAGCAGCCGCCCGCTGCGGCGCAAAAGCGCTTCGAAGATAGCGCGATCGGCACATGCATGCGCTCAGTTTACCGGGGCGGTAGCGCGTCCGCCGCGTGATCGTCGCTCGTCCGCGCGAAGGCACATTTATTAGGGCCAACTAATTTTCGCGCTGGCCATTTGCGGGAGGGAGACCGCGCAGGCGATATTGCGCGCGCTCCGGAAGTGCGCGCAGGGATCCGCGGAAGCTGACGGATGCCAGCTCGGGGTGATCCGCGCGCGGTAGCGGCGCCCCCCTTTCCTTCGCCGTCGACGCCTAATGGCTTATCTATGCGCCGGTCCCTGGATCAGGCCGGCTAATGAGGGGGCTGTTATACGCCGCCGGTCGGACATCCCAGTAGCGCCCCGATGGATGGTGCACGTCACTGGTGCGCCAGGGCTATCTTTAGGCGTTCGTGTTCTTTGCTTTCGTACCTCACACTTTGCGCGCTGTACTGAAGCCCTATACGTTCGCGATAGAGAGGTTAAAGAACCATATCCGGCGGGGTGATGCTGAGGAAGCTGCCAAAATTTCGCTTGCTCGTATTTTTTGCTGAACCTGTTTCACTCACATATGCGAGGCTCTGTATTTGACGCGGTGCAGTGGAGCTGGAGCATGAGTGAAAGTACTCCTTGAGTAAAAGTTAAAAGAGTCATAAGGCAATAAAGAGGCGAGACAGCACAGAGTGAAGTTTCGTTAACTAAACAGGTTCGAGTGGAAGTGCGGTGCCGACGATGAGAGAACCATTCATTCTGAGCGGCATATGCGTATACTCATCTCTCGCAGCGTTCTTTTTTTTTTTTTAAGCCTGCTTATTTGACAACTACACCAGTTTCTTCGGACTTTTGTAGTCATTTGTAGTCATTGTAGTCTCAGCCTTCATTCAAATAAATTATCTCTCTCCTGTAGTCGTTTATTCGGAGCAGCAGCCCATTTTTATAGGACACAGTGCATATCTGCGACCTAAGCACACGCTCGGGCCTTTATCAAAAATTAAAGTACGCAGCTCTCCACGAACGCTTGGCGAAGCAGGTACAGTGTTCAGCCTCACACAACAGCATCCAGACAGCTTCGTGGTAAAACATTGGATGCCCTGGTTGACGGTTTGACGGGCGGCAACACGTTTAAAGTCGGTAGAAACGCTTTCTGTTCAACGGTTCGTTGTGCTTCTACTTTGGCCCTTTTGCTTTTAAAGTCGAGTTCTTTTCGGATATGTCGACATCCTGCTTAATGACACTCCACACTATATGGGCTTATTTCCTTTTCTATCTTTCGCATGGTTGCACCTTTGCTAGAATGCGATCATATGATCACACTACCCCCGAGATAAACGATATCCTATTGCGCCGAAATGCCTAGTATCTCCTTCCAATTTTGCTTCCTCCACTGGGTAGGATGGGAGCACTGGCGCCGCTGCTACAAATGGTGCATTCTACTGGTTTACACCACGCTCTTACTTGGTTTGCAGCGAGCCTTCGCGAGATTCGAGTAGGAGGAACCCTGCCCCAGCCGAACGTGCTAGGTGCGCCAGAGGCAATAGGAGGAGCCACGTGATGGGGATTCTGTCGGATCTAGGCCGCACCCCCGAGCGCTCGGAGCTGGAAAGTGGAGCTCAGAATGAACTAAGCAAGTGTGTTCCGAGCACTCGATTTCGACCAGCCATGTAAACCGCTCCCCAAGAGTGCTCGATCTAGAGCGCTCGAAAATGACTAGTCGAATGTACCATAAGGGATCTTCCGAAAAAGCTGCCTATAATAACATTCGCTATGCAACTTAATTGTTTCTCTTCTGTAAGCATCGTAAAACATTTCTAAAATCGAGGGACACGTGACCCGATGCTCTACACATGATCCGATCATTCAGCGACCTGCATGGACCATTCTTTATTCTTGCAAGTAAATCTCGTTTTCCAGTGACAGCCGCGAATACACCTGCTTCATGCATAATCGCTGCTCATCGCAAATGGTATAGATATAGCAAAGCATGGTTCGCATAGATAGAATGTGTATTTGAAGGCTACAATCTGCAAGACGGGCCCACGCTATAGGCAACAAAACAGAAGGTGGGCACGGAACTTGACTTTTAGAAAAACTACGCGCGTGTGCTTATCACGGCCTGTGCTCATTTCATGTTCATTTGATTGCACTAAGCTCATTATACACATCTACCCACAAAGCTGGCTTAAAAGCCAGGGCAGAGAGCTGGCGAGGACCAGGTCGCAGGTTCAAAGTCTGGCCGCGATGGCTGCGCCTATGTGAAAGATACTGTGCTTTATCGGAGAAGTCATAGAGCGAAGGAACAGACGAGCAAGCAATATTAAAGTCACCTGTAACATAGGCGGAAAGTTTTCATTCTTCGGGAAGGGGCGGGGGGGGGGGAGCAGGGGGCCCGACCAGCTTTCCGAACCCCATATATATCTATATATATATATATATATATATATATATATATATATATATATATATATGGGAGTTACGGACTAGATTCCAAGAGAAGGGAAGCGTAGCAGTTAGGTGGGCGGATAATATTAAGTTTTTCCCCTAGCGTAAAATTACTTGCTTACAATTCACTAATTAGACCGAAATTTGAATATGCATGCGTTGTCTGGGACCCGTTTAATAAACACAATATCACCCGCCTAGAAAAGGTACAGATAAAAGCTGTAAGGTTTATTTACTCTAAATTTTCCCCGCATGACTCACCCTCTGAATTAATGAAGATTAACGGTATCCAATGTCTTGAACAACGAAGAAAAAATTTACGTTTGCAATTTGTTTTCTTCCATTGGAATCAATATTTAGCTATTAACCCTTCTCCATATCTGTCGCTTTCAACGTCGAGGCATACACGCCACCATCATCCTAATTCCCTGACGCCGTATTTTGTGCGAACAGATTTATTCAAGTTTTCATTTTTTCCTCGCACTGTAGCCGACTGGAATGATTCTTTATTGCCTTTCGCCACTCTTTGATGTTTTTAACTTTGTTATTATTGTTTTGTTGCCATTTAACCCACCCTACTTGGACCTGTACAAGGTTTGCCGTATTGAATAAAGAAGAAAGAAGAGAAAGAAAGTTTGCAGGGACAACACGGCCACAATTAGCAACTGACCGGGGTAGTTGGAGAAGTATAAGAGAGGCCTTTGCCCTGCAGTGGGGGTAGCCAGGTTGCTGCTGCTGCTGCTGATATATATATATATATATATATATATATATATATATCATAAGAAGCCAACAAACACTGACACCAAGGACAACATAGGGGAAATTACTTGTGCTTAATAAATGGAAATAATGAAACGATAAATTAATGGGAATTAAAGTGGATGAAAGCCGCGGTAGCTCAATTGGTAGAGCATCGCACGCGAAATGCGAAGGTTGTGGGTTTGGTTCCCACCTGGGGCAAGTTGTTTTTTCATCCACTCTAATTCCCATTAATTTATTGTTTCATTATTTCCATTTATTAAGCACAAGTAATTTCCCTTATGTTGTCCTTGGTGTCGGTGTTTGTTGGCTTCTTATGATATGATTAATAAAACTCGGGCCACTCGGTTAACCCCATTTCTTCTCGTTTATTACATAACGAGGGTCTCGAATCCGACTAGATTGATGCCTTCAGGTAGCATATGTTGGTTTATTGACCAGTTGCCTTCACCCAAAGAGATCACGTTCTCGTGACGCCTGCGGCAAAAAAGATGTTCCACGTCCGCCGCGAAGGTCTGTGAGTGGTGGCGCTCGCTAACATTCCCAAGGTTCTACTAGGACACATAAATACCCAAGAAAGTGGATGGGGAAACAACGCCGTGGTAGCTCAATTGGTAGAGCATCCCACGCGAAATGTGAAGGTTGTGGGTTCGGCTCCCACCTGCGGCAAGTTGTTTTTTTCATCCACTTTAATTCCCATTAATTTATCGTTTCATTATTTCCATTTATTAAGCACAAGTAATTTCCCCTATGTTGTCCTTGGTGTCGGTGTTTGTTGGCTTCTTATGATATGATTAATAAAAATAGGGCCCTTCGGTTAACCCCTTTTCTTCTCATTTATATATATATATATATATATATTACATAACCTGCCAAGCTCCATTTTTTTTTTTCTCTTAATGTCAATTAAAACATCGGCTACACCTGTTTGCTCTCTGATCCAAACTGCTCTCTTTCTGTCTCTTAACGTTATGCGCTTGAAGAAACTTCGCGTGACCTCGAAGAATTGTTCACTGAAGCGACGGCATTACATGACAATTTACAAGACCTCATAGTAGGAGACAGTTCAATTTCACAGCCTGAGTCCTCTCGGTCGTGTAATCTTCCTTCTTGTAATTGTCGTATACTTCGCTATCACTAATACTGCTTCACCTTTCCGGCGAAACTGCAGCCTCTCTCTCTCTCTCTCTCTCTCTCTCTCTCTCTCTCTCTGTGGGTTCAAGTATAAGCACTGCTGCGCGTGACTGCTGTTGATTCTGATTTCAAGCCCGAATCCGACTTGGCCTCATTTCAGTACTGAGTGACTTATTCAGGGAGGCCCAACTATCACGCACCACGACTTAAAAAAAAAAAGCTTTACTCAAAGAAAACCTAGTGCATATTGTTTCCAGTACAGTGGATAAGCCGCCAGTACTTCTTTCGCTGCTAAGAAATAATTCGGTAATTGCAATTATTTATATAACTCAACAAGTACTGTCCTAATCATCAAAGTATCAATCAGCGACGTACAAATTGCGTACTATTTCTTCTGGTTGACAAAGAGACCTCGCGAAATGTCAAAATACCACGTGACTGCGCTATCACCCGCATCATAAAGCAGCGCCCTCAAATAAGCTGATTGAAAGCAACTGCACAGCCTGTCGCAAACCCGAAGAGACAGGGCATCACCTTGATAATGGTACGAAAGGAGCACCAACAACAGGTTTCGCGGCTTCGCAGCTATTCCTTCCTCTGATATCTACGTCCCACTTATTAGCAGTCTCTCAAGGCGAACTGATCACATTGATGACAAAAGGCCCTTGATAACGCGGCCGAAGCGCCGCTCTGTACACGCACGAAACGCGATGAGCAATGTAATAGGCATAGAATGTTTCAAAATCCCGGCTTTGGTCGCACCGCATCGAAAGAGTGCTCGCGAAGCTATATTTCGCGCCAGAAACTTGAGAAATTAAAGCCAAATTAAAGTGACGATATTATTTTTCAGGAGAGTGTATACGGGCTGCAAAAACAGGTTCGTGGCAAAAAATAAAAGCGAAATAAACAGACCAGGAAGCGACCCACGTGTAAAGAAAAGGCAAAACCAACGCGTTCAAGAAAGTAAATATACCACTTCTAAATGAGCGGAATCGGCATTCGTCCCATTGCCAATCGCACAAAAAAAGAACACAAGAGATTTCAGTGTGCTTTTATTATCTATGAATTCGTAAGCGCCGTTGAACACCAGCTCCTGCCTAAAGGAGGTGTTCGAATAGGTCTCCTTCTGCAGCTACGCAGTACTTAGTCCACTTTATCACATCTTCAGTGTCTTTTTTGATGACGGACGCTTGAATTCTACGGCAGATATCCGTTATCTTTGCCTTGAGCTAATCTGACGTCCATCTCGATCATGTAAACACGATCTTTCACGTAACCCCAAAGAAATAAATCGAGTGGAGAGAGGTCAGGTGACCTAGCCGGTCAATTTACAGGCCCGTGCCTGTAAAAAGTCGATGAAAAGTGGCATCCACCTAGTTTCGTGCTCGACTGCTGCTGCGTGCTGGCGCCCCATCTTGCTGATACCACAGAAGTGGAAGACGTGACAGCGGGACTTCGCTAAAAAACTCATCGACCACTCCTTCTAAGATTTCACCCACGTAACGATATCTATTAAGTGTGCAATCGAAGATGGGACTGATTATAGCACCGGCGTAAATACCGCACCACACATTGAAAGACCACTAGTACTGGTGCTGATCGCGCTTTATCCAATGTGGATTCAAGTCACTCCAATAGTGTGCATTATGCAGATTTACCTGGGCATTTCTGGGAATATTGGCTTCACCTGTGGACATGATGTTGCTCAAAAAGTCCGGTGACTCATCGGTTTTTGTGAGAACCTAGTTCGAGAAATCCAGACGATTGCATATGTCCCTGTCTTCTAAGCATTGCTGCTGGTTAAGGTGGTACGTGTGAAAGGCTGAGTCATTTAGAATCTTTCAAACTGACGACTTGGAAATTGGTACCTGGGCGGCAACGTTCCGCACGCTAGCATGAGCGTTTGAGGTCATAAATGCTAGAACAACCGTGCGTAGGCTAGGACTCAAAGATGCAGTCCTGCGCCACTGTTTCTTAAAGTTGCCGGTTTGTCTCAGGTTTTCATAATTTCTGATCATATTCGATGCGTTTGGTCTAATGCCAGACTTCCATGACTGGTATATATTTGTGGTCTTCCTCTTGTTGCCATTTGCAGCTCCCAAGGCAAGCGTCATGTTTACCTTCTGCTCATTAGATTAAGACATGGCGACTGGAACGAAACAAAACGCACCTTTAAACATTTCCACTGACGTT
Source organism: Dermacentor variabilis (assembly GCF_050947875.1). Classification (NCBI taxonomy): domain Eukaryota; kingdom Metazoa; phylum Arthropoda; class Arachnida; order Ixodida; family Ixodidae; genus Dermacentor; species Dermacentor variabilis. The sequence goes on along the minus strand of NW_027460280.1, from coordinate 44,995,894 downwards.
GTCAATTTGCTTTTGTGGTGATAGATTATGTGGCAAAAAGAAAAGATACTGTAGTAATGGGCGACTTCAGTGCAAAGGTGGGAAAAATGCAGGCTGGTGAACAAGCAATTGGCAACTACGGCGTCGATTCTAGAAACATTAGAGGAGAAACGTCGGTAGAATTCGCAGAAAGCAATAAGCTCCGAATTATGAGCACCTTCTTCAGAAAGCGTAGCAATATAAGGTGGACCTGGAAGAGCCCTAATGGTGAAACAAGGAATGAAAGTGATTTCATACTTTCTGCTGATCCCAGCATAGTACAGGATGTAGAAGTGTTAGGAAGGGTAAAGTGCACTGATCATAGGTTAGTCAGGTCTAGGATTCACCTGAATTTGAAGAGAGACATTGGTCAAGATGAAACAGGCCAACCTAGACACAACAAGGATACAAGTGGACCAATTAAGGCTGGTACTTGCAAACAAATATGCAGCCTTAGAACAGCGAGATGTAGATGACTTAGAGGTAATGAATCAAACCCTAACTAGGTTGGCTTCAGAAGCAGCAATTGAAGTGGGAAGCAACGCACCAAGGGAACCAGTAGGTAAGCTCTCTCAAGCAACGAAGGACCTAATAAGCCAACCACAAAGAATGAAACAGTTCAACTCAACAAATCAGATAGAATTCGCGGAATTGTCAAAACTGATCAACAAGGAGAAACTAAAGAATATTCGAAATTATAACGTAAGAAAGACTTAGGAAGCAGTAATAAATAGACGCAGCATGAAATCAGCGAGAACAAAACGTGAGATTGGACAAGCCAAGATTTATGCACTGAAAGATAAGCAGGGTAATATCATCAGCAATTTCGAAGATATAGTAGAAGCAGCGGAGGAATACTATACTGACCTGTACAATACCCAGAGCAGCCAGGATACCTACATTGAAAGCAGTAATGAAAAAGTTACAGAGGCTCCTTCTATAACTTGCAATGAAATTAGAAGGGCCTTAGAAGACATGAAACGAGGAAAGGTGGCAGGAGAAAATAGAATAACAGTCGATAATCAAAGATGGAGGAGATATAACGCTTGAAAAGCTTGCGGCCCTTTATGCGAAATGTCTATCGACTTCAAGGGTCCCAGAGAACTGGAAGAATACTAACATTATACTAATCCACAATAAAGGAGACATTAAAGAATTGGGAAATTATAGGCTCATTAACTTACTTCCAGTATTGCATAAAATAATCACCAATATAATTTCCAATAGAATAAGGGCAACACTTCAGTCAAGCACGGGAATAGGTTCGCTTCAGGAAGGGATACAGTACAATGGATCACATCCATGTAATCAATCAGGTAATCGAGAAATCTGCAGAGTACAATCAGCCTCTCTGCATGGCTTTCATAGATTACGAAAAGGCATTTGATTAAGTAGATATACAAGCAGTCATAGAGGCATTATGTAATCAAGGAGTACAGGACGCTTACGTAAATATCTTGGAAAATATCTACAAAGATTCCACAGCTACTCTTAGTAATACTGCACAAGAAAAGAAGGAAGATACCTATAAAGAAGGGGTCAGACAAGGAGATACAATCTCTTCAATGCTATTCACTGCGTGCTTGGAAGAAGTATTCAAGCTATTAAATTAGGACGACTTAGGAGTAAGGATCAAAAACGAATATCTCAGCAACTTTCGGTTCTAGATGACATTGTCCTGTTCAGCAACACTGGGGACGGGTTACAACAAATGATTGAGGACCTTAACAGACAGAGTGTAAGAGTGGGGTTGAAAATCAATATGCAGAAAGGAAAGATAATGATCAATAGCCTGGCAAGGGAACAAGAGTTCAGGATCTCCAGTGAGCCTCTAGAATCTGTGAAGGAATAGGTTTACCTAGGTAGATTACTCACTAGAGACCCTGATCATGAGAAGGAAATTTACAGCAGAATAAAATTAGGTTGGAGCGCATACGGCAGACATACTCAGACCTTTAGTGGAAGCTTACCATTATACCTAAAAAGAAAGGTGAACAATCAGTGCATTCTTCTGGTGCTAACATGTGGGGAAGAAACTTGGAGACTCACAAAGAACCTCGAAAACAAGGTAAGGACCGCTCAAGAAGCGACGAAACGAAGAATGACTGGCGTAACGTTAAGAGACAGAAAGAGAGCGGTGTGGATCAGAGAGCAAATGGGCATAGCTGATAATAATATTTCCATTAAAAGAAAGAAATGGAGCTGGGCAAGTAATGCAATGCGTAGGTTAGATAACTGATGGACCATTAGGATTACAGAATGGGTGCCAAGAGAAAGGAAACGCAGTCTAGGACGGCAAAAGAATAGGTGGGGTGATGATGAAGAAACTCGCGGGCGCAAGTTGGAATCGGTTGGCGCAGTACAGGGGTAATTAGAGATGCAGTGAGAAGCCTTCGTCGTGCAGTGGACTTAAAATAGGTTGTTGATGATGATTATGTGATGATGATGATGATTATTATTATTATTATTATTATTATTATTATTATTATTATTATTAGTTCGCTGAAAATGCCGAAGTTAGATGTCCCTTGGCTTGACACTTTGATAATCCTGATAGTACGTGTCGAGTCCACAAGTGCGTGCAAGGCTTCAACGTGCGGTTACCATAACGGCGAAGTACTTGCGCCGTAGAGGCCTGCAACTCTCAGCAACTAAGTGTGCAGTCATGGCATTTACGCGCAAATCGATGTCAAATTATCCAACCTTTGTCGACGGAACGGCGCTCCCTTTAGTCACCCACCACAGATTTCTTGGCGTGATAATAGCCCGCAGTCTTTCTTGGACCAAACATATTACTGCGCTTAGGGCTAAACTGACCAACTTCATACACGTTCTTCGTGTAATATCAGGACTGAGATGGGGCCCCTCTGAGCGAAGTTTGCTCCAAGTGTGCCAGGCACTTTTTGTGGGCTATATACGCTACAGCATTCCTGTGTTATCTAACATGGGGTTATCTTGTATACGCACGCTGGAGAGCCTTCAGGCTCAAGCACTACGGATATGTCTTGGCTTGCCACGCTGCACGTCAACTAAGGGCACAATAGCGGAAGCACGGGCTTGTCCTATCGACATATACAGGTCTTGTGAACCTGTGCGAACCTATCTTCGCCTGCTAACCAGACACTCACACCATCCACTGTCAACGCTTCCAAGCATCAACCTTGACTGTGCTTTTTCTAAAGCTATTGCATGTCACGCAAGCATTGTACCTGCAAGATTCCAGGCAACCGACATCCCCGCGACACCTCCATGGACATTGCCAAGACCACCAGTGAGGCTTCAGATACCCGGAATTAGGAAGAAATCTCACGTTTCCTCCATTGGCTTGAAGCAGCTCACCCTAGCTGTCCCATATATTTACTTTCTATAGTGGGACTGTACAAGTATATACCGATGGTTCGGTCACGCCATCTGCCACAACGGCCGCATTTGTCATCCCACAACTTGGAATTACTCAACGATTTCGATTAGACCACAAATCGACATCTACGGCTGCGGAACTTGCGGGAATACGGCAGGCTGTCCGTTTTATGAGAACGCAGACACCCCATAAATGGACAATATTGTGCGATGCCAAATCAGCGCTACAGGCGCTAAAATACTTTTTAAACAAAAGGACCATACTATCTGCTCGTGCTGGAAATCGTCGAACTTTATCACAGTGCCGAGTTAAGTGGCCACGTGATCACCTTTCAATGGGTACCTAGCCATTGTGGTGTTTTTGGTAATGAACTCGCTGACAGTGAGGCAAGATCGGCCTCCTCTTCCTCTGATGAAGTACGGATTGCCTACTCGCGACCTGACACCAACTCCATGATCAAGGCACTCATGCAGGACCTTACAAAGGCTTACAGAGCCCACTCTGATAACATTCACAGACGTCTACATATGATTGACCCAGACGGTAAATTCTGTTTGCCCCCGAAGCTTACACGGATCAAAACATCATTGCTACACAGGATTCGGCTCGGCGTTGCTTTCACCCGTCGCTACGCACACCTCATCGGCCAATCGAACAGCCCTGATTGTGTACACTGCCAGATGCCCGAAACACTGCAACACGTACTGTGCGACTGCCCAGCATATATGCTGGAGCGAAGGACGTTAGACAGTTTCTTAGCCAGCGTTGGCAGGCAACTACTGTCGGACGAAGCGATCCTCGGCCCATGGCCTGACACTGCAATTTCAATGCGTGCAACAAAAGTATTGTTGGAGTTCCTGCAGGACACCAAGCTCGACGAGCGGCTCTAGCGAGGCAACTGTCTCATGTACATAAGCACTCACCACTTCTCTTATCATCATCATCCATTCCAATACTTTCACTCCCCTTCCCTCTTCCCCAGTGCAGAGTAGCAGACTAGAGCGCACTAGCTCAGGTCGACCTCTCTGTCTTTCCTATCAATAAACTCTATTCATTCATACATCTGCCTAATTAAATCATAGTAACGAAGAAATGAACTGCAGCTACTCAACTGTACTTGAAACAATATGCACTAGGTTTTGTTCAAGTAACGAACTGCTGTTTTATTTTAAATCTTGGTGCATGATAGTGCCCCCCCCCCCAATTTCAAGCATAAAAAAAATAAAGCTATGTCCTTGTTCTCCTTCGTCTCCTTAGACGCTTTATCGCCTAGGCACCGCTCGGCCAGCAGCACGCATTTGCGCCGTCACGCGATAAGAGCCGCATGCCCAGATACCCATCTAGACATATAACGTCCTGTCGTGGGCCAGTCTCCCTGCAGCCGACCTTGTTCATCCATCGCAGGCTTGAGAGCAGCACAATAACAGTGCGCAATCGCCCCGTCACGTGGTATTTTTTCATATTTCACGGGCTTTCTTTGGAACGCGAAAGAAAGGACCAGGTGAGATACATCGTGATATCGTGTTGGAAACAATTTATTGAGAAGTTTCTGAATGTGCTCTACAACTTCGCGTATCACACTTGGAGTCTGCAGCCAATACTTAATAAGTTGATTAATTAAACATAACTAATCCGTTAATTAAGGGGAAAATAAAAAAATAGCCTGAGTAACTCTAGGCCAGCGCCAAAATTATGCATTTGGTTCAACTCGCGTCCGGAGGGCCTTAATTTTGAAAACTTTGGCTCAAGTTATGTGGGACAACCTGTATATAGTGGGACAACTTGTATATAGTGGGATAACCTGTATATATGACCTCTGCATGCAAGGGATGATATTTCCATTCCTAATGGATGTTGTAAATTATTAGATTTTTCTATTTTTCTTCAGTCGTTAGCATTGCTTAATGGAAAGAGGAGCAATACTGAGACACATATCACGCACGTGCATTTCACACGTCGCTGATAAAAGACTGTGCCGAAAGGGTCACTGAAGTCTACAGGTTTTATGCAGGGTCTAAAAAGCACGCAAAGCAATTTGAAGCTAGCGAACACACAGCAACATATTCATTCTCTAGGCAAAGACTATCCATAGCTTTAGAAGTAATTGTTAATTGGCTACCTCCTTCTCCTTCAAAAAAATATAATAAACTTTGTCCTGTATATATATTTAAATATATTGTATATGTGGATGGTGTTGACAGTGCAAAGTTAAAACAATGGTGAAGTGAGATGAGGCAACCGCTGCTCATGCTTCTAACGTACTTGTTTTCTCCTATAGTCAGGATTTGCGGAAATAAAGCGAAAGCACGAATTAAAATTCGTGCATGCCCACACCAACAATGATGCAGTAAGCTATTAGCCGCAATAAAACTTAAAGTGAAAAGGTCGAGGCAAGTCGAAAGAAACCTCAAATGATGCGGGTGACAAAGCTCTGGTAACTACACTTTAAGCGGGGGGCGGGGGGGGTGCTCTGCCCTTTCCCGGGAAACTCCGGAAGGTGCTCGGACACGGGAGCGGCCCCTCGTAGTCGCCGCCTATGACTTGTAACATCCCGAATTACGTGTGGGTATAACTACTACCTCTTATTAAGTTTCACAACAAGACCTGCCCCCCTCTCGTTAATGCTATAGAATTCCTGTATGTTACCAGCTATATTCTTATTAAAACTGTGAAACTTAATAAGAGGTACAAAATGAAGATTGTACAGGTCCACGCCCCTACATCCAGTCATGATGACCAGGAAGTCCAAAGTTTCTATGAAGACGTGGAATCGGCGATGGGGAGAGTGAGAACTAAATACACTATACTAATGGGCGACTTTAATGCCAAGGTAGGCAAGAAGCAGGCTGGAGACAAGGCAGTGGGGGAATATGGCATAGGCACTAGGAATAGCAGGGGAGAATTATTAGTAGAGTTTGCGGAAAAGAATAATATGAGGATAATGAATACCTTCTTCCGCAAGCGGGATAGGCGAAAGTGGACGTGGAGGAGCCCGAACGGCGAGACTAGAAATGAAATAGACTTCATGCTCTGCGCTAACCCTGGCATCATACAAGATGTGGACGTGCTCGGCAAGGTGCGCTGCAGTGACCACAGGATGGTAAGAACTCGAATTAGCCTAGACCTGAGGAGGGAACGGAAGAAACTGGTACATAAGAAGCCGATCAATGAGTTAGCGGTAAGAGGGAAAATAGAGGAATTCCAGATCAAGCTACAGAACAGGTATTCAGCTTTAACTCAGGAAGAGGACCTTAGTGTTGAAGCAATGAACTACAATCTTGTGGGCATCATTAAGGAGTGTGCAATGGAAGTCGGTGGTAACTCCGTTAGGCAGGATACCAGCAAACTATCGCAGGAGACGAAAGATCTGATCAAGAAACGCCAATGTATGAAAGCATCTAACCCTACAGCTAGAATAGAACTGGCAGAACTTTCGAAGTTAATCAACAAGCGTAAGACAGCTGACATAAGGAAGTATAATATGGATAGAATTGAACATGCTCTCAGGAGCGGAGGAAGCCTAAAGACAGTGAAGAAGAAACTAGGAATTGGCAAGAATCAGATGTATGCGTTAAGAGACAAAGCCGGCAATATCATTACTAATATGGATGAGATAGTTCAAGTGGCTGAGGAGTTCTATAGAGATTTATACAGTGCCAGTGGCACCCACGACGATAATGGAAGAGAAAATAGTCTAGAGGAATTCGAAATCCCGAAGGTAACGCCGGAAGAAGTAAAGAAAGCCTTAGGAGATATGCAAAGGGGGAAGGCAGCTGGGGAGGATCAGGTAACAGCAGATTTGTTGAAGGATGGTGGACAGATTGTTCTAGAGAAACTGGCCACCCTGTATACGCAATGCCTCATGACCTCGAGCGTACCGGAATCTTGGAAGAACGCTAACATAATCCTAATCCATAAGAAAGGGGACGCCAAAGACTTGAAAAATTATAGACCGATCAGCTTACTGTCCGTTGCCTACAAAGTATTTACTAAGGTAATTGCAAATACAATCAGGAACACCTTAGACTTCTGTCAACCAAAGGACCAGGCAGGATTCCGTAAAGGCTACTCAACAATAGACCATATTCACACTATCAATCAAGTGATAGAGAAATGTGCAGAATATAACCAACCCTTATATATAGCTTTCATTGATTACGAGAAAGCGTTTGATTCAGTCGAAACCTCAGCAGTCATGGAGGCATTACGGAATCAGGGTGTAGATGAGCCATATGTAAAAATACTGGAAGATATCTATAGCGGCTCCACAGCCACCGTAGTCCTCCATAAAGCAAGCAACAAAATCCCAATAAAGAAAGGCGTCAGGCTGGGAGATACGATATCTCCAATGCTATTCACAGCGTGTTTACAGGAGGTATTCAGAGACCTGGATTGGGAAGAATTGGGGATAAAAGTTAATGGAGAATACCTTAGTAACTTGCGATTCGCTGATGATATTGCCTTGCTTAGTAACTCAGGGGACCAATTGCAATGCATGCTCACTGACCTGGAGAGGCAAAGCAGAAGAGTGGCTCTAACAATTAATCTGCAGAAAACTAAAGTAATGCTTAACAGTCTCGGGAGAGAACAGCAATTTACAATAGGCAGCGAGGCACTGGAAGTCGTAAGGGAATACATCTACTTAGGGCAGGTAGTGACGGCGGATCCGGATCATGAGACGGAAATAATCAGAAGAATAAGAATGGGCTGGGGTGCGTTTGGCAGGCATTCCCAAATCATGAACAGCGGGTTGCCATTATCCCTCAAGAGAAAAGTATATAATAGCTGTGTCTTACCAGTACTCACCTACGGGGCAGAAACCTGGAGGCTTACGAAAAGGGTTCTACTCAAATTGAGGACGACACAACGAGCTACGGAAAGAATAATGATAGGTGTAACGTTAAGGGATAAGAAAAGAGCAGATTGGGTGAGGGAACAAACGCGAGTTAATGACATCTTAGTTGAAATCAAGAAAAAGAATTGGGCATAGGCAGGACATGTAATGAGGAGGGAAGATAACCGATGGTCATTAAGGGTTGCGGACTGGATCCCAAGGGAAGGGAAGCGTAGCAAGGGGCGGCAGAAAGTTAGGTGGGCGGATGAGATTAAGAAGTTTGCAGGGACGGCATGGCCACAATTAGTACATGACCGGGGTGGTTGGAGAAGTATGGGAGAGGCCTTTGCCCTGCAGTGGGCGTAACCAGGCTGATGATGATGATGATGATGATGATGATGATGATGATGATGATGATGATGATGATGATAACTACTACCACGTCATCGCAACAAAGGCAAAGCACATCGGAAGACGACGAATGGGAGAAAATGAAGGAGGCTGATTTGGACTCCGTCCGGTGGGCGTATACTGGTTGTTTCGCCGATGACTGTCTCTACTAAAGATAGGAAATGTGAGACAAAACAATACTTTTTGTAGGACAATATTTCCAACAATGACGGACAATAGAATAGCTTCTATTAGACCACCAAATGGTTAATCAAGATTCGCCAAATCGTCTTTAGAAGTTATGGATGTTACACGGCCAATACGAAGCGGATGTTTGCATCTGATGGCGAGCTCGTAACAAATAGGCTTTTAAGAATTATCAAAAACCCTTATTAAAAGCGCGCTGGCAAAGAATACCGACTAATTTTCATGCAGTGTGTCGGAACGGAATGAAAAAAAAAGGAAAAGAAAAGAGATATTTTGAGCGGAACGAAAACATAACCGAAACGTTATTTACTGTTTTGTTTCGGAGTGAAACCGAAATGCTTTTTATCGGTTTTCAGCTTCATGTGAAAGTCGGCAATCCGAAACTATCGACATCAGGCAACGTCAGCATTAGGGCGCGTCTCAGAGTCCGCATAAGCGCGTATCTCAGGCAGTGATAATGCGAGCGATAGCCGGTCGAGCTCTCCACTAATCTAATGCTGTTGTTCGGTGCACTAGCATATCGGTATCGTAGCAAAACCCAGGTCTTGCCGGCTGAATAGCTTATTGTTGCGTTTTCTACGGGTACGACGTTTCGTTACCGAAGTTTTATCGTTCGTCTATGTTCGGTTTAAGCTCATTTGATCGGAATAGTGGTCTCACATTTCGGCGAGTACACTCTATGAGGTGCGCGCTGCTTCTGAGATCGTGCTCGGCGCCCTGTATCAAAGCACTGAGCATGATCTCATAATTCACTTATTGAGAGAATTAAATCCTATGTTTTTATCAACCCATTCCTTGGAAAAATTTTGCATGTAAAGAAAAACCGTATGCACCGCTACGGATCTTTTTATTTTTTTTTCATTCCAGAGCAGAACCCGAACTGATTTTTTTTTTTCAGCGGAACGAAACTAAAACCAGAAAAAAAAAATTTCGTTCCGACACCCTGCTTTCGGAGCAAAACCGAAAGTGAGCGTGCAAAGACGCGTGCAAGCACTATTTGCGTCATGTTGTGACATGCAGAACATTTGGCATGCGTGGAGCGCCGGCCGGAGCTCCAAGCTTACTCACGCTTTGTTTGTGCTTGTCACCCGGAAAATGGAAACGAACAGTCATTGGGGTGGTCGATACGGCCAACGGTCACCGTGACGTTTACTGAGTCACCGATCTAGTCACCTTGAGGTTTACTTGCTTTTGTTTGGTGGTGTGGCACTTTCCACGTGATGTAAATTTAAGACATGGTTACGCGTGCTCCTGACGCGCTTGGTTTCGGTTTCACAATTAAAGTTGCTCGAAAATTATCGCGTCAGCGTGATTTGAACAAGATGTTTTGATCTGCTCTAAATATCGATTTCTTAAAAGCTCGCCATTAGCTACAAGAGAGAGAAGCAAGGAAAGGCAGGGAGGTTAACAAGACGCATATCTGGTTTGCTACCCCGCACTGAGTAATTGGATAAAGGGGTGCAAAAAGAGAAAGAATGGGAGAAAGAACTAGTTCATTAGCAACGAGTTGGCATTGGCGGTCAAAAGTTGATCATTTAAAAAAATAATTAGCAAATATTAGTCAATCAGACTGCTACGTGATCCGACAGGGAGATTTATTTCGTCCACCCTTGCTGTGGATGTTGTTCTGCAAAAAACAAATCAGTATTGTATGTCAAATCCCCTATTTTTAATCATTAGAGACAGTCGTCACTGAAGCATCCGGTATATTATGGCAAGCAGAAGAGGACAGACATGAGGAAAATGGAAGGCGACAGAAAGAGGTTGCGTGGACACGCAGTTTGATCGTGACTGTCTACAGGAACTGCAGCTGCGCCCTAGCTGCTTCCTAGTACATCGATGACACTCGGAGCGTCGGCTCCAAAGTCGCTTGTCCTGGGGACGGCCTGCAGTTTGACTGCATTAAACTACCATGTAAGATAAGTCGTTCGTCTTCAATGAAAGCGCAGTCACAGATGACGCGTTTTTAAAGCACTTTAGACATAAATGAAGTATTTGTAATGGTTAGGAAGGCAGGTTTTCTAGTGGTCATGCAAACTTTTCGGAAAAAGTTGACACAGACGTGACGATGTTTTAGCACGAAAGATAAGCTTCGCGGACGACCTCCCACAAGCGATATGCGTAATTATGACCACAACGCTTAATAATATTCGTCACAATTTTAAAACAAAAGACAGCCTACAAGTAGCACTTCGGACGCCATCAAAGCTCAGCTCTGGAGGAATCTTACACAACACAAAGTCATATTCCTCAACGTATTGGGACTTTCATGAACTAACCTCGCTGGCTTCGTCTTCCAGAAAGGTGGAGCGAGCCAAAAAAGTTTTGCTAATGCTTGACTAAACTCGACTAAACCCAAACCTTTGGACATTAACAAAAAAACCGAGGTGGTTAAAGTCAATCTGGAGCCCTCCACTACGGCGTTTTTCATAGCCCGAGTCTCACTTTAGGACGTTAAACCTCAGGAATCAATAAACCCAAATGATCATGCTACTTTCGTCCGCTGACCGTGATATGTGAGACAATTACCCGCAATTAAGCGCTCCGACAGCATTCGAATGCTTTTCAGTTAAGACCTTTCATGACAAATTTTTCATTTGATTGACTAACTGAACCATAGTCGCTATGCCAACGGGGGCGGCTCAAACCATCCGACATAGGCAGAACCGCTGGTTTGAGGAGATTCTCGCACAGCAGCGTGCATGTCGCACAGAAACTGTGCATGCGGTCTGAAGGAAGTCATATAATGACATGCAGTGAATATTCTACCAAACACACCTACTCAGTACCATATACCACTTTAGTATGGCCAACAGCTTCTCGACAATTTCATTGCTTTACGCATTGGGATGGTGCGTTCTTGGAGGGGGGATAACGATACAAGGCAGAAACCATTTTTAAACAACGCGTGCAGGTTCGCGCATCCTCCGAGAAGAGAACGGCGTATTGGTGAAAAAACAAAAACAAAGACGAAGACATAATGGTACGTTAATTTGCCGCACCCACTCGCATCGCATGTGACTGTTGTCTGGGAATACTAGAAGAAGGTGGCGGTGGTAAACATTTATTACTTAAGCCTTATTTACAACGCTGCTTGTGAGGGGGCTCAGGAGTGCGTAGGGTGGCCGGCAGTTTGTGGCCCTCGGCGACCCTCAGAGCCCAGTGCACCAGCCGCGTTTGGTCGGCTGGGTTGTAGCTAAACACAGCGGCCTCCCGTCCCTCGACGTCGGTGAGTTGCCAATCAGAGGGTGGCTGGAGCTCAGGGCATGTGAACATTATGTGATGGAAGTTGGCTCTAGGCGCGCCGCATTCCGGTCGATATAGAAGAGGTGACGCGCCGCTCGAAAGAAAAACAGGAGGCATTCTCGATCTCCTGTTTAGAACGCGGCAGCCTTCTTTATTTACTCCCCGGGCACAAGTTAGCCCAGCATAAGTATGTATCTGAACTCCTTGAACCGTTCGTTTCTATATGCATGCAGATGCGAACGTCTCCAGGAGCTTCTCAAGGTATTCCGCTTAGTTTGAAGCCTATGTTGATACCCGGCCACTCTTTCAGTATGAACTTAGCACATGAGGAAGGTTTCTTACCCAACGCTCCTCTCTTTTTTTATTTCGTTCATGTTTCGCTATTGCTAGCCCACTTTGAGATTTCGTTGAAGATGCGAGGCTGTACAGCGGCGGCGCCCATTTAGATCGTTGAGACAGCCTATAATGCACAAACAAGTAAAACGTTCGCAAATATTTTCTGTGTTGGATAAATCTACCAACGACGAATACGTGCTGCGTCATTTACTTGATCAATGAGTGCAGCGCAAATATTTGCGTTGTGAGAGGCAAAAAATTCGGCAGCACTCGAACAAGTGAATTCCGTGTAGTCTCGAAAGAGAGGCAGAAGCACCACTACAAAGCGCTTGTTTGGTCGGGCGTTCTGAACTTTTTTTCCTTCCTAACAGGAGCACGAAAAAGACGCGTTCACTGTTGCAGGCGTTGGCGCACTTGGTCCCATACAAAGAAGCCTTGTTTGCGTTTCCTCCAGCCAAGCAGTGTCTGCATGGGACATCGACGGTTGCAAAAGGAGCAATGCGTACGAGCGCGTCAGCACAAGATTCTCCCGCTTATTTTTTTCTGTCTAACTCATCCACGGGCTCCCAAGAGCAGCCGCATTCAGATGGCAGCTTCACCGAGGCGTATACCGATCTTTTTAAGGGAAGACGTCCAATACAAGAAAGCGCCAATATGCGCATTACGTGTCCGTGTCTGGCCCAGCGAAACCATTCAATGCATTGAGAACCTTTTTGACGCGGAGCTCCACTTTTCTCCGTTTCTTTTTTTCTCCCCTAGGACGAGACCGCTTTGTGTCCGCATACGATGAGAAGTATTGCAAATTGGAGGCGCCGTCGTGGACCCTAAGCACAAGCTTCGTTTATCTTATCTGCAAAGCTCCCTGGATTCGCGATGAAGCTTTGTAAGTGGTTCAAGCGCGAATCAAGTTGACGTTGGTCAAGCTCTCGAGCTGCTTCCCAGAATTGAATGTGTTCTTCTCACTTGAGGAATTGGACGCTGCTCTGGCCATATGCAGGCGCTCATCGTCGCCAGGACCAGATGGCATCACCTACGCTACTTTATGCCACCTAGGTGAAGATAGCCGAATTAGACTTCTGGAATGTCATAACAAGTCATGAAATGATGGCGTCGTTCCTAAGTGGTGAAAGTCCAGCCGCTTGATACCACTCCTGACGCCTGGAAAGTCGCCACTTGACCTAGCGTTCTACCGACCCATTGCGCTGTCCAGCTGTGTTGGGAAGGTCATGGAAAGAATGATTCTCACCCGCCTAGAGTGGTATCTTGAGCGCCACAACGTATACCCCGAGGCCATGGCTGGGTTTAGAAGAGGCCGTTCCCTACTGACAACGTCATCGACCTCGTCACGTCTGTTCAACAAGAAAAACACCACAAGCGTATATCGGTTGCACTATTCCTCGATGTGAAAAGCGCCTATGATAATGTAACGCATGAAGCCATCCTTGATGCCCTGGAAAATAATGGAATTGGTGGACGGATGTTTCGGTGGATTCGGAGCTATCTATTCAAAAGATCCTTCTTTGTGCACAGTGCAGATGGCCGAACCGCTGACCATTACTCTTGCCGTGGCGTCCCTCAGGATGGGGTTCTTAGCCCCACTTTGTTCAACCTTGCAATCCTTGGACTTGCCGATGTTCTACCACATACAGTAAACTGTTCCATATATGCTGACGACATATGCATATGGGCCTCGGCAGTTACCCGTCTCCAGGTGCGTGCACGGCTCCAAAAAGCAGTGACCCTAAGATAATCGTACCTACGTGCTCAAGGCCTCAGCATTTCGACGGAGAAGTGCGCCTTAGTCGCTTTTACCCGCAAACATATGACCTGGTACGCCAATTCTATTGACCACCAACCAATTTCCTAGGCAAAAACTCACCGATTCCTAGGCGTTGTTATCGACAGAGACCTTTCATGGAGCCCCCACACCTCATACTTGAAGAAGAGGCTTACTTCTATTTCCCATATACTAAGGTTTCTTGCCGGTACAACGTGGGACACATCCGTGGCATCTATGCTTCAACTATACAGGACACTCTTCCTAGGATACTTGCGATATAGCACACCAGTGCTGTCCAATGCTAAGAAAACTAACATTCATGTTCTACAGAGCATTCAAGGCCAAGCCCTTCGAACATGTCTGGGGCTACCTCGAAATGCTTTGACCGTGACAACAATTGCCACCGCGAGAGACCACCCAATAATGACCTATATAACTATCGCCGCACTCCGGGCGCATGTTCGCCATATATCCAGAGTCCCTGACCACCATCTCGCTCGCTTGTCTGAGAAAAGACCCAAGGCAGCGTTCTCCAGATTAATTGCGGCTAACCGGCACTCTTTGTCTTTGAGGCACTCACCCGCAACAAGAACGCCATCCACTATGTGGTGCTTGAAACAGCCTCCTGTGTACCTTGCTGTTCCAGGAATAGTAAAGAAAGCTAGCCTGACCACCGCGGCTCTCAAGCAGATCACATTGAAACTTTTTCATTGTTCATACGCTAACCGAATCCATGTTCGCACGGATGGTTCCGTCTCGGAAAGTTCTACGGGCGCCATTGTTCTACAACCTTAATCGGTCGTCATCAAGTTTAAGACTTCACGCGTAACGACATCTACAGGTTCCGAACTGGCCGCTCTTCGCGCTGCTCTCGAATACATTGAAAAAGAACCGCCCAACAAATGGGCAATACTTTTGGATTCGAAAGCAGCCTTCCAGAGCTTGCGAAGCTTACGACGTGGCAATTATGAACAGCTGGTGTCACAAATCAACGAAACCTGCCATTGCGCTTCTGAACGAGGACATATCATATTTCAGTGGCTGCCGTGACATTGTGGCGTCGTTGGTAATGACCTCGCCGATGTCGCTGCCCGACGTGCCCAGGCTGGCGCACCGACACTCCTAATACCTTTATCGAGAGTCGACGCTTCAAGAGAGCTTCGCAGTCTCGCTCGTACCATCACGTTAAGTTACTGGTATACACCACAGAACTCTTAAGTGTCGTTTATACAGCCTTGACCCATCACTGAAACTTCAATTACCAGCGAACATTTCACGACCTGACGCAACACTGCTGTGTCGGCTGTCGGTAGGAGTAGCATTCACTAACTCCTACAGCTATCGTATTGGAATGGCGGATTCACCAATGTGCGCTAAGTGTAAGTGTGAAGAGACCACCAGTCATCTTCTGTACCAGTGTTCTCGGTTCGATAATCAACGTGAGACCCTCCAGTGTGCCTTGAATAGACTGGATGACAGGCCATTTACGGAAGCGAAGATCTTGGAAGCCTGGCCTCACAGTTCATTAGCCCAGAAAACAGTTCGAGCGCTTTTTCACTACCTGAAGGCAACAGACTTGAGTGCCCGATTATAGACATCCTACACCTAAGTTTCTTTCTCTCTCTCTTTCACTCCCCATTCCCCTCCCCACCTGTAGGATAGCAAACTGGATTCAGTCTGGTTATCTCCCTACCTTTCCTTGTTCCCTTCTCTCTCTCTCTCTCTCTCCCCTTATAATTGGCATATGAAGCGAAGAGGCGATCACTTGAGCAAGCTTTGTGTTACCAGCCCTATCTGCTGCTTCTCATTCAAAGACGCGAGCAATACCCGGCAGGAAGATTCAGAGGAACTGGGCACTTTGCCCTGGGCGGGCCCCGTTCCAAAGGACATGAAGGGACGCGGGTTGCCCTCGCCTCTCGTGATGCCCATGCCCTACGCTGTCGCAGGCGTGCTCTGCCATTAGAAACGCGGCGACCGGGCGTCGCGCAACGCCGGGGCGGGCTCTTGTGCGTGCAACCTTGAATTCCCGCAGCTCCGCGTTCATCTTCCTCGACTTTTCTCGTCCCGTTCCTACCAAGCTGGGACTCAAATTGACGCAGCGTTGGGCCTCGTGTCACGATGATAGCCGGCAATGGCACCTCTTTCACAACAACCGACCACGCCGAACTGGTGGGCCACCTGTGCGGCTTCGGTACCCTACGTGATGCAATAAAGATTGCACAGGTTGCGAAAGCGACAAAATGTAACGCTCGCGATAGTCGTGCTGGGGGAGCACAAGGAGCATGGAGCCGTGGCTCGCGTCCTTATGCAGGTGTCTATTCTCAATCGCGTGTGACAGCGAGGTCTACTATGATACCCATGACGCAGCGCGTTCTCCCGTCACTCGGCAGAGCTTCCGACTTACGCCTCACGAGAGAAAACGAGAATTGGTCCTTCCTGGGGGCTGCTCCCCCAAGGATTTGCGCAAGGGTGACCTTTAGCTCTACTGATGGATTGGCTCGCGCAACGCCATGCTCCGTGCGGGTTGCACGAAAATTGCTGGCTTCATAAATATTGTGTAGGCGCAGAAAGGAAACGCTTAGGCTATGATTTACGTCAATACATTTGATTCGTTGTAATAAAGAAGGACTGCAATTACGACACTAATTACTAATGATTGCACAGAAGGTTTGTTTTACCTCCCAAATCGTCGCAAATTCGTCCTTGCCGTCTTTATGATCAGACCAATGCTCGACCTTCAATGCATCGGGTGTTTCCGCTTTCAGAATGACACAGCTATTGACAGCTAAGTATTTGAAGCCGGCACATGACTTATTGCAAAGCTAAACTGTTCATTCAAAAGTAGAAAATTAGAGCACGAAGGCAACGCAGGCGAATGAATGACCATAATGTGAGCAGCATTAATCAGAACGCCTGGTAATATGTGAATGCGAGTGCGAAATATTTAACACACTAAGTATGGATGGAATTTTCTCTCTATTTCTTGACTTTTGAAAAGTTAGTTAAACCATTTTATGTTTTTATGTCCTTTAGGTGGCCACACCCCTCAATATTTTCGGTGCAGTTTCTGTAAAATGCTGACCACTTTAGAAGGCAAAGTGATTTGTCTCGACTTAATTCTAAAGCAAGTGTAACGCTATAAGTGCGCGACATGATCATTGAATAGGTGTAACGTTATAGGTGGAGAAACGTGTTCCTTCGTTTTTGCCCCTCCCCCCTTTTTCTTTTTTCGGAGGCTGAGAAATTTTGTTACAATTTGTACTGTTAGACTTCTTACATTTCTATGGCGGCTCTTATCTTTAACTGCAGAAGAAACAACGAAGCTACATCTCACCATCTACAGACTACGTGTGAGTTTCAGGTTCTGCATCAACAATAAATTTATGCTGACCATATTGTCACGTAGTTGTTACAGTGCGCAGCCGGGTAAAGTCAAGAATGCTAGTAAAAAGAAACTGCGCGCGGTTTACTAGGCAGACTTGTGCCCTCAAAGAAAGTGAAGAACATTGAAGGCAGCAGCAGCAATCACGGTCGGCGGTCGTCGAATCGAACGTCACCGCTTTAGAATGTCCGATATTTATACCTACCAACCCCCATCGTACTTCCTAAATAAATTCCAGAAGGGCCCGCAATTACCTACGACTGCGCCCACAAACTGATAGGATAGGGGCGTCTTTCTGGAAAGGACGACGATATTCACTAGCCCTACGAAATCGGGCGGTGGGATCTCGTGCGATCAAAGGAGACGTGATAACAAAGCTGCGAAGCGAAAGCGAATTATCTAGACTGGGAATGAAACTCGGCGCGGCAATATTTCCACAACCTGTTGCTCTCTTGTTCGCCCTTCTGAGGAAATCAAACGCAGTACAGTAAGTCGACTAGTGAAATATAAGTGCCGTCTCGAGATGAAAAGTTGAATACCTGATCAAGCGAGGGCTTGACGCACAAAACCGCTGCATTGTATATATACGGCTTTGTCGATCCAGCCCTGCGAAATGGTCCAATTGCCAACGCGCTTACCAATTCCTAAACACTCTTATGCACAAACGCCGTTGGTAATTGAGCCCCTGCAATATTTATGATGGTCGCATGCGGGGTCAACGGCTCTGCAAGAGCAGATGCTGTATGCTTGACTCATGGTGCTGCAAAAGACAGATATTGTTACCGTTGCGCCGTAATCCGCTTTTCCAGCTTTTCCTCGTGAGATATTCGTGAGTCTAATGGTGGGCTGGAAGGAAAATAATGCGCGTTAACTTTGGCTTTATTTATTGTTCCATATTACAAGCGTCGATAGTCTGCTCAACAGATTATACGCAGGCATGGAGGCTCGCACGAGCGCGCGCAAATACGCTGAGTGAATTAGGATTTGACGTTGGCACTCTGAATTTGCTGAGCCATCACGGAGAAAGCACTAGAACGTCGTATGATTACTTGAAATTTTCTGTTTCAGAACGATCGTGTTGAGGTAGCCTAGAAAAGAAGGTTCGTACGAACACCCATTTCAGCGAGACACCACGTGCAGGACTGAAAGCTTTATGTTGTAACGTCTGGCCTGTCGCAGCGCAGGCACTCTCGGTATACGGCGACATTTTGAAAACGCGGGGGCGTTTACTCAAGTTGAAATTCTGCGGCCCCGTCTGGCACAAGCATTAATCACTTAAACGCATAGCGGGACTTCATTAGCGTGGCTCGTCGTGTAGCTGCGCGTCAGAGGTCTTTACGACGGCAACAGCTGCCTCCGATGTGCCTGACGCTCAGTTACGCAGCCTTTTAATGAGGAGCTACCTCCACGAAGCCCCGAAAACGTTGCTTTCAGGGGAATGATGCTTAAAAAACAACTTAAAAAACAACAATAAAGGCTAAATGCAAAAAAAAAAAAAGCTTTTCATGTCGGCTCGCTCAGCCAAATGAGCATCGCGTAAAAGTGCCCCAGGCAAACATACACCTTGCAAGTATAGGTGGAACAGTATCGACTCCAGACAGTTTGTATATAAGCGTGCCGGCGGACTCATTTAGGGCTAGATGTTCACTTTGAACATGTGATTGAATTCGTGCCTACAATTCTTGTAGGAATTTCGCGACACAGGACAACGGGTTTAGGAATAGCCCACGTTACAATTTCTATAGTGTTCTATTACTTGACGCTGTAGCGCCTTGTTCTTACCAGTTCCGCAGGTGCTTTCCGTATGACACTTAGTCTAAACACCTATACCCCGGATAACCTCTTATCTGCCGCGAAAGAATTCTAAACACGAATGGTGTAATTCAAACCCGAGCCTATAAAACAAAGTTTAGGTAGATGGCCGTCGAATGTGGCGGGGTTGTCTGCGGAAACGGACAGGAGTCACCACATTTGGCAACGAGAAATGAACAATTTCAATTTTGCGTTCTGGATGGCGTCACTCGGTAAAGATGTATCTACAGAACAGCTTTATTTCGAAGCAGCGAAGTCTGCCTCGGACAGCATTAGTTCCGTGGTATGTACGGCGGCCGCATTTCGATGGGGGCGAAATGCGAAAACACCCGTGTGCTTAGATTTAGGTGCACGTTAAAGAACCCCAGGTGGTCGAAATTTCCGGAGTCCTCCACTACGGCGTGCCTCATAATCAGAAAGTGGTTTTGGCACGTAAAACCCCAAATATTATTATTATTATCCGTGGTATGTGCTATCGTTTAAGAGGGAGAGGGAGAGTGTTGGCAGGCCATGCAAGGCGCGTGCATATAGAGCAGATAGTCAGTGATGTATAAAAGTTACAGAATGTCCGCCAAGGGAAGGCGGGCGCAGTCTATAGGACGGCAGGGAACTTGGTGGCGTGATGAGATGAGGAAATTTCAAGGAATAGAATAGAGACACCTCGGAGGACAGGGGAATTAGGCTGCTGTTGCTGCTGCTGATGATGGTGATGTGTTATCGTTAGGACATGACTCCCTTCCTTACTGGGCAGGAACATATGTCTAAATGTTCTTATCCTTCTGTTAATGCGAACGAAAAATTTGCTCACGCTGATCTATCTAACGTTGCGCGAGATAAAAGAGCAAATGAACATTCCTATGCCCAGTGTGCTCTCTGTACTTCTCCTGCCACGTGAAGTTATCTTCAATCATCTTATTTATTTAGTTATTTATTTATTTATTTATTTGTAATTCTGAAAAATAAAGGTGGAGCACATTGCGAGTTAACCATAGAATAACTCTTACAGACACTACGTGGTTATTTCTAGCTCGCAGCTCGGCAATCCCACGAGATTCCTGTCCCAGGCACCTCGAGGAGGCGATTTGTCAAGGAGCGCACCCCGGAAACGACACGTCGTGTTTCTCGGGGGCGCGAGTGTTAAGGGCGCATGTTTAAGGAGGCGCGTCAGCCGTCGAGCAGAAGTTCCGTGTCTTGACGCGCGACGCGAGAGCTCGGCGCGTCGCGCCGCCGCCGGTATTACGCGAAAGAGCGCGCCGTTCGTGTAGGCAAGCATATTTTATCTCGTTGCAACATCGCAACGCGGGCAGTTTTCTTTGACTGCTTCAGGCTTAACAACGCACCTCACGCTTTACAAGACAAGCGAGCACGTCACACCGGCGATGAAACAGTGATGCGACAATACACAAAAGCAACGCCAATGCCGATGAGCGTTTTGCATATCTGTCTTGCATATAAACCACCGTTTCTCCCGCAGTATCACCTAAAAAGTATAGCTATTCGCGTGGGAAGTGTCTAATCAATGCGTTGTAGCAATAGCTAAGAAGCCGAAAATTCGAGCTGACGAAAATGCTTAAAAGAAAGCACGAATCTCATGACAGCGCAGCATGTAACGTAAAGGAAATGTGTGTGTAACGGTAGAAAGAGAAGGGAAAGAACTAGTAAAAAAAACGAAAGAAAACATGTGTTGACATTTTAGGCGCCTTTTTGACTCCTTTCTTTTACTTTTTTAATAGTTTATATGTATGTAGGCTGGCTTCGGCGATGTGCATCAGTAGTGCTCGATGGCTGATCCCATGGAGCCGAGAATCATAGTCCGATGGTCTCGTGGGATGAAGGCCCACTGTTTGCTGACATTCTAGTAGAAATGAAGATTAAGAAACAGGCTCGAACACCTGTTGTGTAAAGCGCGGAAGACGAGTATGGTCTGTGAACGTGAGAGTAAAAGAACTGGTGCCAAGGGTTGTCAGGGCAGGCGAGTATCATTATAGAAAGTCAAGCGGCAGATGCGGTCGAAATGCGCACGGAAGAATGCGGTGAGTAGAGATCGTTGATAGAGGCCACCGTTGCGCGGTGGACTTAATTCGGCGGATGGTGGCCATCAATGGCGTCAGTGGCGGTGCTGGTGGTGGTGCTTGGGGGAGTGACGATGGCGGTGGTCATCTATAGCATCGTTTGAGTGAGCTAGACAGCCTCAAGTGGTAATTAACGATAAACTTTGGTCGGAAAGAAAATAACGTTTAACTGCAAATCACTGAGCTTATAGTGCACGCTACTAGTCTTCAGGAAGATGTGTAAAAGGTATAGAGAAATGCCCCCTACGAATGTAAAGACGGAATAAATCTTGAGAAATAAACAATAGAGCCGTATTTACTTCCATCACGAACATCTGTTACGTTTGGAAATCGGAGAATGGTAATGTCGATACGAAGAACGTGCACTGCTAGATCCCGGGAGGCGTAGTACCCGTACTGGCACTCAGATCGGACATCGCTGCCGGCAAACCACCGGGGTCACTTAGTGGCGGTGGCGTTGCGCCGCTAAGCATGAAGTCGTGGAGTCGCATTTCGATGAGGGCGAAGTCCAAAAAACCCTCGTGTGCGTACATTTACGGTGCACGTTAAATAACCTCAGGTGGTCACAATCAATCCGCAATGAACCCACTACGCCAGGCCTCATTATAATATCGTGGTTTTGCCACGCAGAACCTCCCCCCCCCCGCGCGCATTTAATATAATCGGCGCCGGCGGTGCGCCACAAGTGTATCCTATTGCAGCTCACTGGGTAACTTGGCCTCAAAACTCCGTCATGAGACCACTCTGTAGTCTTCGTCCTGCGACTTGGACCCTGTACAGATACGCGCGACACAAGCTCTCTTGTGTAATTGTTTTAATTGATAACCGACTCTAATAAAACGCATCGACACAACATTGAGGTGCTGAAAATAGTTTTTTCTAACGTATGTGGGTGGCGCTAAAGGTACAGTGACCAGTGTATTGTGTCCAAATGGTCGGTGCTCCGCTTTCTTTCTTTACCAGCGGCTAACGGAGAGAGAGAGAGAGAGAGGAAAAGCAGGGAGCTTAACCAGATATAAGTTTCCGGTTTGTTACCTTGCAAGGAAGTTGGGGGAAAATGGGTACTAGTTAATGACCTGACGATGGTCTTAAATATATCTGAAGTCGTCAGGAGTACCACTGAAAACGCATAGGAACCAAATCCCAACTTCACAGAGTCATGTTGTGCTCGTCTCGGGACGGGCTAAATTCTGCAAGCTTAATATGCATACCGCTGCATTATTCAACGTAAGAATTTCGAGCGAAGTGTTCACTAAACAGAGCTCAGATTCACTACTGATCTCTGTTCCATTTCAAGTGTACTGCTTCTTTAACATTTTTGCACAAGAAGGATACGTTGCACACACTCGTCTCACGACGCGAATATGTTTGGCTGCGGTCGGGCGCTTTACACTAGCAAGAACTATTTATTATGCAGACTGAAACCGGCGTCGCAGTCGAAAATTGCCCATGAACGTGAAGCAAAGGAGTTCCTTCCGGTCTTGCTTTACATCGCATGGAGTAATGCATAAATTATGTCTGCATTATGCAAGATGACATATGAAACTCTTTTTTTATTAATGAGCTGATTAAAGAGGCCGATGTTCAGAAAATCTCCTAGAAAGGATAGCCTAGGCGTTATGACTTGCTTCCATAGGAACATGGTTACACAGCACCGCGAAAAAGGAAGTTGAATTAGCGACGACGCGATAACATGGTTGAATTTTAAACACGACATACTATGAACTTCTGCGCTCGTACTTCGCCGTATGCTAATGTTTTGCTCTCAATATTGAATAAATGTTGCCACCGCATAACTTGGGTACCTGCGGTGGTTGAATAGGCAAAAAGCTTGTTTGAACGAGTTTTACACTTTTACACAGAATAGTTATTCGTAGCACAAGAAGATACAGCAGAATCAAAGCATTACAAAGCTCGTTTCGAAAAGGGACGCTGAAGTGTAGAGACATTCTAATTACTGGAAACGAAACGAGACGCTCCTTGTTTCAGTCTTTTTTTTAATTTGCGTATCGTAATGAAGACAGTTTTTTTTGTCACGTTTAAGGATGACCTATTTGCTGCTAATCACGTTAGGTTTTGTAACTTGCGATGATGCGAAGCGGCATGCAGACATAATTTCGGGATGGTTGTCAGAAATTTTAAGGAAGAGAATTTACCACGGTATTATACACGCTTTCGAACAAATGAGCTCCTACACGAGCCTGCGACCGCTCACTCGAAGCATCTTTGCGCAAGTCGTGCACAGTTGCACGACGACTTGTTCACAAACACTGTGAACAAGGCTCCCGTGGGGGAGCCGAAATGTAAATAACTATTTTAAACCATTTTGGTCGGTGTCCAGACCTCTTCCTTGTAAGTATGCATCATCCCGACCAGACGGGCTTCCGTCATACTCTCAACTTCAATAATAATAATAATAATAATAATAATAATAATAATAATAATAATAATAATAATAATAATAATAATAATAATAATAATAATAATAATAATAATAATAATAAGGAAGAAATGCTCAGTACCACTCTGCGACGTCCGCAACAGCGGGCCTCATCTCCTTGTACATCACTCCTGCATACTCGGCCGTCGGAAGTTTTCCGATGTGTCGGTAAAGCAGGCGGGCTGCATGAACATGGAATTAGGAGCGCTGCGGCACGCGCTGCGGTCGTTGCGTCCGAGGTTTCTTCGCGCGCAGGCGGCCCGAAACGTCGGCCGGGGTGCGGACCCACGGGGCGCGTGTGGCGCGCATGCCGTTGAGGGACCGTGCGTCTAAACCGCCGCTACAGTTTGGCCCAAGGCGCGCAGGCCCTGGAACGCGCTCGTAAGTCTGCGTCGGGGGGGTCCCGGCGTAATGGCCGCCTTGCTCGAGTATACAGCGAGGGCCGCGAAAGTCAAGCGCGCACATGCTCGGCTATAGGAGAGCTGGCCCATGTATAATACATGCGCCAAAGTGGCCGCGGCTTTTCCCTCGCTCCGGAGCATCCGGCTCTTTGCTTTTGGGGTGCCGGCGTGCCGATGGACGCCGCGCGCTAACGACGCGCGGCCGCACCGTACTCGCCGGAGGGCGCGCCCTCCTCCGGCGCGGCGGACCACGGCTCGACCGGGGGCTTCTCCTCTCGCAGCCGGTGCGTCGCGCATTTATGCTGCGGGGGCATCGTTCCAGGCACGCATCACGAAATCGTCCTTGCTGCTTCTCGGCAGGTGCGGGCGGGCACGTGACGCACGCGCGGTTCTGATCGCCCAGCTTAACCTAGCGTGTGAGGACAAGACTCTCTCCTGCGCCTTAAAGTAACACCTGCGTCACGTGACTGGTACACGATAAACAGAAGCAAAACTAACCAAACGTATACTTAATTGGAGTCGGTATTAATTATTCCGCACCGCCAAACGAGCCTTGGAAAATTGCCATCGTGCTGCTTTGGTATTTCCGTGGTCCTTACGTCATTGTTCCTGAGATTGCCGAGTCACTGTGAACGTTGCTGACAACATTACGTCTTATGGGCTGTACAAATAACCCTGCGCCTAATTTATCTCCTTGTATTCACTGCCTCTTTTTTTCGCTTCCTCTATGCGTGTCTTGTTCTTTTTCATTTTCCTTTTTGCTATGACGACTTCCTTAAAGCATAACGTTTGATGTGTACTATACGTGTGTGCTGTAACGGCTGTATTGTGTACGAATTCGAGCAGTATTTTGTGGTATCTCTTATATGTACCCAGCGATCATAGCTGATCGTGGCACTGCAGCGGAGGTCGGCTAGCAGTAGGAGACAGCAGCGCGTCGATTGCAGGCGTAGCGAAGTCCATGCATATCAATTGGTAGGTATGCTTTTCCGCCTCTGGAAAGAGATAATACGGACACGTAACAACCCGTCTACAGCGCTCCTATATTCAAGTTCCAACTGCAGGTGACAGCTGGTGCAAGGCCACCTCGGCCCGCAGCCTCCTACGCACAATTTCCTCAGCCTTAGTGAAGTGACGGGGGAGGAAGAAGACACACAGCGGGATAAGACAGCGTATCTGCTGCCGGAGGGAAGTTTCACGGGAGAGAATGGAGAAGACGCGGATTAGGAGAGCTGTGCTGGTCAGCTCTCTCGTTGCATGTCCACAATCACGAAGGGTATAGTGTACAGCCACCCGCCGTGGTTGCTCAGTGGCTATGGTGTTGGGCTGCTGAGCACGAGGTCGCGGGATCGAATCCCGGCCACGGCGGCCGCATTTCGATGGGGGCGAAATGCGAAAACACCCGTGTGCTTAGATTTAGGTGCACATTAAAGAACCCCAGGTGGTCAAAATTTCCGGAGTCCTCCACTACGGCGTGCCTCATAATCAGAAAGTGGTTTTGGCACGTAAAACCCCAAATATTATTATTATAGTATAGAGCCACCACAGCCTTTCAGCGGTGCAGTTAACTAAAGCTTATGGCTTATGAATAAGGAGAGTAAAATATCGAATGCAAAGGGGCCACGAGCTTTCTGTTTAGGCTTATCCAAAAGCATGTAGGTAAGGTGAGAAAGAAATATATAAAATTTTGGAAGCAAGGGTGACAAGTATTCACTGACTTCTCGAGTACACGATGTAATTTCTACTAGTGCAATCATAGCACAGGCCTGCAATTATAAACGTCAGTAGCAAGGCCACTGTAATTATTACTCATGAACAGTTCAAAAGGAAGCACCCATCTCATATGTTGCAGCTGGACAACACGCAGGTTCTCGATTTCCTTCTTTTAATTATACAGAGAAGTATTATTATTATTATTATTATTATTATTATTATTATTATTATTATTATTATTATTATTATTATTATTATTATTATTATTATTATTATTAGTTTTGAAAACACACTTATACACTTGACAGGAAAGCGACGATCAGGATGGCAACTTCAACCGGAAGGGCCACGACGCCTACCACTCTTCCGAAAGGAGGGGACAGAAACATAGAAGTAGAAGATAGGAAGAAAGGGAGGAAAGAGGAAAAAAAGAGCAAGATGACAAATTCCAAAGAATAAAGCAGAGCAGATACAGTACAGGTCACGCACAGTAGGGTCGGTCCCCCCCCCCCCCCCCCCCCCCCCCCCCACTGCAGGCCACGCTACTAAAGAATATTAAAATAGAAGAAATAGTATCTGCGGTCTTGTCATTTGAAAACAGAAATAGGCTATAGACGGGAGCCTAAGTTATTTCCTTGTAGAAAAGTAGGGAGAGCCCTATGAGCCTGATCGCGTCGAGACGCACAACCTCTTGGGAAGAAACATTCATCGAACGTCGTACAGCTCAGGCCAAGGAGACAATTCGCCGCTAGCCACGTGCGCTGCGCAGTGAAAGCGGGACTCTCCAATATAATAATAATATTTGGGGTTTTACGTGCCAAAACCACTTTCTGATTATGAGGCACGCCGTAGTGGAGGACTCCGGAAATTTTGACCACCTGGGGTTCTTTAACGTGCACCTAAATCTAAGCACACGGGTGTTTTCGCATTTCGCCCCCATCGAAATGCGGCCGCCGTGGCCGGGATTCGATCCCGCGACCTCGTGCTCAGCAGCCCAACACCATAGCCACTGAGCAACCATGGCGGCGGGTGACTCTCCAATATCATCTGCTGAAGTGTGTCGCCAGAAGACTGCGACTGCGTATATATCGGCGGTTGAAGCGGCATGTCAACGATGTGAAAAAGAAAAAAAAAGCCGCATCAAACGCCTCGGCAGAACATGCAGGTGACTTGGGCCACAGGATTGATTGGGATAACGCCAAGATATTGGAGAAAGAAAGAAATTTTACTTGAAGACACCACTTGGAATCCCTCCTAATCCAAATGACAGATAGCACCCTCAACCGGAATGACGGAACCCCCCCCCCCCCCCCCCCGTCTACACGCGCTGCTTATACGTCATGTTTTAAAGCCATATAAACATTGTATCGCACGTCTTTGATTTCATTGTGGACAAGGCTCCCATCAGGGGAGCCGAAACGTCTTGTATTCTTTCAGTGGTCATGATGCCTCCCGACCAGACGGGCTTCCGCCAAAACCTCGACTTCAAGAAAATAGGAAGGTAAGCCTTTTCGAACCGTGTCTGTCCAAAAATCCTATATTGACTACTTACGAAAGAATAAATTTTAAAAATCTGACAACACCTAAGCACTTCTTTGCAATATGCCGTTTTTAACTAGTCGATTTGCAGCAGGATTTTTCGCTCCACGGCGGGGAATCCAAATTTCGCTGGTCCTCTTGGAGCGGGTTCGCGTTTTCCACTGGTCGTTTCGGATCAACTCGCTCCGTGCAGGATCGCCCTCACTTGGTCCGCTGCTGAGGCGCGGATTCGGGCGGAATAGGACGAGAAGCATACGTCCCTTCCGCTCGCTGTAGGCCTGCGATTTTGGTGGCCATGGAAACGCACAAAGCGGAAGTTGGTTTGTGTGACATGTGCGCACATACTTCCGGTACGATCCACCGCGGAGCAATTTCGCTCTCCACTGGCAGATTCGGATTGGTGAAACACGAGCACTCGGTCCAGGATTTCAGCGACTGCTCCAGATCGACCGGTGAAACACGAGCACTCGGTCCAGGATTTCAGCGACTGCTCCAGATCGACCGGTGAAAACACTATTAGGGTCCATTCACACTTGTGAGTCGCAGAGGTCGCGCAACCGTTCTGGTCGCAAAGCGACCGTTACAAATGGTCGCATTGGTCGAAAAACGGCAGTCGCAGGCCAGTCGCACGCCAGTCGCACGCTGCTAGATTTTCCAGCCTTGCGACTGCGACTCGCAAACCGCTAAACCAATCAACGATGCCTCGGAAGTAGTGCGCGAGACTGTGCGTCCAGTTATCGTTGCATACGCGCTTGAAGTGCCTGTACTGCCGCGGTGCACATCAAAACCGCCACGACATCCTCCTCTTCGCTCAGGTCGTCGTGGTACATCGCGAACAGCGAGGGACTAGAGCACACCGAGCTCTAATGCGGGAGACGCGGTCACAGCAGACGAAACGCCAGCAAGCGCGCGAACGGCGTCCTTCGCGAGAGAGCTCGTTTCGAACGAGAAGGCGACCCTAGGTCGCAATGTAGGCGTTAACAATACAATGCTCTGACCTCAACAAATTATTCACAGACAAAACCTCCTTTACACACCATGCCTAACATTTAAACCGGCGCAAAGTGTTTTCTTTTTGTCGCAAGGCGACCCGCAGGTCGCTGAGGTCGCCCTTGCAAGTGTGAACATCGGTGTTGTTGAGCCGCTGCCTGGTCGCAGGCGACTTACGGTCGCACGACCTCTCCGACTCGCAAGTGTGAATGCGCCCTTAATGCTCAGTTGAACGGCGCTGAGCGGTCCTTCGGGTGTTGCGCCGCGAGTAATCTACCATAACGACACGTGAAGAGATGCCTTGGAAATTGACATTACCCTTGTGTCAAGCCATCGCATGAAGAAAACGTTAAGGACTTCACCAGCTAGTACTTCGCTACCGAAAAAACCGAGTCTCAAACGGTTTATATAATCGCTTTTGTACGATGTACAGCTTTTGAACTTGCTAAAGAGGCAAAGCTTATCCGAGTGTTTTAAACGCGTGGCCCAAGGCCAAGCTGATGAAATTCAAATGAACACACAAATGAACATCATTTTATTCAATTATGTGGACAATTCAGGTGCATTTCTGCCGTCGCCGTGAGGTTCTGTATAAAGTCCTAGGGCGATAAAATCGTCGCCGCGCGCCGTATGCTGCAGGTGCGAGTGAAAGCGCGCGAGGGTGAGCCGGCGAACGCGGCTCAATCTCGCGTGTGCCAGCGAGGAAGAGGGGTTGGAAGCGCGCCCTCTCCTGTCGCGCGCGAGAGGCACGGGGGGTGACGCGAGGCAGTGCCCGGTTTCTCGCTTATGCGCGCCATCCTCGCTCGCGTTGACCGCGGGCACAGCCTACCGTGCGGTGGACAACATCCTGCATCCCTTGGGCTGCATATCTCGTCACAGGACGCTATTCCGCGCACACCTGACCTTCGCCGAAGGCGTCGGCCTTGCCGATTGCCTCTAACTAACTCTTGTCCCTTTTCGCGCCCGTGGCGTGTTGGCTGCTTCTCTCTCGCTCTCTCTCTCTCTCTCTCTCACTATGCCTTTTCAATCCCTATTCCCTTGTGCAGTGCGGTTGAGGTGTCCTCTGCTGAGAGACAGTTACTGTGCGGCGCTTTATCCTACTTTCACCTCTTTCCATTAAGAATATCCTCGGAGGCACGGGGGGGGGGGGGGGGGGCGTTCTTTTTCGGTGGCTGCTGCTTACGGTGCGGCCGTGCGGGCGCTGTGTCTTGAAAGCGATCTGCGACATGGCCAAAGTGCGCGCCCCCGCGTGGGCCTCATCTTCAAAGCGATCTGCGATGTCTTCAGAGTGCGCGTAGTGCCGTTAGCTTCGTATGCGCTGTGCTTTCCACGTATCGCTCGCGTGGAAGCGTGAGATGCACGAAGGTGAATTCGATCGCTGCTGCTGCCGCGATTCCTCACTCCAGCATTTTGACAGCGAGTTTCCGTGCACATCGAGCCGAGATCTGTTTATGTTTACCTATGCGCGCATCACACCATGCTTTTTAATTTAGTTAAAAGATGTTGGCGGAATAGTTGGTTTGAATTCGTGATAGAATGTGTAGGCGCGACTGAACGAAGTCGTGGAAAGAAACAGACACACAGAGACAGCGCTGTCTGTATGTCTGTTTCTTTTTACGTCCTCGTTCAGTCGCGCTTACACATTGTATCATTGTTGATTTAGTTAGTAAGCCAATATTTACAAGTCTATACGGCCGTCAAAACTACTATCTTTACATCGTATAGCTATTTGGTCTCGCAATCGGTGCGTCACCTTTCGGACGAAATTGCAAATTTTTGTAGACGTAAACACACTGACGATAATGGATACCCTTAAGACAATTTTGCGATCGGGAAACACTTCAGTCCCGTTTTTCATGGTGTAAGAGGAAGGAACGACTACCGGTGTTGTCTAGGACGTGGACAAGGAAATAACGGACGACGATCTCGCTAAACTTCTCTCCTCGTCAGCGCCAATTGTTAACATTCATCGATTTGAGCAATCCCGATGCATTAAACTGGCTACGCGAGGCATTTAGTACGCCCGTACGTGACAAGGCCGTTGCAGAGACATAGGTTTACTGACATACTGGGCCATGCTAGCGCAGTCAGCAAGAGTGACGAAACGTGAAAACGATGCGTTGGGTCCTATGAAGACGAAAACTGCGAGGCCGCTGCGAAGTGTCCATACTGCTCCGGAAACCACGAGGAAACATCGAAGCAATGTCCGAAGAATAAAAACGAAATGAGAATTCTTCGGAAGGTGACTCAAGACATCACCGCCAGTTCACGACAAAGGCGCCAAAGTTCTCGTAGCACGTCCTTTCGGGGTGGGTTGTCCATTCCAGGCCATCCTTATTTCCTGCGACGGGTGCCCTTAATCATTAGGCAAAAAATAAACCTAATTTCGCAGATTACGAGATTACGCGGTGACTCTTTGCAGCCGACTGATTCCGAAATGAAGCGGCCTTCGCCGCCGTCCAGACCCACGACCATCATCTCAATCGGCAACAAGCTGACGGAATTAGGAGTGATCTCAGTCAGAAAAAGACTCTACACCATAACAAGCATGAGATTCAGAGCATGATAAGACGTGTACTGAAATCTATGCGCCTGCTTCTTTCTGATTTCCAAACGCCAGCTCCCAAATCCGCTGTGCAGGTGCTCGCCGTACTGAAGCCGCTCATTGCAGTTCTTCAGTAACATATTACAAAAACGCGATTTCATGTGCGTTTCGCACACTCGGGAATGAGTATCAGTCAGGTATCTATCCCTTGCACATTGATTTCGGGCAAATTTTTACATATTCTTTTTCTTGCACCAGTGGTCGCTCGCCAACATGTGCAACAATGTGCATTGAGCGATGCTCTGGAACATTTCCACAATATCTAAGTGAGCCTGTGCCACTAGCAGTGCTGCAAGATCGAGCCTCTAAACTGTCCTCATCATCACTTCTCCCCGCTTCTCTTTCCCTTGACCACCAACCGCTTAATAGCTATGGCGCTGCGCTGCTTAGCTCTAGGTAGCCAGTTCGATCCCGGCCGTGGTGGCGGCTACAATTCGGTGAGGGCGGAATGCGAAAAAAAAACGCTTGTGTACTTAGATTTAGGTGCACGTTAAAGAATCCCAGATGGTCAAAATTAATCCGGAGTACCTTCCTACAGTGTGCTACATAATGAAATGAACGAGAAGAATGGGGGTTAACCAAGCGGCCCGATTTTTGTTAATCATATCATGAGAAGGCCCAACACACAAAGACACAGAAGAAAACATAGGGGAAATTACTTGTCTTGGCTTACTTGTTACTTTTCTTGGCTTACATTGGCTTACTAACTAATTGAATTAAATAAATTATAAATTAATGGAAATGAAAGTGGATGAAAGAAACAACTTACCACATGTGGGGAGCGATCCCACGTCTTCGCATTACGCCTGCGATGATCTACCAATTGAGCTACCGCAGCAGCAGTTGGTCTATATATACCAATTGCTCAACTTTCTGTCATTATAAATTTTGTTTAGTTCGAATGGTCGCGGCGGATGGTGAGGCTATTGGACAATGTATGCTGCCAAAGAAACCACATCCACACTTAATCTGATAAGAGGACACATGTGCTCCATATATAAATAGCACAAAATAATACGCACTACCGAACGGCATGTCTAAACATTTTATTGGGAGTGATCGTGTTCCGGAAAAGTCTCCCTGTCTGAATGGCGCAGCCTACTGTGCACTGTTGTGTCCACGACCGATGAGATGAAAGTTATCGCAGTTGTGCTTCAAATTCATGTTTGATCTTGCACAGTCGATGACGTGAAGTATTGGAAAACCACTTGAAAAAATATTTGAATTTCTGAATAGTGACAATTTGATCCAAAGACCTAACGGAACAGTGACTATTCGATTCGAGAACCGAATCGAATGGGACAGTGTTCGATCCGTTATTCCAAATTTTCGAATATTCGCAGACGTCTAGCCATGTCAGCTATTCAAGTGCAATTGTTAGAAGCTCACACCGAATTTAATTACGCTAAGAAACCGCTGTACTAGCCATACAAGTTTGCGCAGAAAAAGAAAATGCTGTCCACGGGTAGCACATTGTTACGCGCCAGCGTTAACGCAAAGTCGCCTCTCACGTTTCTGCTGACCCGCAACACACAATCATCGTGCACAGCATTTGTCTAATTCACTTCTCAGCAAAAGGCGCGTCGTAAGCTTTGCTACGCCTGAGGATAGTGCAGCGCCAGCAGTGCGCCCGGCGAGCCCCGCTAGGGAAACGGAGAGTAGGATGGGTCAAGGGCAGTTCTAGAACGCCACGCCGAATGCGCGTTTAGGATTGTTTCTAGCTTAGCTTGGCATAAAAACAGAGATTAAGGTTAAAGATTAAATTTTTGTACTTTTGTAGTTATACACCTTTTATATAGTTAAATCGTTCAACATAATTTAATGCTCGTTTGGGAGTCCCCATTCTGTGACAACAAAATATTTTCAGGGAAGACAGAGGGTAGGCGGCAGATGGAAATTCAAGACGACCACATGTGGACTTGTCTTTTTTCAAGGCTTGAAAAAGGCAAGTCCACTTGTCGAAACGTTGGCTCCCGCTTTCACCTTGTTCTAGTTTTGCTCAGCGTAAGATTTTGTTGTTAACAAAGTTTTCTTTTTTGCAGCACATGGCTGTATATCTACTATAATCTCGGTGGTCATGAAGTCGAGTGACTTGCAGTGTTATGGCTCTGACGTACGGTAACATTACATGTCCGTTGCCATCTCAAGCGCTACCCTGAAATGTGACGTTCTGCAAGACCTCCTTCGTATTCGGCATATCTTGCACTTGCATCATTAGGCGGCTCTACTGGTGTTGCTCAAGAGTTTTGACGCGCAGCAACCTATACTTCAAGCCAAGAAAGACTTGATCTTATTGTTATATTTAAACAAGAACTGGGAGATATAGAACGAAAAACAAAAAAAAGCTCTCTTCTTCGAATCACCTGTAAGCCGAAGGGGTGCATGTTTATAATATTGACTAAGAGCAGAGGAACAGCGCATTAAAAATTCTAATAAATTTTTACAAGGGCTTCGTATCTAGCCATAAAACAAATAACAGAGCTTTTCTCGTTCGGAACACTTGAATTTAGTAGAGCTCACTTGCGCCCTGCGAGCGCCTGGATTTTACGAGTCGTGTACCAAGTGTTGGATTGAGGAATCGGGATCGTTTCTCCGCAACTGCCCACACGACCGAAGGCAAACGGTAGACGTGCGTGCTTCTTTTCGTAGCGCAGGCACTCTTTACTCGAAGTAAAGAAGCGAAGAAACGTCATTTCTTCTCGTTTCATTCCATGCACCATGCCCTCGTCCAATGTCTCAAGCTTGTGCCGGTTGTTCGTGAGCGATTTCATTGTTATCTCTTCCTCGGTATGCCAAGGACCCAATCAAATACTGGGCTTTGTTCGTACTGAAGACTACGAAAACGCTGGGTGGTAACACCTGCCGCAGAATCTGACGTTACGAAACAGCAACGTTTTTGTGGCTGCAGTTCAACTGAAAAGCGGAGTAGCATTGTCGACTTTCCGCAAAAGAGGCTGAAAGGTTTACTCTGCAGAAAACATGTTGAGCCTATTGTCAGTAAACTTGCTTTCTTTTTGGGGAATGTTTGACAAATGGCGGCTTTTTTCGGCCGACGATAGCGAAATTAGTATTATAAAACTCTATTTTTTTGTTGGTCAGTTAGACTGTCACGTCGTCTGCGGTAACGCAACACCGTTAAAAATTATTAAAGATCTCATATTGTACAATAAAAGAAAGCTGTACAGGCTATCACGGATTCTTCATTTGACGTACAAATGCAACTCATCTCCGCAGCCTTACAGATCACCCTGCCCAAGGTTTCTCTATAACAACATTTGTAGTTAAACAATTCATCGCCAGAAGAAAATATTACTTTAACGAGTGCTTGTGCGATCTATATTTAACTTATAACAGCTACACTTTGCGTAAGATAAAGATGGGCCACATGGCTTGCACGAGAACTAATTATGAATATTGCGTCGTATAGCATCACCTCTAAACTCTATAAAGTGGTTGTCTCATTACTACATACGTATATTAGCGCTGTGCCCCCGCGCACGACCCATATTTTCTGAGGATCCCTTGACCTTGCCATTCTATTGCCTTTCCCCATTGGATCGCACGAAGCCACGCCGCCACCATCACCGAGATTGGACACTCAGTAGGTCGGATGGATTAGAACCAAAGTAATCCTTATAGAATGCACTGCAGCCCCAGATCCAGTTTTCACAAAGGCTTTCGGTCGCAAGTGCTTTTTGTCATTGGTTGGCCGCCTTCGCTAATAATGCGTCCAACATCAAGATTGGGAGGCATGAACAGCTGTAGCATAAAATCTGTAGTTGGGAACAAGGGATTCTGTCGCAGCATTTCCTAATTGGCTGGCGCTCGTGCGCCTACCTTTCACGATAGTCACCGACGTGATAACGACACGAAAGGTGCAAAGATGGCTAATCATAGCCGGCACTTAAGAAGGCCGTAAGAATGCAAATGCATTAACAGCACTCACGAACAAAAGAAAATTCAGAGTGATTCCACACTGTGAAGGTGAATGACAAGCGGAGGTGTATATAACTACTAAGAAAATAAAATAAAATAAAACAACAAACAAATATAACACAAATACGCGCGTTGTTGTGTTTATTTGTATATACGTTCATCTTATGACCACAGTAATTATGGCCTTATAGCCGCTATGATAGATGGCCATGGGCTCTGTGACGACACTGGAGATGTCCTTAGTGAACGTTAGATCTATGCACGAACCATGGCGCGTCGTAGAGACATTCGTATTGGTGTAACAGTGAAGGGCGAACCTTTCCAAAAGAAACGCCATCAACCACTTTCTGTCGGGACGAGACGCATGGAATTGAGGTCCAACGGGAGGATCCACCCAAATGTGTCGATCATGAAATCTTCAAGGTCCCTCTTTGACGGTCGGAATGAACGTATACAGTGGCGACAACGATTCCGTCCCCAGTCTATACGGCGCACGCGTCGCGAGATTCCACGGCAATGCTCTCGCCCGTCGT
Organism: Dermacentor variabilis; assembly: GCF_050947875.1. Classification (NCBI taxonomy): domain Eukaryota; kingdom Metazoa; phylum Arthropoda; class Arachnida; order Ixodida; family Ixodidae; genus Dermacentor; species Dermacentor variabilis. The sequence goes on along the minus strand of NW_027460280.1, from coordinate 44,960,299 downwards.
CAGTAAGTCACAGGGCGCAATGGCCACCCTGTAGTTGTTTGCGTAGATCGCAACGCATCAAAATACCTTTCTAGAGAACGGACGCGGCGACACTGGTATCTGCACACGCTTGGCCTCTACAATGACCACTCTGGGCAGATACCAGCTACCAGTACGGACCCCTATATAAGGTCGATTCATCGTGTGAATTTCACATGCCGCCAGGCCTCAAGAGACAAGACCAAGCATGCCTTCATCGCATAAGAATCAGCGTGGCCTACACAAACTACTTCAAGAGTAAGATTAAACTCATGGATTCGTCAATATGCTCTGAGCGTAACATCTCTGAAGATCTGCGACTAGTTCTGTGCGACTGCTAGCGCCACGCCTCAGAGAGACAGAGTCTCTGAAGTCGTCACTGCACCTTCAACGGGACTCGAGCTTGGCACTACGGCACATTCTCGGCCCATGGCAAAGCCCCACCTGTGCTTTACGTGCCACGAAAGCTCTGCTGACGGTCTTGTGGGCCACGAGCCTTAATGAAACTTTGTAAATATCTCTATAGTGTATACATATGTGTGCGTGTGCGTGTGCGTGTGTGTGTTTGCCGTTAAGTGTTTATCACTGTATATATGTAAAAGGAAAAGGTCCGGACATCATCCAAAATGGTTTAATATATATATTTACATTTCGGCTCGCCCACGGGAGCCTTGTTCACAATGAAACATGCGGCAGAGCTGGCGCCCTTTTTTATGTGCGGCTCAAAACATGACTAAGGCAGTTGGCCTACATATATGGCAGATTGCCTTCATTGCGATTAAGAGTGTGCGCCGTGGTTTGGATGATTAGGGACTGAAGATAAAGACGTGAAGAATGATCTCGTTCCTTGGCAATCACGCGAGAACTTTCCCAGGTAATCGTATGTGACGTGATTGCGCAGTGCTCGGCCAAGGCCTTCGACGCAACCTGTCGTTTCTTGACGTCACTCCTGTGCTGCCTAAGTCCTGTTTTGAAGCTACCGGTTTCTCCGACGTAGTCGTATCGACAGTCCGCACACGGAACGACGCAAACCACCTCTGGGAACTTGTCCTTTTCCAAAGGGTCTTTCACATGCTCCAGCTCGTGTCTAAGTTTCAGGGAGGGCACGTGCGCATCCTGCACGTCATATGATCGCATAATGCGTGCAAGGGTCTCGCGCATGCCGGGGACGTGCGCTGTCGAAGCCCGTTTTTTGGGGTTCCAGGGTGGATGAAGTACTCAGGGTATCTACAAGCCGCCAGTTCCCGCCGCACAAGTGCATTGTCCGCCATGCAGTCTTGCGCTGTTGTGCACACGTTTTTCACCCGACGAAGAAGAGGGCCAAACAAACAAACACACTGAAGCTATAATAAAGCAACAATAATATAAGAAGAAAGTAAAATTGCAACAAATAGTAGGACAAAAACGTATTTTAAGCATGATGAACTTATAGAGTTCGAGTGTTGATATTAAAGCGCTAACCAAAAGATCATTATGCTGATTAATTAGAATACAACATGAAACGTAAGTACAAACGAATGTTCTTAATGAAGGCGTTATTATGCGTCGCTAATTACAAATTGTACAAATGAGATTGTCAATCACTACATAACATTTTCATCCACTTCTGCGAGAGAGACAGAGGAAAGGGGAAAGGCAGGGAGGTTAACCAGAGGTGAAGACCCGGTTTGCTACCCTACGCTGGGGAGAGAGGGGAGGGTGAGGTAAAGTGATAACAAAGTAGAGATAAAGAAAGAAAGGACCATAGACATACAATCACAGTCGGTCACTGTCGCCGCATACTGTCACCGCACAGCACAGTAGTACTTGCAGCTCTATAAATATCTGTTTAGGCTACAAACGAGAACAAAAGGGGTTAACCGAGGGGCCCGATTTTTATAAGCCATACGCACGCGAAATGCGAAGGTTGTGGGTTCGGTTCCCACCTGCGGCAAGTTGTTTTTTCATCCACTTCAATTTCCTTTAATTTATCGTTTCTTCATTCCACTTATTAAACACAAGTAATTTCCCTTATGTTGTCCTTGGTGTCAGTGTTTGTTGGCTTCTCACGATATGTTTAGGCTACAGCCACTTGTCCAATTCTGTTGCCTTTAAAAACAGCGCCCTCGTCGCTCTCTGCTGCGATGGCTTGTGATGGCGGCATTTTAAATTAGGTTCCTCTGTTAGAGGTCTTTGGTCAAAGCGCGCTATCGCGATTGCGAGCGATCGTCTCTGTAAATTATAGCGAGGACAGTCACATAGAAGGTGTTGAAGAGTCTTCTCGTTACCACAGTCATCACACGAAGCGTCATCGGCCCATCGGATTCGGAAAGAAAAAGTCTTGGTGAAGGCCCCCCCTAGCCATATTCGACATAGCTGGGTAGCTTTGCGAAGGCAGAGTCCAGCTGGAATGCAAAGGCGTAGGGAGGAGTGTAGGTTGTGCAGCCGGTTGTTTTGGAAACTTCCTGCGTTCCACAAGGAGAACGTGATATCACGGCTGAGCATTCGAAGTTTTCTAGCGGCATCTGTCCTTGTTAATGGTATCGGCTCCTCTTCGTCGCCTTGAAGAGCCGACCGAGCAGCGTTATCGGCGTGTTCGTTCCCTATGACGCCGCAGTGACTAGGAAGCCACTGAAATGTCCCGTGGTGCTCTTTCTCAGTCAAGGTATGGATTAGTTATTCAATCTCGAATACCAGTTCTTCCTGTGGTAGACGCCGCAGGGGTGATAGCAAAGACTACAGTGCTGCCTTCGAATCACTGAATATTGACCATCTTCGAGGTTGTTCTTGTCTGAAGAGACGAAGTGCAGCGCGAAGAGCTGCAAGTTCCGCAGCCATCGGTGTCGTTGGGTGACCTGTCTTGAAGCTGATGGTGACCTGTCTTGAAGCTTCTACGGAGAAGTGCGAAGTGGTGCTGCGAAGTGTGTTTACGGGCGAATTCCTTACCTCCGACCAGCCAGACGTCCTTCTTTTCAACACACTCTAAAGAAAGTTTACACCCTTTGGGTCGTATCTTGCCACACAACGATAATGATCTGTCTTGCCCACATTTTCTTTCTTTAACGCTGCGAGCCGGGTACTTTCTTTAGTCACGAACGGCTTGCGCGTTATCAGTTTGACACAGCATTCTCGACAGGAAAGTAGCGAGCGCCGAGTTTTCAAGAGAGGAAGCGCAAGCAAGGCAGATGATTATTGTTGTGTGGCAAATATACACCCCAAAGGGTGTAAACTTTTCTTGGAGTGAAGTTTCCTCTAATGACATGTGAAAAACTTTTTCGAAGTTCTAGCAGCGATCTATATCGCAATTAATTAAACAGCAGTCTGCGGGGCCGTCCGGACGGGCAACAGTTAGGGAAAATACGCTGCGCAATCAGGAATTTTTTTTCATGCCACCTTTATCGTCGGTACGATGCACTGTTTGGCGTGCATTCGTAAAGCAGGTCAGTGTCTTATATTGGAACCTGTTCGTTTGTATAGTTTTATTATTGTGCCACATTAAGCTTCAGTGCCTAACCTGCGTATTAGGTAATTAATAAGTTGCACGTGTTATATGGAGATAACAATCTTTATAACACCGTGTTAAACTTAAACAATACACCGTGTTTTAAAGATGTTGTTTCTAGGCTCCAGTAAAATGACAGTAAATGTAGCTTAGTGTTTGAGTTTATTGAACGTTACATGGGGGTGTTTCATTTATCGCGTTATTTATATTGTTAGGTATTTGTTCTTTCGTGTTTACTCGCTAACAATGTATAATTTCTTTGAACTCCTTTCGTTTTGCTAATTCCCTGTATCCTCCCCTCACGCAACACTCTTTCGGGAGCCTGTGAGGTAACTGAATATGCAACTAAGTGAGTGAATAAGCGAAGGCATAAGAAGTGTCATAGATGCAGTCATTAGAAATAGTAGAAACGTATCTAAAATATAGACACACTAGAAATTTAAAAAAAGAACTTTGATGAGAAGTGTCACCACCCAATTTCAAAGTGGATGCTCACGTTATCATCATCGTTATCATCAAAGGTGCATAATAGTTTTGCAGCAATGTTCACGTGTAACTTTAAGGGAACGCTGAAGCTCAAGCTGCAGCGGAACACGCCGCTGATGATGCTCTTACAAAATTTGCATCCTAATTTCACTTTGTACCAGTCAGACCAAGAAATGGTAAATTACCTAGCAGCAGATAAGGCTCAATATAAGACAGCATGCCGACCATGATTAGCAGCGCTCAGCTTTCGGGTAGAAGCTTCCGGAAAATCTTCTCGGAGACGGGTACAGGCGATCGAAGGCAACAGAAAAATCTTGCTCATTCTCATTAAACGGAATTGAAAAAATATGGGGAAATGTCCGCAACATTTGAAAAACAATCATTCACAGTGTAGAAAAATGTGTAAATGTGGCGCGAAACTAACCAGCAAATATTACATAAACGTACGCGTCGACAGCGGCAGAAAATCCGACACCGGGAAACAGCACAGTGGATATTGGTGCGATTTAGAAAAAACCAGCCATGGAAGTATATCGATCACCAAAGAATGCAACCAAGAAAGCGGGAACTTTTACGATATCTCAAAGCGTTGCAGCACTGCTGGATATATGATTGTGTTAACGCGCTGTTATAGGAGAAAATCTGCCCATTACGGGGGGGCCTACTCATCTGTAGCTTCTGGTAATGGCGCATAAACTATTGAGCATGTCCTATTATAATGTCGAAGTATCGGCATAGGTCGAGGTGAATCATTGTGTAGTTATTCTGTCGAATGCTTTCAGCTTTAATAGGATACGAAAGAGAAGCACTAGATTAGTTTAGATTAGCTGATAAAAATGTTCTGTCAAAACTGTATTCTCTCTAATTTAGCGGTAATAAGTTAATTATTAGAACATAAAATGAAGGTCAAAGTACTATTTCTTTATTATCGCGTCAGAACCCCAGCACCAGCACGTCAGTGTTATGTCACGGATTTCAAAGTATCGCTTAGCATTTCGCCAGCTATAGGTCAGTAAATGTTATTGCAAATCGCGAAGTTCAGTCCTTGGCTGCTTTAGAATTAGAACACAAAGTAGTCAGTCGTTGCCGATAATACATTAACTACGCATGAGCAGACACCTTCAAAATCCATGACGTCATAAAAATTATCGGGTTTTACGTTCCAATAATATTTGGGGTTTTACGTGCCAAAACCACTTTCTGATTATGAGGCACGCCGTAGTGGAGGACTCCGGAAATTTTGACCACCTGGGGTTCTTTAACGTGCGCCTAAATCTAAGCACACGGGTGTTTTCGCATTTCGCCCCCATCGAAATGCGGCCGCCATGGCCGGGATTCGATCCCGCGACCTCGTGCTCAGCAGCCCAACACCATAGCCACTGAGCAACCACGGCGGGTGGGTTTTACGTTCCAAAACCACTTTCTGATTATGAGGCACGCCGTATCGGGGGACTCCGGAAATTGGGACCACCTGGGATTCTTTAACGTGCACCTAGATTTAAGTACACGGGTGTTTCCGCATTTCGCCTCCATCGAGATGCGGCCGCCGTGGCCGGGATTCGATTCCACGACCTCGTGCTTAGTAGCCCAACACCATAGCCAGTAAGCAACCACGTTGGGTTCCATGACGTCACGGGAGCTGGTGCGGTAATTCCCAAGAAGCGCCACGACCTGTCTTTCGTTTATGCGTCTTTGGCTTTCTTTGATGTTTTACAAGGGCTATACTTAGTAATACAGTTCAAATAATTGCCTTTCATTTTGAGTATCTATTTAAACATAGTATAGGAGAAAAGCAAATGAACCACCACTGTAATATTATAAATACGGTTGGAATTATAGAGTTAACACAACGACAGTATAGCGCCAGCAAGCTCTGCATTCCGTTGCATGTACACCTTCTCACGCTGCTCTCCAGTTGTGACAGCCGCCAAAATGTGACTCGCGTTCTGTCGGTGATTCTTAGTGCTGGACCTAATTTATCAAATCTAGTGCAGCAGCCGTGAAATAACACGGCAAATAGTGTCCTTTAGGCCACCTGACTTCAAACATGCAGCAGTCCGACGTGGAGTGCGACAACGAAGGCTGGGCGATTGCGGAGAGCAGAAGTCCAATAAGACAAGGCTCTCTGTTATTGCGATAACAGCTATAGCAGCGCTCGAGACGCATTTGCGCCATCACCGTTGGCGTCAGCGTTGTCCTGCTGTCCGGCTGTTGAGGACACATGCGCGGCCTGCGCGTGGAGGATTACAATGTTTCCATAGAAGCGCAGTGCGTTTTGTTTCAAAAGCGACGAAATAAAGTAGAGGCACCTTCACGCTCTGTTCGGTCGGTTCTACCTGAGCCAGGGAGAGTGTTCCGGCTTCCGCTGCAGGCATCATTGTTGTGCGCATAGACATTAGCGTTCGTGCTGAGCAGCTGTGCGCGTACCACACCGCGTGAACGTCAAGCTCAGTTGACGTAATCCTTTCTTTGGACGCTTACCGACGCCCACGGTTTTCCTTGAATCCTATCTCATGCACCATCGAGCTGCGACACCTGCAACGCCGCAGGCACGCTCAACGCACCAGCATTTGGAGGCGCCTTCAGTGCAACGCTGAACCTTGCTTTCGCTTTCAATGCTTCGCCTTCGGCCAAAACTGACAATTTTTAGCGCCTTCTTTTGCAGCTTTTAATTCTATTGCGGCGCGTATGTGCGGGTATTTATCGGTGACTAGATCAGGCGCTCATACCGTGCAATCAGTGTGCTTAAAATATTCAGCGATGTGCATTGATGTTCCAGATAATACGTGTCTGCATTCTTAAAATACTCTGTGTAAAACTAGCCGGAACAGCAATACATTTCACAACACGTGCTCGGTCTGTATTTCTTCAATCTGGCTATTAGCACAAAGTTTCTGCCAAAACGGTATGCTATAAGCACCGGCTTGACTTCCAATCTGCAGTTCAAACTTTCTAACTGAAACCTAAAATAAAAAAAAAAACTTGATTAGTAAAACTTTATTGATTATTGATTCTAGTGCCGCACACCCTTCGAGTTTCTCAATCGTATTTCGTTGTTAGTTAGCATAAAAATGTCACCTCAGAATAAATTTTAACGGCAGTAAGTGACTCTGGGTGCCCTTGTGGATTTTGTCATAGGTGTATATTGTATCTTAATGTACATGATACTTCACATGACGTATCGAAAATAGAAATACTGATACATGTCTTGCTGAATGTGTGATGATAAAGATAAAATATACCGCAAGAGTATCTTAATATTGTACCTAAGATGCATGTATATTCGATAGCGGCCAGCCCTGGGGCTATGTGGGCGCTGAATGTCGTACGTGTTCAGTGTATCACTTCATTTATCATGGCATTCACCAGAAGTAGCATGATACGTGTGCCGCCAAGCAAATTTCTCCAGTTCTCATTAAAGAGCATACCTATCGATCTCAACAAACGTTAGCGTGAAATGTAGTGTAATGATAGCCCAGCTCGTAAAAACAACATTCAAGGTCGCTGAATACGACAAGAATTTCTTTCCTAGGCCTGACATTTTTTGATGAAGACATTTCTGTATCGTCACAACTTAGAAACAGAAGAAAACGGAAAGAAACACAGGGAGACACTCTTCCTTGTGCAGGGCTCGCTAACTTACGCTAGGAAGGGGGAAGAGGGAATACGAAGGTGAAGGAAAAAAAAATTCACCGGCGATTACGATACCCCGTAATGCGAAATTTGAGCGCAGCTGAATGCGTGTTCTCATTTCGCAGTATATTGGATGGTACGTACGATCTGTCTCGTGCGGAACGTTGAAAACCGTGCGAAGTGTGGTGCGGCTGCCTCGCTAATCTGGAGATCGCGAGAGGCAACGCGTGGGTGCCGCTTCGTTGCGATTCACAGCAGCCGCCACAGACAAACCTCCGCTCATGCAGCGGTTTGTTTGCATATATATGGTATCGGTGGTGCCATCGATGAACAGACGACGCGCGCTACTGTAGCCATCCTCCCTGCAAAGCCCGTCTTGCGAAGCACTTCGCTTTTCTCCTCATGCTTTCGCCATACACTCTCCTCCTCCGCTTTCCGCCTCATGTTCCCGCTACACCCTCCTCCCCCGCTTTCCTCCTCGCGCTTTCTTCGCTGTCGCCGTCTTTCATCCGCGCTCCGAGTTCGTTCGGTTATGAGGACGCCGAGGGACGACGCCGACGCTCGCTGCAGGAATGGGCGCCTGAAAGCTGTGCTCTAAAATGACACTGCCGCACGCACGCACGCACGCACGCACGCACGCATGCTTTCAGAGGGTTCACCACACATTTAGTCAGAGCAAGAAACTGCCTTGTCTTAACGATATGAAATCGCAGTACCTGCTGCCACTACGATAAACTCGACCTTGCCATGACGCGCGGATGCAAGGTGCGACTGCTGAAATTTATGCCGCTTCAAAAAAAAAAAAAAAATATCTGTTGAGTAACGCAGCACTATGTTACAAAATATCATAATAGCTTCGGTCTTTAGCAGAAAAAATTCCTGTTGTATTTTCGACTGGAAAAGTACGCACTTGAACTGGTACAGTATTTCGACCGCAGCGTAAGAATTTTCATGAAAAAAAAAAAAAAAACAGAAGTCAGCATCGCTGTGGATTACTAACAACTACGCTTCAGCTACACTTTAAGACAAAGATGATCGGCGGTGCTTATTTCCCTGCTTGTGAATGCCATCATATCTTCCGAATTTCAGTATGTCGCTATCTCATCCGGACCGTCTCTGACCACCTACGCGGTACGTTTCTTTGGCTGTAAATGCTAGCTCGTCGTTTCCTTTTTCGTAATTCGTGTTTCTCAAACGCAGACTCAGAACACAGACTGACCAACGTTCTTTGTATCCCCAGGTTAGTCATATGCATATGTATCGTTGTCATTTATGATTCCAATATTGCTGCAGCCGCTGCCAAACGTTGCTGCTGAACTTGTGTTAACTTGTACTGCCACGCTTGCGTCGTCTCGTGCGGTCTTCCGGGTGTGGTCGGTGAACAATGCCTACGAATGCGGAGCTCGCCAGAAGAATCGATGAGATTGAATCCAAGCTTGGAAACGTAAGCGAAAAACTTCTTGATGACATTTTTGGGAAATTTCTGCTGAGGGCGAGCAATTCGGGCATAGACGTCGTAGAACTTAAGAAAAGAACTGATAGTTTGGAAACTAGCGTGGAATTTCTAAGCGAACTCGTCGAAAAGCTGAGTGCCGAAAACAAAGAGCTAAAATCCGAAAACAAAGCTTTACAAGCAAACAACAACACTCTCACAAAGAAAGTTGGCGAACTGGAGCAATATTCTCGATTAAACAACATCGAGATTAAGGGCATCCCTTGCACACAAGGAGAGGACTGTGTGACAGTCATACAAACTATTGGCAACAAAATTGGTTGCCCAGCAACGGCCAGTGACCTCGACGTTGTTCATCGCGTTCCTACTAAAACAGAACATAAAAACATCATCGCTCGCTTCTGCTCGAGAACGAAGAAAGCCGAGTTCGTCGCGAAAGCACGGAAAGCTAGACTCTGCCTGAGTGATATTGGCCTCGCCACAGCAAAAGAGAACCCTGTCTTCGTTAATGAACATTTAACACTTGAAAACAAAGCTCTCTTTTACAAAGCCTTGGGTCTGAAAAAAACGAAGAACTGGAGATTTCTGTGGACAGAAAACTGCCAAATCAAGGCCCGGAAAACAACTGAAAGCCGCGTCTTTCGCATCGCAACCGAATCCGACCTTTCAGTGATAACCTAACTCCAATCCACCTTTGCACCGCGCCTGTCACCTAGGCAAGTCTCACAATTTCGTCCTATCTAACAGCTAGCCAGTTAAACAATCTTCTTTCAAATCATCAGCGATCTGTCTTGCACTTGAATGCGCGCAGTCTGCGCAAGCACTTCGATGAATTCTCCGATCTCGTTTCTTCATTCACCTTCCCATTTTCAATCATCGGAGTATCTGAAACTTGGTTGAGCGACCACGATAAACACGTTTTCTGTTTTTCTAGTTTTGTTCCTGAATACTCCAATCGTCCGCTCAGCAACCATGGTGGCGCAGCGCTGTATATTTATTCAGATATTACTTACAACCGAAGGAACGATCTTGAACTTGATGTAACTAATTGTGAAGACGTTTGGATTGAACTTAAAAATGACTTCTTCAACATAGACAACAAAGACCTAATAATGGGTTGCATATATCGTTCACCCTCGTCATCAGCAATAGACTTCTGTACTGCTCTCCATAAAGTCATGGGACTGCTAGCAGATGAAAACAAAAATGTAATAATTATAGGCGACATCAACATTAACCTCGCTGATAGTACATCTACTAATGCTTTACATTATTCTGATTGTTTTAACAGCTTTGGTTATGAATGCTTAATTAAGATACCGACACGATGTGCTAACCACCCCATAGGTACATTAATTGACCATGCATTATCAAATTTGGCATATCCACCAGACGCAGGTGTTCTAATGACCGACATAACTGATCACTATCCTATATTTTTAAGTTTTCACTACACTCATGGCTCCGAAAAAATCACGTACACGAAGTTTATATTAGACAAACAATCATTCCTTGACGCTGTGTCGAACCTTGACTGGTCCCCCATCTTTTCTACAAATGATCCACAAAAAGCATTTGCACTATTTATCTCTATGCTTAAGTCATGTGTTCATCGTCATTCCGTTCAAGTTAAATGCAAAAAGAAGCACGCGTCGCCTCAAAATCCATGGATAACAGATAAGCTCTTAGCTTTAATGCGCAAAAAGGATAATCTTTATAAGAAAACCAAACGACAACCATTTAACAAGAATTTAGCCATTTGGTACAAAAAGTTTTCTAACCAGCTTTCTGCCACATTGAAAAAAGCTAAAAAAACATGGTACGAAAGAAAAATTTTGGAATGCGGTAAATACGTAAAAAAGAGATGGGAAATTGTTAACTCCTTTTTAAACAGGGCAAATAATCGCGAAGCTATAACAGAAATTGCATATCAGGGTATGGTATACAAGACCGCCAAAGAAATAGCTGATGCGTTTGCTGATTTCTTCTTTAGCAGCGTGCTACAGCCACCTGCGCATGACAATCCCGTGCCCCAGCGCCTGCCACATTCTTTCTTTTTATTTCCAACTACATCTCAGGAAGTTCTAAACATTATAAACAACATGAAAATAACTGGCGCCGGCATCGATAAATTACACCCTTCCCATATGAAATTAATTGCACCCCTAATAAGTGATGTCCTTGCAGACATAATCAACGTCATGTTTAAATCAGGCAGTTTCCCACAAGAACTAAAACAAGGCAAGATCACACCAATTTTTAAGAAAGGTGACCGCTCTTTAATTTCCAATTATCGCCCCATCTGTGTATTACCTTTCTTTAGTAAGGTAATCGAAAAGCTAATAGAAAAACGTTTAACTAATTACCTTACAAAATTTAACATTCTCTCACCATTCCAATACGGCTTTCGCTCGGGTTACTCGACTGAACTGGCTCTCGTTGCTCTAACCGATCAACTAAAACTCGCTATCGATGAAGGGAATCATGCAGCTTCAGTGTTTGTAGATTTAAGCAAAGCGTTTGAGAAAATAAATCACCGCATCTTATTTCGTAAGCTTGAATTATTGGGAATCACTGGTCCAGCACTCTTGTTACTACAAAATTACTTAACAGACAGAATGCAGGTAGCAACCATTTCAGGCGTTCATTCCAAAACCATGTTCACTAATATTGGCGTGCCCCAGGGTTCCATATTGGGTCCGCTTTTATTTTTATTATACGTCAATGATCTGCCTAACTGCCTGTCCTCTTCGAAATGTATACTCTATGCAGATGATACTACTATTATTAATACCAATAAATGTATTACAACCTTAGTATCTAACCTTAATGGCGACTTACACAGCCTGCTGGAGTGGTGCCATACTAACCAGCTACAGATAAACCCGTCTAAAACAAAATTTGTTGTATTCACTTCCCACCAACGAACACTTCAATCCATTCCTCCTATCTTATTAGGCGGAAGTCCTATCCCTGCAAGTTCTTCATGCAATTATCTTGGCATAGAAGTAGACAAACATCTAAAATTTACTGAACACATAACCAAACTAAAACAGATTACCTACGGGATTAGAGTACTTCTAAAAGCACGAAACATATTTGACCATCAAATATTACTATCACTATACTTTTCATTTATTCATTCCCACATTAATTACTGCGTTACTTGCTGGGGAAACACTTACGTAACCCATTTAAACTCATTTCAAATTCTACAGAATCAGGCTATTCGGGTAATTACATTTAGCCCATATAACAACAACGCCTCATATCTTTTACGAACTAATCACATTCTTACAGTCACACAACTCGTTAAATATAATCTAGGTATCTTTTTGTTCAGTCAAATCAATTACACACGATGCGATAGCTTGTTACCACAATCATCTCTATTAAATACTAATATTACCAGGTTTGCAATAAATAGGAACTTCATTTTACCTAAAATACATACGAATTAGGGCAAACAGAGCGTCCATTTTTCATCTATCGCATTCTGGAACACATTACCATTATACATAAAAACACTTAAAATTCACGCATTCAAGAAACAACTAAAAGATTACATTCTGTCAAATACTGATGCCTAGTCCATACACACAACCATTCTTTCATGGTGCCTTCATTTCATTTTCATTGCCATACCGTGAGGTTTCTGTTTCTGCCTCACATATACATTTTAGTTAACAAATTATACTGTGTTCGTCACGTCATCTACGCAGTTACTTTATCAGTTGTCAACGAGAATGTGTTACAGTGCTTTTTTTTTCATGACATTTATGCATATGTAATTCTTCAATCATGGTATTCATACTAAAACCTGTAATTTTTCTATGTTAACAATTTGTTGAAAACTGCTGTACTTTTGTTTTATTACGTTTACTTTGTAAAGGAGGTCCCATTGCAGTCTTTGACTCCGGGACCTCCTCCTGAATATTAACAACTTGTAATCATTCTAATGATCTCAATCAAAACCGATTCTGATTCTGATTCTATCTAGTACTAGCCATCGTCAGTGCCCCTAAACCTCACTGTAACTACCTACGCCGTCGCGCTGTCTGTGAAGAGGTTTCTGATGGGTGCAAGCAGAGACGTTACGAAAGAGTCCGAATTGGGAAGATTTACGTAATTCGCACAGGAGACGTTGGGCACACAATTGGGCAATGAGTCAGAAGGATAGATTAGTTATCAGGAGCACCGCTTGTTGTATACAAGTGCAAATAACCCCCACACGGATTCCCAAAGCGGTTCGTAGGTGGGAACATTTCGTAACAGTGGGCGATGGCCAATCACACTGGTCGGACGAAATGCGGGCGAAAGCACCCGCACTTGACGAACAGTTGTTGCAAACTAACAGCTTTTTCCGACCCAAGGACCATGTTGACAAGACACATCGGTGCTAAGAGCGATTACTTATTGGCCGTCGTCCACGAATCCGCCACTCATGATACCGTTGGAGTGATAGCAAGACGATTGCTGTGGCGATGGCCAAGCCCAGGCAACAGTTCAGATAAGAAAAGTTTCATGAATAGGAAGCCCTCTACCCTTGTTCGCACGTGTGCGCACTCCACAGTAACGAGAAGGAAATGTAAAGTCACACAATGAGAGAAAGAATTCTTTTGGGAGACAATACAGGATAGCTCCGCATATAGTAGTCAGTGCCAGTGTTGTGCACTTCCTTCTCATCGTTTTGTCCGGTTTAGGTAAGAGAATCAGGTAACCTGCGCTCTAATTAACTTTCGAGAAATTATTGAAAATGTTGAGCAGCTCTTGTCGCCGCCTTCAACGTACGCCGCTCCAGGACTCAGTAAGTAACAACACGCAAAATATAATTATCATGGCTTTCACTGACGTACTTGACGTTTTTTGTATCATGCTATAGCGTGGAAGTGGTTTAAGCAAGGAGTTACGAATGCTAAAGCCTGTGAACAGGCCCCGTACTTAGCCACTTTTCCTAACGTAACCTCATTGGCTAGCATTCGCGTGCCAGCCACTCACAATGGTGATCGGCGTGATAACTAGACAGCCGCCCCAGCGACGGCCTCTGGCATACACAAATTACGTAAGCAAAGCCTTGCGAACAGGCTTCTAGGGTGTTTGGAACATCGTATTTCTTATTCCGTGAGCGCCGGAAGCACGGTATTGTGAATACGCGAAAGTGGAGCTAGTTAAGCTCGTTCTAGTAACTTTTAAACACTGTGTCGTTCTAAAGCTTTCAGCTTTTCCTCGCTTGTAACGAATGTCACTTGATTGTGAAGTGACGAAACACAGCTTATGTAACAGTCTTAGAGGAGATTACGGACACTTTCCCGCAAAAGACGACAAGTGGGAGCTTTGCCGATTTATCGCTGTCAGAGAAAGAAGAGCAAGAAAGAAATTTATATATAAGCACAGGATGGGGCACGTGGCGCTGAAGAGGGATCCGCGTAAGTGCTGCTGTGTAGAAGGTGCGACCGGAGCAATCACACCACGTAGCGACCATCACAAACGTGAGCGAGTTCTTTCAGCGACTCGTCCTCCAATTCGGCATTGCAAAACAGTTAGAAAAGAGCAGCAGTTCTTCTTTTCTTTTTTTTCTTCACTAAGCGAAGGGATGGAAATTGCCTGGTGGCGACGGTGAAACGGGAGAATACAAGCCTGATTCACCAAGACGCAAGGATTTCGATTGCAATAATGAGACGGACGGCGAGTAGAGAGGAAGAAGGAATGTCCACAAAGACGCCGCCTCCGTGGAATCAGGGCTTCTAAGCTGAACCCGGAGCACTCCGTGCTCTGCTCGCATCACGCGCCTTCGGCCCGGTAATGTCATCAATCATTCTGAAGCGGGATCAGCCGGAGGCCGTTTATATTTTTCCCCACCGCTCGCCAGTAATGTCGTGGTTGTACAGAGTCCGTGTAAGATGCAGGCGTGATACTATTGCGTTATAGGCCTCTCGAGCAGCGCGCCTCTCGAGCAGCGCGCCTCTCTCCAGGGCCTGGCAGAGAAACACGGAAGCAGAGACGAAACAGACCGCTAGCGCAGCCCGAAGGGAAGACGGCTTCGCGCGTCGTCCGACTTCCACTCGGCCTAATATTTCATGGGAACCGCCAGACCTGGTCGCGGTTCGCAGCCGTCACCGGGCAAGAATGAGCGCCGCGGGAAGAAGTCGAGTAGGCTGCTTGACAATTCCCACCGCGGCAGCCGCCGTTTGTCTGCGTCGCGGCGCGCTTCCCTGCAGTGCTGCCGCTGCACGGGGGCCGCTGAGACGTCCTCGACATCGGGATTCTCCGCGCGTTCCCGTCCTAATGACGCCTCCTTCCGGCCACGGCCTCTGTTCCGGATGCTTGATCTTTTTCGTTCGCTCCACTCAGGACGCGGCGCAGCGAGGCACTGTCGTTTTGGTTGTCCATTCACTTGCACCCTGCAAGACTCGCTGTTACCGCGTTGCTCCCTTGTTTCACCTCTGGCTTCCGAGTCATGCGGCGTAGTACTACTTTACCTTTTTTTTTTTTACTCTCTCTCTCTCTCTTTTGTAGACCTAGCTCTCTCTCTTGTTTCCGCCGTTAAGGTAGCCGCTCCTCAATTTGACGGCCAGGACAGTAAATTAGAGGACCACGTTTCTGACGCTTGTGAGCGTTTTCTTTGGGAGCTGCTACAGCGGGGCGCGACTTACAAAAGAGAGGCGTGCCGATTCGGCTCATCAACGTTAGGAAGGAACTTCACCGAGGACACAGCTTATCTCATTATCATTGCCAGTCGCCGAACCGATGTTAATTTAATTTATTGTATATGAAAGAAAAAAAAACGGTGAATTGCAGCGTCTGATGTCAGTTCAATTCTTTTTTTATCCCATGCTTAAAATTGAGAATAACAAAATTTCAAAACGCGAGTGTAAAACACGGTAACCTTGCAGCAAGCTTAAACAACCTGATTCTATAACATGAAGCTCATAAAAGAGCTTGAAGCAGAAAATGTTGGCTTATTGTCCTTTGATTGAAACTAAACCGATAATTTGTAAGTTGAGTTTTTATAAAACGGATGTGACCGCGAGGTAATGAGAGAAGGTCAAACTATAATTTAACGCATTATTTTATTCGCTTTTAAATACGTTATCATCTGCAGTTTACCGAATTGCGATATACGTTCTATATGCGTAATTTCGGAGCTGTAATGATAATTTTAATAATACTTCAATAACAAAAAAAGAGTACCAGACACAGCATGCAAGACTGCCAATATCGCAGAGCGCTTGAAGGGCAGATCTTGGGAAGCAGCAGGCAAACCACAGATAACCGAAACATTACACAATAAAACAGAAACGCATACACATAATGAACAAGCACCTAAATAACCGTCATTCGCAGGTAATTGTATAGACGCATACAAAGCATAGAGCATAGGCTGATTGAATGATAGCTACGGAGTGCAAAACGTAAATTGAGATCTTGATCAACTCAATCATTGTAGCGAAGTAAGAAACATGATTGAAAAGGTATCACAATAGGTAATTTATCCCTGAACTTAATACCTCGGTACCATAATATGGAACTAAACCCCCTATTCAGAAATGCACCTTGACTTGAAGTCCATGCTTGACTTGATCTAAACGATGCCTGCCGTGAACGCGCCGAACGTAGTGCAATAAGCGTCTTGGGTAATAAGCGTCACAAGGGGATAAGGCATCGGGGATACGGGATAAGGGATAAGGCATCACAAGTCTTTTGTTTAACTTATATATTGCCTTGACCTAAAAAACACTGCGGAATGGGGGAGGGGAGGAGTATAGCTTATGGAAATTGAATCTTTGCCCTGCAGAATGCTTAAGTCTTAAACTTTTCGATAAGATTTATATACCATTGGCAGGTCAAAAGCTAAGTTCTACGACAGTCACTGAAATTGGACCTTTCATGAAAATTTATTCAGTACCTAGCCGTGGCCTTTTCGGCGTTTCACGAGCATTTGATTAGGAAATGCGGACTTCCGCATAAGCTCTCATTTTATGCAGACGGGTTTTCGAGATTTGCAGAACTAATTGCAGGACGACGACGCTGTAAGTGTGTGTGTGAGGGGGGGGGGAGGTTATGGAGCGGTAGGAGGAAGGGGAAAGGGAGGGGAGGCGCAATGGCCTTCGGAGACAAAAAGGTTCGCGAAATTAATTTGGCTCCGTTTTCACGAAGCACAATAAAGAATTTTTACCACCATAAAAGCCGGCAATCGTTATGTTTATTAGACGCCTCGAAGGAACACTCGACGCTGATGGGACTTCCCTTTTTTGTTTGTTTGTTTTTTTTACTCATAAAACAGCACTAACGCGAAAGTAGCGACCATCACCTTGTGCTTTGTATAAGCTATAACGTTGGCTACTTTGTTCTGCTCTCTGACACGCGAAACAAAAAGCGCAAGATGAGAGACTGCGGCGACGCTCGACTCCACTGCACCACCTCCAAGCGCTTGCTTCCCGATATCACACTGCCCTCCGCCCCGCAGCGGCCGATGGCGGTGCGTGTAAGCCCCGCATCGAGATGTCGCAGTTCGCGTCGCGAAGGGCCCACCTTCTCCGATGGCGGCATGAGCTGCGGCGCGCCACTTCACCTTCGCTCTTAGCGGCGGCCGCCGAACAAGAGCACGCGCTGCTTAACAGACAACGTACGCCTGAGAATCGGCGGCTATTGATTTCTTTTCGGAGGAGGGCGCTACCCTTCCCTTCACGGACTCCGGCGCCCTGCTACATTATCGTGGCCTGGGCCCTCGCAGCCGACGCTTTTTATGGCGCGCGCATCCCGGCACATAAAACACGTCCGAATTAGGGATAAAATCGAACGCGTTCCACCGGCGCCGCCTGTGGAGGTCCGCGCACAACGCCAGTGCGTTCCCGCGGGCGAGAAGAACGGTGCCACCACGACGTCTTCTTCTTGGTCGTTGGAAAGCATAGCGCGCGGAACGGCTGCGGGATGAGGGAAGGAATTTATGCCGCATGACGAAAGAAGAAGAGGCAGACAGCGACGGTGCCGTACCCCCTCATCCATGAAACGTCTGCGAGTCCGTAGCCTGCGGCAATGGAGCCGTTATCGGGGCAGCGTGTCTTCCTGACAAGTCTCGCAGGGCTCGGAAAGGGCCCACAGAGCGCCTTCCCATACAGGCGTCTTCAGCGCGATAGCCCGCTTTGCGGAGAGAGCATAGCCAGCCTTTCCTCTTTGTCGCACGGCTCAGGTTGTTACCTGCTCGCTCGCAATACATCCTTGTATGTGCTTTTTTTTTAATTTGTCGGTCGTCAAGATGTTTGTTAACAAGATCACGCTGGTTTACGTCTGCATATCGGGGCTTATCGACGGAGAATATGAAAGAGATCAGTGAAGGTTACGGACCTTTTAATGAGGCGAATGGAATCTCAGTCTATTGGTTACAAGTACCTAAAAACTGACCTATTATTTTCGTCACGGCTAAGCTTAGGGACGACCTTGTTAACGTGCCCACGATTAGCATACATAAACGTGAATATAACTCGGGAAGGAAGCGGTGCGCTTTAGTCGATTCCGCCATGAAAGACGCAGAGAAAGCAAAAGCACGCACTTTCTTAACTTTCCTGCGTGATACTCCTCGTTACCAACTTCTTATTTATTCTTCATTTAGTGCCTGAAATCGCTAACTCCGTCGAGGTGCAAGCATTTTATTTAACCGGTGCAAACATTGTAACGTTACACTGCTATACTATAGGGCGATTTCACATTGGACACCAAGTTCAAAAATACTGTGATAGTATTTCCGCTGGTGCTTTCGGCGAGATGAAGAACAGAGGGGGCCCGTTTCGCTAATCCTAACCATACGAAGACAACAGCTAATGCAGGCAAGAAAAGCATAGGGGAAATTATTATTCTTATTTGTTGTTGTTTGTAATTGGAGTATAGAAATGATAAGCTAAAGGAAAATGAAAGTGGACGAAAAAACATCTTGCCGCTTGTGGGAGCCGAACCTACGTGTGGAGTAAACCCGCGTCGTTTATTTCTTCTTCTTATTTTTTTTTACTAAAACGCTCTTCAAACGTGTCGCTTGATGGGAACGTTCAGTGTGTATCGCAAAAAAAAAAAAAAAACGAGAGCTGCAAAATTGAGCTGCTAAAGGGGAAAAAAGAAAAACATAGAAAGAACATGCACATATCTTGTCCAGCTCTCTGCAGGTTCGCACTCGGCTTCCAATTTCCACTTCGGTGGCAATTAATGAACGTCTCTGCAGCGCTCCATCCCAACTTCTTTCCCACGTTTTGTATCCCATTCACGCCCCAGTGCTGCCGACTTGAGGCTCGCGCACGGCAGCGCATATTTTGCGCAGGTTATTGATCGGCAGATTGCCCGAACATTCTTTCTTCCGCCGATTGAAATACTTAGCACATGCGAAGGGAACGCTCGCGCTGCGTGCGAAGGATTCAGCGCTCTGCCGTCCGATTTCTTTCCTCCTGACTGCGGCGGTGCTCGAGAAACGATCTCCGCTCGAATGCCTTTGCTTTCACTTCCGAAAAAAGAAAAAAAGAGAAATGAAAAGATCTTGTGTTTCAAATTTATCTTCCCTGTTCTGGCGACGAAAGTTAATTTTGAAATTCCATCATGCGATTTCTCTTTCACTTATTTAATAAGTTTTGCTGACGTTGCAGTCGGGAAGTCGGTCACCGTTAAGGTGTTTCCACTTAGAGCAAAAAAGTTATTAATAAGAATGCCGACGAATCTGTGCACGTTCATTCCGGCTGCCGGGAGAATACTGGCTTCTGAACCTAATCTCGTCGGTTGACGTGAAAGCATAAAAATTTATGTATCTATAAATTGAACTGCGTGTGAAGTGTTGGAGACGAAGTTTGCAAGCATGGAAGCTGAGCCTCAATATATCTCCGAGCGCTCTGTGTCCAAAAATAGAATAAAAACATGTAATAGTAGGAGATAAAATCAATCAATCAATCAATCAATCAATCAATCAATCCATTAGTTAATTAAATTGCTAATTAAATAATTAATATTTGCTTTACATGCTCAAGAACGGCCTATACACTTGAATATACTTGAAAGGGGATTTATTCACAATGTTGTGAAAGGCCACAGAAAAACATTTAAAACCCAGGAATGTGACCTTAATGTCTTGCGTCAGCTGGGCTGATGGCGCAGAGCTGCTTGCTTTATTTTCTTCAGTGCCCACCGAGTATTGTCTTTGTCCCTCATTACATGGGCCTCATCGACGAAGAGGAGCCATTCTGGTGTCTCAAGATGACGTGACAACCGGAGTGGTCGTGGTAGGGCTTCAATTAAGCGTCTGACGGGGTCTGTCTCACGATTCCGACAGTATTTGTCGGCGGAAGATGTCACTGACTCAACGACGTAGTTTTTTTAATTGCCTTTACTTTCCATAAACATACAATTTACGGGGGATTCAAGGAAAAAGTTGCGCACAGCAACTTGACGGGCCTTAAAACCCTGTCTGAAGGCAGCAGCGGCAGGCACAGGCACTGATTCAGGACCAACAGCACACACAATACATAACAATACAATACAATGTTGGCATCAACTTGTGCTTGCAAAAAAAAAAAGTTTGAATATAAGAAGAAACACTACAAAAGATCAAGCAATCCGCAGTTTACACATGAGAAAAAAATGCAGTAAATTGCAATTGCAAAACGCAGCATGAAACAGCAAATTCGGTCATGTTCAAATTTCGCTGAAAAACTCATACAAACGCGAAACAGGGCAGGAAGTGACATCGATATTATTGCGCATTAATGTGTACGCGATGATGTAGCATTTGAAAAGCGTAAAGTTAGTTCGAGGACGGGGCACATGCCATTGTTCGGGTGATCGTGTGCTGTACTCTGTTCTGTTTCTAAATAACTGCGTTAGGTACGTAATGTATGACTGGTTTTGTTTCACGTCTTTACGATAGGCTAACGACAGCCTGAAGTCTAACAGAGTGTGCAGCGTGAGTAATTTCAAATGTCTGAAGAGAGGTGTAGTATGAGCATCTGCTGGAGCATTACAGATGGTACGAATTACGTTTTTTTGAAGCCAAACTTCTTAATCTCATCCACCCACCCAACTTTCTGTAGCAGGGGGCGGCAGAAAGTTGGGTGGGCGGGTGAGATTAAGAAGTTTGCAGGGACGACATGGCCACAATTAGTACATGACCGGGGTTGTTGGAGAAGTATGGGAGAGGCCTTTGCCCTGCAGTGGGCGTAACCAGGCTGATGATGAAGCCCGGAATAATCTATTTCAGTTGGTAGCAGATGTCATTCTCCATACCAGACAGCAGTAGCGTGTGTGACTCAAGAAGAGAGCATTGTATAAGAGAAGTTTGACTTTGCGCGGCAGTGGTTTTAAACTGAACAGTATTCCAGCGACTTGCGCAAGTTTTCCTGAAAGGAAGTGATCAGTCCATGACATATGGCTATCAAAAATGACCCATAATGTTTTCGCAGACCGGACAAGCTCAATGCTTGCCTATTGAAATGTCAGTCCCTAAGTTCACGAGTTTATTTTTAACATTAAATAAGATAGCCTTCGTTTTTTCAGTGTTACATTTTAAGCCATTGTCATATGACCATGTATGTATTTCAGTAAGGACAGAATTTGCAGTCGAAATTAGGTTTAAAATATTATTTGACGAAAAAAAGCACGGCCGTATCATCTGCGTAGATGATATATTTTGGTTCGCTATCCACAAGAACAAGATAATTTACTTATACATTGACAAGAAGGGGACCCAATATGTTCCCTTGGGAAACTCCAAGTTTTACTTGCTTGATATGGGAGCAGACACCGTTTATTTCGACAAGTTGACTCCGCTGCTTTAAATAAGATTGAATATATCAAAAGTAATACCACGAGTACTGTAGTACTCTAGCTTTTTTGATGAATGTTCATGATTGATAGAGTCAAACGCTTTGATGAAGTCGATTAGAACCCCAAGCGTGAGCAGTTTTAATTCAGTTTCTCAAAATCAATTCTTTTTGTTCTTGTAGGGCAAGCTGGGTCGACGTTCCTCTTCGAAAAGCATACTGAAAATCAGTTAACAGGCTGTGTTTTCTAAGAAATTTGTTGACCACGACCTTCATTTAACGATCCGATACGAACTCTGATAGCGGCAAACTTTGAGGAGGTGCCTCAGGAGTCTGACACGGTGTCCAGAGCCACACGAACGAGCCAACGGGAGAGATGTGAACAGGCCTGTCAAAGTCAAATCCTTCTTTCTGAAGGTCTTATGTGATTGATGTAAATTAGTCTGCTAGCTGGCTATATTCTTCGGCACTCTGGGCGCGTTCAGAAGTCAGGCAGCATTAGGAAGCCTCCGGGTGGTATGGAAAAATGGTATCGAGAGTGGAGAAGGGCTCACGTCCGTAAAAAAGGAAGTCGTATGGAAATATCTAGTAGTCGTTGCGTGGCTGTATTGTATACGCATATGTCGTGCACGCTCTACTTACTTTTCTAGAGTTAACTAACTTAGGTTCCCATTTGTAGGGTCGAAACTATTCTATTCAACGTTCTGTAGTAGCGTGACCTTCAGTGACCGGCCCTACTGTGTGTGACCTGTACTGTGTTCTACTTATATTTTTTTAGATTTGTCCTGTTGCTCTTCCTTCCCTCTTTCCTCCTCTCCTTCCTATCTTCCTTTTCTGTGCTGCTGTCGCCGCCCTTCTGAAGAGTAGGCAGGCGTTGTGCCCCTTCCGGTGGCAGTTGCTAGCCTGCTTCTCGTTTTCCCTTTCCTGTTAATTTTATATATGTGTTCAAAACAAATAATAAAGACAAATAATGTCGTCAACGGAAGTGCCTAGTCCTAATTTGAATAGTAGGGGGCGATGTACTACATCGTGAGCATATCGCCAAAGTGTTGTTAAAGATCACCGCCATGTCACTAGTTTAGGTGTGATAGCTTGTAGTCGTGCCGTGAATAGTATTAAACTTAGTGAGCAGTTCCTAAACCACTTCAGCAAAGAACATACGCCCTCGGTCGCTAAGCAGCTCGCTTGGCGCGCCGTGTTGAATAATAAAGTTCGCAAGATGAAGAGAGCCACATCCAAAACTGCAGTGGCTGGCAAAGCAGCGTTATCTACATATCGAGTTAGATGGTCGTCAGGCACAATGATTCACTGGTTGCCTGTTGGGGTGAAAGGAAGAAGCCCATTAAAAAATTTATGGGGTTTTACTTGCCAAAACCACGATCTGATTATGAAGCAAGCCGTAGTGGGGGACTCCGGAAATTTGGATCACCTGGGGTCCTTTAACGTGCGCCTAAATCAAAGTACACGGGTGTTTTCGCATTTCGCTCCCATCGAAATTCCGCCGCCGTGGCCGGTATTCGATACCGCAACCTCGTGCTTAGCAGCCCAACACCATAGCCACTAAGCAACCACAGCGGGTGAAGAAGCCAATAGAGGTCTATACTAAATCGATTGAATTGACCAACAGGGCACGGCAAAGGTAGCAGTGGGCCACACTGCTACCTTTGCCGATACTAAGGAGATGTCTTTCGCCGCTGAGCCATTGTGCACGAGCGAATGTATACTTCTGAACGCACTTGTACTTTCCGTGCCCGTACATAATCGCTGGCGAAGTCAGTCTTAAGTTTTCAGGATGTCAGGGTGCGCGTTTTGCGGGTCGGCCTGGAAATACGTGCATAAGTTGAAGCGCCAATAGAGGTCTATACTAAATCGATTGAATGGACCAACAGGGCACGGCAAAGGTAGCAGTGGGCCACGCTGCTACCTTTGCCGATACTAAGGAGATGTCTTTCGCCGCTGAGCCGTTGTGCACGAGCGAATGTATACTTCTGAACGCACTTGTACTTTCCGTGCCCGTACATAATCGCTGGCGAAGTCAGTCTTAAGTTTTCAGGATGTCAGGGTGCGCGTTTTGCGGGTCGGCCTGGAAATACGTGCA
This sequence comes from Dermacentor variabilis, assembly GCF_050947875.1. NCBI lineage: Eukaryota > Metazoa > Arthropoda > Arachnida > Ixodida > Ixodidae > Dermacentor > Dermacentor variabilis. The sequence goes on along the minus strand of NW_027460280.1, from coordinate 44,936,342 downwards.
TAAGTTGAAGCGCCAATAGAGGTCTATACTAAATCGATTGAATGGACCAACAGGGCACGGCAAAGGTAGCAGTGGGCCACGCTGCTACCTTTGCCGATACTAAGGAGATGTCTTTCGCCGCTGAGCCGTTGTGCACGAGCGAATGTATACTTCTGAACGCACTTGTACTTTCCGTGCCCGTACATAATCGCTGGCGAAGTCAGTCTTAAGTTTTCAGGATGTCAGGGTGCGCGTTTTGCGGGTCGGCCTGGAAATACGTGCATAAGTTGAAGCGCCAATAGAGGTCTATACTAAATCGATTGAATGGACCAACAGGGCACGGCAAAGGTAGCAGTGGGCCACGCTGCTACCTTTGCCGATACTAAGGAGATGTCTTTCGCCGCTGAGCCGTTGTGCACGAGCGAATGTATACTTCTGAACGCACTTGTACTTTCCGTGCCCGTACATAATCGCTGGCGAAGTCAGTCTTAAGTTTTCAGGATGTCAGGGTGCGCGTTTTGCGGATCGGCCTGGAAATACGTGCATAAGTTGAAGCGCCGATAGCGAGGTACTACAAGGAACCGTTTTCGACCATTGGGCGGCCGTTGCGGCAGTGCAGCATGGCGTTCTGGAGCGCTTCATCGGAGGCTTGTCGACTACGTGCTCGAGACATTCGTGAGAATAGACTCATTGGGCGCTCAGACAAAACGTAGGCGAAGCTAGATCCAAGAGTCCCTGCGCTGTTCTGAAGGCGTATCGCTGAAATTAATGTCCGCAAGCGGCGGGGGAGAGTCACAATGTGAAAGAGTGCGGGCAAGCGAGAAAGCGCGTCTGCGTCGGCATCCTTACGTCCTGAGCTCATACCTGCCATTTGTATGGAATGCTTTGTAAGGTTCACGAATTGGGGCTAGTTTTACGATTCTAAGAATGTTGCGTCGAGTTTTATGGAAAATGAATTCTGTTCCTGAAAAGGTTTCGTTCGTAGGTCCTCGAACCCTCCATTGGAAATCTGCCGATGCATTGAGAAGCAATGCAAGAGAAGTACTTGATTCGAACAGGTTTATACAAAGAAATTTCTGATGTCGTTTTCATCTAAACGCACTGTGTTGGTTGTTACTATATATTCTGCAAACATTGTTATTTTTGTGATGCGTCGATAGTACAATTATTTTTAATAAAGTGCATATGTATCCCTGAAAAGGTGTTTGCTCGGGCTGTCCTTTAAAAAAAAATGCGTGCTATATCACCCCTCCTCAGACTCCTTCCTTTCTCTCTAGGTAAACGTGATTTTACGAATTTTAAAGCTTACAAGTTCCCAATTAAGCATGCCTGAGCGGTAAATGACACGAATGTAAAGGAAGCGCCCAACGGCTAAGGCGACCCCAAGGATTCTTCGTTGAAGACTGCCGGCAGAGTGAATCATGATTGGTAACCACCTTAAACGGACAGCAAAGAAATTTCTGTAAAGTCCCAACAATTACCACACATTCGTTTTCAGTAACCTCATCAGTTACCGGCGACCAATCAGAGAGGCGTCCATTCCCGGTCAGAAGCTTTGTCAAAGGCGCGATTATGGAAGCGAAGTTCCTCACCGAGCAGTCAAAGCAAAGGTATACAAGCCGACAAAGCGGCGAAGAGGTCTCACTGTAGACGGCTTCGGGAATTTAGCAACAGCATGAAGGTTCGCGGGGTCGGGGAGGACGCCTTCCTTTGGAACGACCTTTGAAAGGAGTTGGAAACTATTCATTGTGAAACTGCAGCGTTTGTGTGTTGCCTTTGCTTTGGGTTTTTTCGTTTGTTGCGTGTGCGCTGCGGTTTCATAATGAATAGAAATTTTATATGCTCTAAGTTCTACCGCTGCAGTATACCTCACTGATCGGTCAGTCTACATGTACACAAAAGAAGGTGACACAGCTGTGCGTGCGTGCGCGCGTGCGCGTGCGTGCGTGTGTGTGTACGTGTGTGTGTGTGCGTGTGTTCAGAAAACGCAAGTGGCCGAAGTAGTGTCGATGAGGAGAATGACAAATAAAATACGGTTAGAGACACCTAAATGAGACATGATAAAATTGCTGAATCTGCCTAGTAACGGCTACCTGGGCTTAAAATACCGATTGCATGTAGCAATTTGGCTGCTCTGACAAAGGGAAAAAGATGAAAGTTAGCAACCCAACTGCTACCTGGCTGTCAAAACTTTGAGGATCACATCCAAATATTCCTTATGGCTACTGGTCATGAGTGAGCACAGAGCGATTATGCGGCGAAGCACCTCGTTCCCTTCCATTTCGCATTGTAAGTGACATACACACACAGTTGTTGACACAGACGCATATTTTTACTGAACATTTGACAACGCAACAGTCAGCAGCAAAAAATTATATATATATATATATATATATATATAATTTTTTGCTGCCGACCGCCCTTTCGAATGCGATTCTATATGTGTGTGTGTGTATATATATATATATATATAATTTCTGCCTTTTGCGACCTCAACAACAAAAAAGACAACGAGTGCGTCAAAGACAGTGTGAGCGACAGCTTAGGGGTTCTAGCTTTTTTCGTGCATAAGGAGCCCGGTGCATCGCTCTTGTCCGTGCATGCGATTCTACTTCTCCGCAGCCGCGGCGGAAGCGCATGGATGGAAGAAGCAAAGCAGCAGACGGTCGGGCAGTGGTCAGGGCCATGATGGAATTGCATCGATCGCTGCCTTTCTGCCGGCGCTCCTGCCGTTCTTCCGAGTTGCTTCACCTTGGTGCCAGCTCTCCTTCATCTCTTGCCGTGCGCTTTCTGGACGGCCGAGCATTGAGTTTCCCTCGCACGCTTTGCATCCTTCTACAACTCCTACTCTTGCTGCCGCCAACGAACGACGTTGCGCTTCAGTGCCCTACATCCGCTCTTCTTGGCGTTCACGCCCCTGTGGCTCGGACTCGCGGATGAGTTACACAGCCGTTCTACGGCGAGGTGCAGTTTGCGTGTCCGTATTTATGGCAGGAACCGAGGGAGGAAAACGGGAAACGCATACAAATGTCGCCGTGACTCGAGACGGGAATGCGCCGAGGTAGCGGCAAACGTGGAAGATATTGTGTCGCGACCTTGTAAGTAGCTATGTGTCGGACCGGAGGATGCTCAGGCGCATCGCTGTGTCGCCAGAGTGTTGGACGTATTCAGGCTTCTGGGAACCTCAACGGGGCCCGCTACGCGAAGGCGACGTTCGTGTGGAAGGCTGTTAATATTAAACGGAGAACTCGGCGTACACGTTGAGAATGCCTAATACCACAGCACTGGAGTACATACTTTCGACGTTAGCACGCGCCTACTGGAACGGAAAGGAAAAGTGCATACGGCAGAGCCAAAAAGGCAATAAACTTCATCGTATACATGACTGTTGTCGTCGAAAATCAGTGACACGGGTACAGGAAGCGAAAAAGCATAAATGTATTTTACAATATGTTCCATCTTGGCGGTCGGTATAGTACTACGAGATTGTTGAGATGGGTTCGTTAAGATAACAACGTAATGTTCGAAAACTGATTTCCGTAGGTTCCATTGCACATTAATCTGTTATTTCGAGACTTAGGGCAGCTGTGTATATTTGATTTATACACACTGCTATCGCATGACACTGGGACATTGCAGGAGTGATTACAGAAGAGTACAATCAAGTACAATAAATATCAACAAAGAATTCGGTTAGGCAAATCCTTCAGGTATAGTTCGTGGGACAACTCTAATGCGCCGTCTCAATTGTTCCACAACTCTACAGCAAGATGGAAAAAAACGGAAACTTATAACAATATAAAGGAAAAAGGAGTGAAGGGCTTGTAGTCAAGGGGTGCGTACGGCAGGTAACACGTGCTGTACAGCTGACAAAGGAAATGAGTGTATCAGTACATTTGCCCAATGACAATCTTATGCAAAATGAAAACACGTTCAGATATACCCCTGCAATGTCGAGCGACAATAATGAGAATAAGACGAGTGTGATATATTCCGGTCGTAGCTTTCAAATATAAACCTTGTAGCTTTTTTCTCAACTTGTTCAAATCTACATAAGGGGTGATTTCTTTTCCTAATGCGAGATAATTACTTGGCTCATTGTGTGACCCCGCCATCACCAGAAAGCCGCGACAGAAAAACGGCACACGAATTACGTCATCTCCATATAACCCCCCCCCCCCCCCCAAAGAAAAAAAAAGGGGGGCCACGGTGAGGACTCCCCCCCAGCCTCTGCCCCACCACTAATGCTGCCGCTCAATAGACGAGCGTGCAATCCACTGCGCCACCGTTGCAACAGGCGCCAATGATATCTTCGAGCCTGTGCACGTGACTGGGCACCGCCTGCGGCCTGGCAGGCGATTCACTAGCCGGCAGAGCAGGCGGTTGCGGAGCGAGCACGGCGAGGTGCAGCCGCTCGCTCTGCCTTTCGCGTTTTCAGGCACCCGCCGTCGCCGGAGCCCATGAGCGACGACGACGATGACGACATGCTCCCCCCCCCCCCCCCCGAGCACGCTGTAAAAAATATACTGTATGCATCTTACACCGTTGCCCCAAAGTAAAAAGTGGATTTCGTCTACGAACCCTATGAAGAAATGGAGTGTTAACACCATGGTGCCACTCGGAAAAGTAGTGCCATCGCTCGACAAAATGGTGTCACCCCTGCTCCGACTGAGAATTGGCTGCTTCTGGACACGGCAGCCCGCCGTCACAGCCTTGGGAAAGCCACCTCGCCAGCCTGTGCCTCTTGTGGTGAACCAGAGACTCTGGAGCACCTCCTGCTGGCCTGCCCTGCTCACCTGCAGCACCGCGGCCGACTTCTGCAAGAGTTCCACCGCCTGGGGCTCCCATGTTCACGAAACGAAGATATCCTCTTTCCCTGTCGTAATCAGCTACCAGCCTTCCTTAGTGTCGTCGAGTACCTCGACTCGTCGGGGCTCTCGACGAGACTATAGGAAATTTTTACAAAGACGGATGGCCGTTAGGCCATCCCAACACCTCGGGCTTCCTGATCCACCACTACTTGACTTCTATTGGGCCACCTGCAATACGGTCTACCTCCAGCCTACTCCTCCGGTCGAACCCAGTGGGCCCTCCCGGCCGGGCTGCTCTGATGCTGCTGGGACGACCCTCTACATTTCTTCCTCCTACCCTCTCTTTCTTTTAATCCCATCTCCCCCACGGTGCTAGCGCTGAGCCGTGCTCCCGCATGGGTTGCGGAAGATAGTGCCAGCCTTTCCTCCTTTCCTACAAGAACCACTTCTGGTGTCATCACGCAGAAAAGCGGTGCCATAGAGAAGGAACATCTCAACGCGATGTGCGTGATACACTAATGGGAACTCTGGAAATAAAACTCAGCTGGGAGATCGCAATATGGCCGTTTTGTCGTCTCGCGTTGTTGCGACCTCATAAGCAACAACATTATACTCGGAAACATAACGCAGTAGCATTAAGCTCGGCAACATTTCACCGCAACAATAAATCCAGCGACATAACTCAGCGACATGTAATGCTTTCGCATTTACACATCCTAAGAATTACTTAGTTGCCCCCAGGGTTCTTTTTTTTTCAACCACAGAATTATTTTCCAAAATCGCCTCTGGCAGATTGCGTAATTGTAGTCATTGAGCTGCAATGCCCAAAGCGGCGGCCAAAGCTCACACTTGAAATCGAAATGCATAACGGACTAATTAAATCAAATAATTAATGACCTTGTTAATTTATTTATGGCATCTGTTGCAATTTACGAGTTGTAGCCGGTGAGTTTGCCAGGCATATCCACTTACCATGAATTTTGAGGATGGTAGCGATTTAGACGTACGAGCCATCAAACTAGCGGGAAAAGGCGCTGTTCCCCTTCCTTAGGCAAATGCATTTTTATGCATTGAAGCACAAAAGTAACTGGCACAAAAATGTCAGGCCGCGCCGATATCGCAGCCTAGGCCAATCTAGTCCAATCGCGTGAGGCGAAACTGAATGTCGACCTTTCGAACGCGTACAAGATAGCGGCCCAGTCGTCGCTTTTTGTAACACCTAAACTGACACGAGTCACCCACCTGCAAAACGAGGCAGAAGAAACTAACGGTCGCAAGACATGCCGCTGCCGGACGCACTGAATGGAAATTCTGCTGTCGGCGACGCCTTTATAAGCCGGACAGACAACGTCGTTCAAGTTGCACGCCAAGTGAGGTAATGCCAGCCTAGTAATAGACCAGCTGATGGCGAACAGTTCATAGAGGTGGTCAGCTTCGGGCGAGTGACTGAAGCGGCACGCGTGGAATAACAGGACTGATTATTTCAGTAAAAAGGCATAAAGTGAGCTTCGTGGTACGAAGGAAACCTTCCCAGACGATAGTGGCGACCAGCGCTTGCGGCATCCTGCAAATAGAGGAAGAAGAAACTCGAACAGTGCAAGCCATGCTACTGGCGGACCCATTCATTTTTGCTTTTTGTTTCTTTCGTCTTTTTCCCCCTTTTTCTTTATCACGCGCGCAATTTTTTGTGAGCCTCGGGGCACTGCGTGAATTCTGTTTTTTTTTTAGATGTCCTGCCTGGCGAGGTGTACATGCAGTGTAGTGCAGATAACTTTTTCATGAAAGAACTAGAGAAAAAATACGTACATTCATCTGATAAACCTTTTTATTCATACATGCAGAACACATAAGTATCGGGGCAACCCCGTTAAGAGGCTGGTTTACTTTAAACCCTCTAAGAAGGCAATGCAGGCACGCATGTGCTACTGATATGAAAATGGTCCAGCATTGCTTCTTCACTACATAGGAAGTGTGGCGGTCATCGAGAGCCTGGTATGAGAGGCATTTGGATATACCTTTCCTTGCCGGTCAGATTTGCATTGCTGAATGAACGTGTTCGATGTCAGCTCTTTGAATTTTCACTAATTGCGCCGATTATTCAACTTGGATCTTCATGAAAGTGCATCGATCGGATGTATGAACCTACGTGGACCACCGGGCTATCCAATTCCGAGGTAGGGGTCCATTTCTTCGGTAATTAGAGCCGATCTTGTGACCCACAAGGAGCGCCCACCGGCCTCGGCTTCGGCCGAGGGAAGCGGTAGGTCTACTCTCAGGCCGCATCGAGCCGCAGCCAATTACCGACCAATCGCTAATTTGGCAAGCGGACAGTGACCCAATATGTCGACCGCTATGAGAATTGAGGTCGATGGCGAAGAAATTTCGCCGGATCAGCTCACGAGAGCCGAGGGGTGGAAAACCGCCGGCGAGAAGTTGAAGCAAAGGAACCACGCAAGCCAAGATGGCGCCGAAGCCGCAGTTGACGTCAGCAACAGACATGGCGATGACATCGATGGCACCACCGACAAGAGGCTTCGTCACAGATGAAGCGAGTAAACAAGCGCAAGGTGCTCAAGGGCGCGAGAATGCCAGACCTCCCGCGCGAAGACGTGAAGATTGTAATGCGGCCACGCGGCGGGCTTCAAGTGAGCGATGCGGCCCGGGTCGAAATCAGCCGAGCCATTACTGGGACGGCCCAAATCGATGCAGTTGCAGCAAGAAAAGATATTATTTGTCCAAACCATCAACAGAACATAATCGTCGTGAGTACCTCGAAGAGGGAGCACGCCGACAAGTACGCCATGGTGAAACGCACCGACATTCGAGGAACGTCCCACGAGGTGAGCGCTTACGAATCGGCGCCTCACGGAACAGTTAAAGGAGTGATACGGGGCATCCCGCTAGAGGACACCGCCCAAGAAATTCATGCCCTAATGGTGCACAAGCACAACCCGACGGCGTTGCAGGCGAAACGGATTGGCAAGACCAGGTCCGTGGTGATCGCCTTCGAGGGACCTAAGGTTCCCAATTACGTGCGTTACGGGAACCTGCTCGTTGAATGTTCACTGCACCGCAAGCAGATCGACGTCTGCTACCAGTGCCGCCGCGTCGGACACCGAATGGACGTTTGCCCCAATCCCCAAAATCGCATCTGCCGGGGTTGCGGCATCGCCAACCCGGACAAAGAGCATGCGTGCGTGCCCAAGTACGGCCTGTGCGGAGGCAAGCATCTCACTGCCGACCGGGACTGTAAGGCAACATTTAAGACGCCGTACGTGGTGCGGCGCTGGGCCATCGACGACATCAGCCAAGAAGAAAGAGTTCCTGCAGGCCGACCCCAACGCAGCACCTCTTCGCGGAGCCATTCGAGAACGCCGGCCCGCAAGGGCAGCCACCAAAGCCGCCGACGATCGAGATCCGTTCCCGGTGCGGCCCGAATGGGGCCGACCAGGCGCCATCAGCTGGCTCCAAGGACGGCCGCCGATGGGAGACGATGGGGGAACGGAGGCAGTCGTAGCTCGAGCGGAAGACGCGGGGGATCCCGTTCGAGGTCCCGGACCAGATCGAGAACCCGGGTCGAGTCCAACCAACGAGGGATACTCGCCGAGAAAAAGGTGGGCTGGACCGACAGGTCTTCCGTCGCTCTAGGGAACGACAGAGAGTTCCCACCCCTCAACCCTACCCCACCTCCCCCCTCTAACCAAAACGCCGCAACACGCCAAGAGTGCGGCGAATGTACAGAACTTAAAAGACTAATCGAAAGGCAAAACGCTCAGATCAGAGCACTCATGAGTAAAATAGATGCGCTAGTTAGCGGCAGCTCAGCGATTAAAATAACCAAAACGAGCACGGCGCCCGAGGACGCCAACGAGAAACGTAAGGTGCCGCGGAGGGACCCGCCCCCCCCCCCTCCTCGCCCCGCCAAGAGCGGAGAGGAGAGGCGCCGTCCATGCAACAAGCATTGAATGTTCAAGAAGCGATGGACGCTGAAACAACCGCTGACTGCGAGACGGCAGCAGCGGCACCGCAGACGTCACATCAACGACAGCAACCGCCGCAAGAGAGCAAACTGGCGGCGATACTCGCAGCAATCAGTCAAATCAACGAGAATCTCGGCAACATGAATGGCAGGCTAGAGGTCTTCGGAGGTCTTCGAGGGTCAAATAAAGATCCTGTCAGTCAAGCACGAACGACTGGCGGCGAAGACAGCGACGATAACCGTGAAGAACAAGTTCGCAGCGCTAAGGAAAGAACGAGCCAATAAAGTCAAGGAATCGATCGCGTACAGGCGCGGTCGCATCAAGACGTCAAAGGAAGATGGCGCAGACGCCGAACAGTAAAAAGCAAATCATACTGCAGGCATACTGCAGGCCGTCACAAAGGCAGCACGACTTTGAAACAACAGTGAGCCAGGCGAAGAGGTTGGCGGGGAACAGGCCACTCCTGGTCCTAGGCGAATTCAACGCCCCTCACACTACATGGGGTTACAAATACCAATCTAAACGAGGCAAGGCTCTAGCAAAGGCAATGGAGGACCAAGAAATGGCGCTCCTTAATGAACCAGGCGTCGTCACCCGAAAGGGAAACAGCGTCAACAGGGGCACCACCCCTGACCTGTCGTGGATCGCGGGCTCCCTAGAAGTGGCCTGGCGGAACGAAGACGTAGACCTAGGCTCCGACCACAGCACCATAAGTGTAACGATCAAGGGACCAAGGTTCCGGGCGGCCCTCGGCAAAGCCCGGATCACCGACTGAGACCGAATGCGCAAGCACACGCACGAAGAAAACGAGACCTCCGGAGAAAACGCAGAGGAGGGCAGACACCAAACGTACGCAGAATGGGCGCGAGAACAAAAGATCGCTCTCGACAGATTTACTCAAGAAGTTGTGACAACGATGCAGACGCCCTTCGTCGACGCCAAGCTAGCACACATGTGGACGGCGCGGCACTCGCTCACGCGAAGATGGAAGCGTCAACGTCGAAACAAGAAGCTCGTCAAACGCATCGCGCTCCTCAACAAACAGATCGCTGAATACGCAACCAAGCTGTGCTGGGAGAACTGGATGAGTACGTGCAACGGGCTGCAGGGAAAGCTGTCGGCGCGCAAGACCTGGTGCCTGCTCAGACACCTGATCGACCCGTTGTTGAGCAGCAAGACCGCAACCAACCGCAACCTCACCAAAGTTCTGAACGCTTACGGTGGCAACGGCCAAAGGCTCATTGAAGACCTCAAGGTGATCTACCTCAAGACGGAGAGAGGGATATTCCAGATACCGGAAGAGTACGGGGGACCGGAAAATCCGGCATTGGATGAACCGTTCATCATCACAGAGTTATTAACAGCCATAGACGAAAGTAATAAGACGAGCGCACCCGGAACGGACGCCATTACATACAAACTGCTCAATAACATGAGTGATGCGGCGGCACGCGGGCTCCTCGGTCACATCAACAGAACCTGGGAAAGCTCGAAGTTGCCCGCAGAATGGAAAGAGGCCGAGATACGGTTCATACCTAAACCCGGCAAACCTCTGACGATCGAGAACATGCGCCCTATCTCGCTCACGTCCTGTGTGGGCAAGGCCATGGAACGCATGGTTCTCAGAAGACTTCAAGCACACCTAGACGAGACAAATCAGATGCCGGCGACCATGTATGGATTCCGCCAGCACCTGAGCACCCAAGACGTCCTGAGCCAATTATACGAACTAGTGATTAAAAGAGCAACGAGGCACGCGCCCCGGGGTATACTGGCTTTGGACCTCAAGGGGGCCTTCGACAACGTGTCCCACGCCAGCGTGCTCGAGAACCTGCGCAAGACGGGGTGTGGCCGCAAGACCTACGGCTATATTAAAGATTTCCTAACCAATAGAACGGCAACTATCCGGATAGGAAAGGAACGGTCAGAGCCTGTGGAGATCGGAGACAGGGGTCGGTCCTGTCGCCTCTGCTTTTCAACCTAGCACTCCTGCCCCTGCCCGAACTACTCAATCAGATCGAGGGCGTGGACCACGCGTTCTATGCCGACGATATAAGGGTGTGGACGAACCGCGCGGGGTCTGATGCCTGGGGGGAGGAAGCCCTGCAGAGAGCGGCAACGACCGTCCACGAGTATGCCACGACCTGCGGCCTGAGCTGCGCTCCACAGAAATCGGAGCTGCTCATGGTACAGCCCGGAAGGCCAAAGAAAGAGCCGCCGCCGAACATAATTATCACCATCGACGGCACATAGATCAAGCCAACGCAGCAGATCCGGATACTGGGCCTGCTGTTGCGCAGCGACGGCAAGGCGCACGCAGCCTTCAACAAAATCAAGACAACATCAGAGCAAGTCCTGAGCATGATCCGGAGAGTCACCAACCGGAACAGAGGAATCAAAGAAGAAGGCGCACTGCGCCTGGTGCAGGCATTCGTCGTGTCACGCGTAACGTACTCCGCTCCGTACCTCCAGCTTGCAAAGGTGAACCGCGAGACGCTGAACACGACGATAAGGAATGCAGTCAAACTCGCCATGGGCATCCCAGTCTACTCGTCAACGCAGAAGCTGCTGGAAATGGGTGCCCACAACACGGTGGAAGAGCTGGTGGAAGCACACCTATCCCACCAGAGAGTAAGGCTGAGCCGGACAGAGCACGGTCGGGCCGTCCTACGCAAGATAGGATGGCAAATTGAACAGCAACCGACAACGGTTCCACTCCCTGCAACGTGGAGAGACATTATTAAGACCAAGCCTCTCCCCCGGTACATGCAGTCGGGGAGGAACGACGAGAGACGCTTTGCGCGGGCCAAGGCACTGGCTCGACAGCTGGAAGAGGACCCCGAGGTTCTCTACACGGACGCCTCGCTTTCCAAGCACGGAACCAGAGCAACGGCGGTCGTCACCACCATCGATAAACTGGTCACAGGCGCGTCGATACGGACGACGAATACAGCCGAAGCAGAAGTGGCCGTGGCCCTCGCACTCGCACAACCGGGAGTGAGGACCGTGGTCACAGACTCCCAGACCCCTACGCAAGCTACCGCAAGGGGAACATCTCTCCCGCGGCACCAGCGATCCTCACCAAATGCAAATCACCGGGACGGGTCGTTGAGCTCGTGTGGGTCCTGGCTCACTCGCAAGTGGAAGGCAACGCAGTCGCCGACCACTATGCCCGAGAACTGTCAATCCGGGCCGAGGACTAGCCAGAGCTACCGCACCCCGTGACAAGTTACAAAGAAATCCCACAAATGTACAGATGCGGCAGATGTAGGCTTCCTCGTCCGCATCCGCAACTCAGCCGAATGCAGCAAACGATCGTGCGACGCACGCAAGCGGGGTCGCTAGCGCATCCCGTGCTCTTGCACGAGATGTTCCCAACAGAGCATGTCACTTCATGCCCGTTTTGCAGACGATCAAAAGGCAATCTAGCACACATCCTTACAGAGTGCACTAAGGTCCAAAACCCCCCACCATCCCTACCCCCCCCCTCCCCAGCCCCAACCCCTCCGAGCGATGGGAGACCTTGTTGTACAGCCCCGACCTACCGACCCAGCTCGCGCTGGCGGCTAGGGGCCAGGAACTGCTGGACGCATATGGGACCTGAGAAGAAGGTTCCACCCCATCTGGTACCAGCGCGCACCTACCGTTACTAAGGGCTCAGTATAAAAGTTGATTCTCTCCCTCTCTCTCCTTGCCGGTTACGTAGTACACACCGCTACGCGTGGCGCATCGTGTTCTAAGAATGCGGTGCAGGCTTGACCGTCCTTTACGCGGAGATTGCTGCAATATTTAGTGCCTCGCTAGTGCGTGCGAGGCACTAAATCTCTTGTCGGTACACACCACTTGTCTTTTATTTTCAGTTCATAGCGGAAAGCAAAGAGAAAAGGCCGCCGGTAGCCATGCAGCCCACAAGCTGACGTGCAAGGTGAATAATGACATCGAAATAAATAGTGGGGCAGTAGGGGATAGAGACAAAGAAAGCAAGAGAGGGAGAAGAAAACGAGCAATCACCGCCAGCTGCTGCGGCTTAGACGCATACGGCGCACAACGAAAGAGCTCAATATATACACAGAGCTTCGTGACTAAAATGCTGCCGTTAAAACACTGTGCAGGCTGAAACACTGCAGTGACGTACCCACGATCTCGCTTCCTCGCAGTACCGACTGCCTGTGCAGCAGCCTGGCGCCTCCTTAATGAGCTCTGTCCGATGTTGGGACGTGACGGCCTTCTGGGCGCTTGACCGGCCACCGGCGCGCGCCGACACAGAAGAACGGACCACGCATCCCTCTACCAGTGTGTGTGGGCGGCAGGCGGCTCAGGGCCGATTGTTACGCCTGACGTGCTCCTCTTGCCAAGTCCACAGCTAGTGAGGCGCAAGCGTCCAGCCCAAGGAATTCTGCGCGGCCCGAGATCGGCACCCATAACGCGTGGCCAATCACTCGAGGTGACGCCAAGAGCCGTCGTCCGAGACGGCCTCATGCAATACGTACGATGAAAACGCGTTGGGGGTGTACATACGCTGACCTATCACCCGTTGCGCGCTACGTTAGAAATTATTTGTTTAAGTTGATGTATTCGTGCGTTGTGTGCGAAAAATGCAGTCGTAAGTCTCGCGCTTTCGTCGCCCACGGCGTCGTAGCCACTGTCAATTTGGCATGCCGGCTCTTTGTGCGCGCCTTTTGCCGCATCAAGGGCAACGAGTCAGGCTGCAGCTCAGAAGGAAGGCGAAAACGGAAAGAAGCCTCTGATGCGAATAGCCTCAAGTCTCAAGCATGCCATATTTACCGCGGTACGGCGCATCGGCCGGCTGAGAGGAGCCAGGTTCAACAGGTTCCCTTTCAATATTGCTTTTTAATACGACCATTTTCACTAGCCTGTCTCCGTCTTAAATCTTTATACGCTTCTCCTTAATCTAAAAAAAAGATAACATAGGCACCTTCTGGGGCTTATCTTGTTTCCCCACAATAATCTTCGCCAATCCTGCTTGCATTTTCTTTCTTTAACGCTGTGCTTCCGGTATACTTTCTGGTCACGAACGGCATGCGCGTATCAGCATGACCTAACTTTCCTGGCAGCAAAGTAGCCAATGGAGATGGTCAAAAAAAAAATAATAAGAAAGGAAGTGTGCGCAAGATTGAAAGCGATTACTGTCGGGGACAAAATCAGATCCAACGGCAGTAAAAATTTAGAGCGCCTACCACTGGTACCCTATACCAGCCAAAACCGCTCAGCTGGCTTTTCTTGGTTTTATCTCCGAGCTAACATGTGAAAAGATTGAAACTATACAGGGCGTAGGGCAAAGAAGCTGCGGATCAGAGCTACTGATCCACCTTATCATGGCTTATACTTAAAAAGCGTGAAACGATATATTATTTACATGTTACCTGTAGCCTGCGCCCGCTGTTGCATTTAGAAGCAAAATGCAAGACATAAGAAAAACGTACAGAACCAGTTTTTTTTTTCTGTGCATCAAGTCGCGCGAATTTAAACGCCAGACGCATGAAATACAAATGTCGAGACGTTCGAGACTCGTTTCCACAAATCCAATCGTAAACAAAGATGGTCAGGAATAACTTAAGCTGTAGCTAGTTGACGTAGCGAATGAGGTGATACCTAAACTATCAATAGTGGCAAAAAACTTCTTGTGCCTCCAGTATGAAGCATGTATGTTTATTCTTTCTTCCTGGGCTAAAGATCAGTAAGCTCTTTTTACGATGCCTCTTCACTACTGAAGAATTCTGCCTTACGGTGGAAATTGACTGTGATGTAAAAATGTCTTGACAGTTTTCATAAAAAAAGCACTAAAGACGAAGACGAAGGAACACATACGACAGGACTGGCGGTACTTCCTTATTTCCCTTATCTCCTGTCGTATGTGTTCCTTCGTCTTCGTCTTTAGCGCATTTTTATGAATGCTGTCAAGATGAACCAACTCACCCAAATCAATGTATTCTTAAAAATGTCTATTTTGGCGCCGACAGCGGATTGTCGCTGCCGCTGATTTCTTTTCGGCGCCACGTGAATTTATTTACTAGTATTTCTGGATAAGTCAACCCATAACTAGCCTATCTTCTCTTGTTTGCGCATCGTACTAACAAAAAACTATGTTGGCACTATTCTCAACGTGCTTGCAGGAAGTGCGAGGTGTAGTGGACGCTTCTCACTCTGTTGGGGGAAACGATACTGTGGCGCGTTCAATAAACAGCACTGAATAATGACAAACACCTTATCTGAAACCTTCTTGTATTGTCCGAATTTCTTGTCGCAACCACTGCGAGTGCTTTATTTCAGGGCATGTTTTCCGCCAAGAGTAAGTTGTATTGCAAATTCTTTCCTAGCAGGGTATAAAACCGGAGTTTTTTTCTGGTTACCCTATAGCTTCCTGCCTTTCCTCTGTTCTGTTTCTCTCTACCTCTTTTATAAAAGTGCACATTTTTACAACAATAGGTAGCTGCCGCTTTTTTAAAATCAGGTAATCGTAAGAACACTGTGCATTTAACTGCAGCATCAGGCTTTATGTTATACATGATGCAACGCGGCGCCTTTTCATTGCATTCGGCAAATTTCCGTTCCGGCAAATTTTACTCCGATTGGTGCCAACTTTAGGTCTCATGAAGAATATTTAAAACATCTGAGCTCTGGCGGTCAGGTATCCATTATTTAAGGTGAAGAGCGGCGGTTACCTTAAGAAGCAAAATGTGCACCTTCATAAACGTTACAGTGTTGAGCGCAAGCTTAGCATTAGCGTGCATTTCAAGAAATGTCGGGTGCACCAGCGTCGTCTCAAGTCGTGTACCACAGCCATATAGGAGGCTGTTGTTAGACAGTGCATGGGCGTTTTATCAACAGCATCATAAGAGTCTTGACGGGAGCAAGTCAATGCGTTAGGACGAACGATTAGTCTGACTGCAGGTGATCGGGCAGACGCGAAAGTGATATTTGGTTGCTCTGCAAAATAAAACAAAAGTGCTAGAAGCAGGGCCGACTGTCACTTTGCGACGTAGCTGACACCATCGTGGCGCGTCGCCAAGCCGCGCTGGCACTTAGTGTCACGCGCCCGGCAGATCATAGCGACGCTTTCGACGTGTGCTGCCTTGCTGATGGCCACTACCGACTCCATCTGCGTACCAATCCGAAGACAACGCTCGTTCGTACGTGCGCACAACAAGCGAGCCACACAACGTCGTGTACCTTGCATTTGTCATGTGGGAGTGGCAGACATGTTCACTCTTGGTGCCTGGCCGAACAAACATCTGTGTTTATTACGAGTGAGTTGCGACAATAATAAGAACATGAAGAAAGTTGCTGCAATAATTTACCGACGCGAGGCTCCACTGTTTGACGTGCGATATGGCAGGCAGCAGACCTTAAGGGTTCAGATGGGAGTGAGGACTAATCTGTAGTTTTACTTCTTGTTCATGTATCAAGTTCTATCAATATATAATTTTTTTTAAAACGAGCAGCTAATTATATCTTCGAATCTCTTCAACAACGAATGCAGCATTAACGTATTAGTTTCGCTACTGATCACAGCACGGAACGCAGAGCCCCTATGTCATACGAACATAAGGACTCCTCGAGGGCTGTTCTTTGAATGAACAAGTACTTATGTTTTATGTGCTAAATATTTGTTTCAAACGATCCGGCATTTATTTGCATTCAACATGCGATTAGGTTGCTTCTTTGCGTTCGTAACAATGCTATCGTTGGGAGTTGTACAATTGGTTGAAGCTTCATTGCGATAATTCACTCTATATTTTCGTTTCATTTAAACCGTATTCTGGAAGATGCCAAGCGTTGGCTGTAAATTAAGAAAAACATAAATTAAGCTAGTAACTTAAGGTATGCGCAGGTAGGTTCGAAAAACAACAATGCATCCATGTCGCAGAATGAAGGGTAATACGATGGCAAAGAATAAGGGATCGGTGTTTTTGATATGTCCAACTAATAAGTATTCGAAAAGTATGTATTGGATGGTATGTCATGACTATTAAATTCGCATTTGATTTGCTTTCGAAAAAGATGGCGAACATGAATGTTCGCGTGCCTTTAGTTTGACATCCACCGTGCCATTCTAATAAAGCCAAAGAAAAAATGGGCGAAATTGCCAATTAATTTTTTCTCGGGATTGCTCACTTCAGTATCCGCCCCCAATTCTGCGCGCTTACTGAATATTGGGGTTACGCACGTTTAGAGAAGCTCAACGAGGTCTTGTGGTGGTGGCGGTCACTATGAGAGCTCGTCTGTATACGCATTAAGCGAGCGATCCGATGGTCACAGCAAGCTATAGCCTAGCGGCACAGCGACTGACCTTCGAGCAAGCCGGACGAGCCGACGCCGTTTAGGTGCCTCGAACTGCTTATTTTCTGTGAATAGCGGCCAGCATCCACTGGTGTCCGTTGCCGGCTCCATAAAAAGAAACGCACGAAAAGCTACGGACGTTTATCATGATAGTGAGGAGCTGTCTGCAAGGGCACATATGAGTGCGAGAGCCTCTTTAATGCGTCGAATTTCCGCTGCACAACGTTCTACAGGCACACACTCAAGGTCTCAAAGAGTATGATTTGCTTTAACTCTGCCGATGCTATCGATTGCGCGTCTTCTCAATCTGCGGGCGGTAATGGTATTACGGCGTCTCGAGGTGCAATCTTGCGCGAAAAGTAGTAGCATTGGGAGTAAGGCTGTTCAAATTTTGACTGCACCGAAGTGTGAGCGCCCGAGAAGTTGACCCGCCCCCTGCGCAGTCGAATGCCCTATGGGAACCTAATGCGCGCGACGGCGAACGACGCGAAAGTGTACGCACGCAGGACTGAAATGCTCAGCGCGTGTACTTGGCGCGTGCAACTCGCACTTTCACCGTCTGGCTCTGTGCTCTTGCCTCATCCTTCTTCGCCTTGATGAGGGCAGGTATGGCGAGTAGCCTTTTTTTTTTCCTTCCGTTTGTTGACACCTCTCGGTTGAGCGCGCATCCTTGGTTCATTGTCAGGGCCACGCCGATTCTGGCACGAAGACGGCTTTCGCAAGCAGGCTGCGTTGAGCATCCGGGCCAATTATACCCCGCGCATCTCTCGGAGGCCGGCCTCGGGGGAATCCCGCGCGCTTGCTCAGGAGGCGCCGATCGTCGCAACTGCGTTCCCGGACGGACAGCACGCGCTTCCTGGTCGTATTGCGAGGGGTGCGCCGCTGGGGGCGGGTCTCCTCCTCCGCCTGACCCCGAGGCCCCTCCGAGGCACGCCGCGCGCGTGTGCGTCAAGCTCTTCTGCCTGCCACCATCCCTCCTCGCTCGCCGGTGACGCGCGAGGCGCGCGTCGCTCGGAGTGGCTTCCGGGACTTTGTTCTGCGTCGTACTTCTCGAAATGCGCGGCGACACTGTCACAGAGAGAATTCACTCGTGATTGAAGTTCTATAGCGATACGCTGATGATAAACGCCACAGCGATGAGAACCTTGACACACTGACCTCGCTTTATAGTGTGGCGCTCCTGGAACGTCTACTGCATTAGGCACGTGGCGGATAGGCTCCTGGCTGAATTTTTTTCCCCGCAACGTATCTAGCTATTCGTTGCAGCTGAAAATTGTACCTTAAGTCGCGAAACAAATGTTGCGTCAGAGGGTCGAAGCAAAAAGATTATTGCAGAAAGTTGGGCGGGCTAGTTGTAAATAAGATATTACTGAACACTTCAAGCGCTTATTAAGAAGAGAAGGGGAACAGGACAGTTGGGTCCCTTTGTCTTGTTCCCAGTCTCTTGTTTCTCATGAAAGCGCTGGATATATTGAACAATAAAACAAATACTGAAGCCCGTGAATTCATATTTCTGAAGTCATGCAATCATAAACGCATGAATAACTGGATGAAATTTTGCTCACAGAAAGTTAAAGGAAAAGGGAGGGGGCATAGGGGGGCCTGACTCACAAGGGACACTGCAGCAAATACTGTTTGGTTTACTTGGACTGCATCAGGTGTTTCAAGCTTTTATCCAAGCCTGAGTTAAATACGGCCCGCATTGACTAAACTTCTGGGCCCGTGGTCAGAAAAGGTTCTACACTAGAATTGTTCGTAAGAGCACATTTCAGTCAATTATGATACTGCACATGTTATTACCAAAGGTCATCAGCCCATGGCAAAGAGCACTTACGAACGAACAGCTTTGTTAATTAGCACCCTGTCATGCACGTGCATTTCTTCATTGGCTGGCGTTTCGTGTTTTTGCATTCCTCCTAATGGCGGCCGCGGTGACTCGAGCACGCAATACTCTGCTCTATTGTGAAACCAATAGCAAGATTTGAATCTTTCAGTTTATGAACTTTTTTTTATGAACTGTCTAGTGCTATGGTGAGCGTAATACGCAACTGCTTATTTTATAGCGACACTGTTAGTTTAACTAGAAGCGCTCGGAAACGTTATATGCGTGTTTTCAGAGAGCCCTGGGAGAACTGAATAATTCATGAGGTTTATAGACCGTTTTTGCGTAGGCGCCGCCATATTGTGAACGCAGTGGCGCCGCCTATGAGCAGCGCCATACTGGCTTGGGTGAAAGCGGTCTTTTGCATGGCAGGTATACGCTTGGCGGCAGTTTCTGGCGTTTGTTTTCGCGGTCGTGCGGTCTGTTTAGTATGACGTGCGTCTTCTACGTAGTAAACGATTCTGTGAGACGTGCTGAAGTGGTTTAAAGGGACACTAAAGGTTACTATTAAGTCAACGTGGACTGTTGAAATACCATCCCAGAAACCTCGAAACGCTTGTTTCGTGCCAAGGAGAGATTTATTTTAAGAGAAAATGCGTTCTGAAGCGTCCGCGTACCTCTAGCGCAGTTCAAATCGCCCGCCCTCCGATCGAGGAGTACTGACATCATGGTCTCTTAGTGACGTTGCGTCATCGGTGAGTAGAACGGCGTCCGCAGACGGCGTTACGGCTTTTCTGCGCAAAACGAAAACGCACGGCCAGAAACAGAACCAAGACAGAGCCGACAGGAGAGCGAAAGCGGGAGTATGGTGGCTAGCGGAAGGAGAAACGCGCGACCATAAGCTGGTACTTCATTCTATGACGCAAACTTCGACGCTCGTCGCAACGGACCCTGACAACGACAGAATGGCTCGTGATGGTGGGCTCAACTCCAGCGATTTGAGCACTGACGAGCGCGACCTGCTGCTGAGGGCTCGCGCTGCCGGCGTCGTTGCGTACTACGACGGCGGCCTCGACACCGGCTCTCCGGAGCGGGAAAGCAACGAGGGCTTCCCACGACATCACATGGACGTGGCATTCTCGCTGCTTCTTCCAAATGAAAGTTTCGCGAGCCAGCAGAACCCTCACAGCACGACGCGATAACGAAACTACTGAAACTCCAAAGCGTGCCCGGCGTAGAGTCGAGCGAGAACGAAACCTTTCGACCACCCATATTACTCAAGGGTAACGTCAACATGTTATTTTTTCTTAGAATCGAATAGACGTAGACAAGTAGCATTTTTTTCCGTCTTATAATCGAATGAAATGATATTTTTAATACGAGTAGTTGAGTATTAGTAACACAAATTATGAGGAGTGCTTTCGTCATCGGGCTAGTACCGGAATGTCGCTGGGGGGTCTCAAATCGTGTCATGCATTTACCTCAATCTCTCGGTTACTAAAGCTCTGTTCGCGATTATATTGACGCCTTAGACGTTCTAGAACATTGCTCTACCACTTTAACTTGAGTTTCTGGTAACCTTTAGTGTCCCTTTAAGGCGTCATGGCCGGAATTTCTGCTGGCGTTGAGGTGGACAGAACACGCAGCACGATGTGTGCGCGCATATAAGAGTCTACAATCAGCCTCGGAGATGAATTGTGTATTTCTGAATGTTCCAGTCACTAATGTGACCTTATTGCACTATTATCCTCTATTTCTAAGCTGCGGAACATACGCGACGATCATAACAGCGTGATCGTGGGTACCGTTCTGCTACGATAGGAGCTGAGATGTTATACTTTGGCAAGCGTTCAAACTGTTCGCTGCAGGTTACATTGCGTGACTACTTGGTTCGATGGGTGAGGTTTCCGCACCTGAATAAAATAGTTTTGGCAAGTAATAGCAGCATACCTTACAGTCTGAATTACGCTTGTCCAGCAAAGGGACTGTTTACGACCTGCGCGAGCGTCCTAAGCAGTGGTAAGTGCTGGATTACATATATCTTTGTTCTGTATACCGCATGGTCCAAGCATACCGCATCAGCGGTTATATATTTATAAACGTTGTGCGGCGTGACTATGCGGGGCCCTATTGCGGCGTTAGCCCGTTTTCTCTTGCTTTTTCGAGAAAGAGGATGATAACCGAATTTCTTTTTCGGTTGTGTTTGTTCCGTTCACTACGACGCACTTACACGCATTGAGGAAATTGTGTCCTCAAAAATAGGCATCGCATTCTTTTTATGCGATCCTTCATATATTATGGTTGTATGCAGGCAAAAAGGGCAATGCCGAAGCGCAGAGCTTACATATGTACCGTGCTGGTTCACAAACCGCAGTGATCGCTGTGTTGAGCAGCGCCATCGGCCTCATGCAGGAAGGCTAGCGTAGACATATGGTAATTTGAAGCCTACTAGACTTGAAATGCGCGAGAACGATGCTGGTGCATCACAAATATTTGAGTGCGGCTGCCGCTTAGATGTTTCGTGGTTGCCTTAGGTTGGCCGGGCACGAGCATGCGCTCTTATGTTTATGCTTTGCTCCCTACGACAAGCGATCAGATATTGAGCAGATTTACCATTTCATGCTGCTAATACAGAGACACCGGGTTTCTTTGTTGAATTAAAACCGATATAAGTAAAATAGTTCACAACACATACACACACCGCGACTGATAATGTGCGTACACCGCGGCTTATAAAACGCGTCACATTTCTGCGCTCCCAAAAGATATTTCCGCCTACTGTATTTACCGATGCACCGAAAGGCTTCCCTGACGACCTTATATGAACGGACACGGCGTAAATTTCACAAAATACCATCTAAAACATCTCAAAATCGTTCCGCAGCACGCGACAGCAATACTTTCAAGCAGCGCCGCGCCGGATCGCCCAAGCCAGAGAGGAGGAAAGGCTCTCCGCGCGCCCTATCCTCCTCGCCCGATGATACGGTCTATATTTAAAGGAAATCTGCAACATCATAGGCGTGATGTGCGGGAAAGTGTTCAAGTGTACTGACTAGATAGGGGCTGAATGGAAATTCCTAGACCCTCGCTTTTTGTCTGTTCATAGGCGTTATTACTATATAGAACACTTGCAAAGTATCTCCACCGCCCTAGGAGACCCATAGACGGTAGCAGTTCAGTACTTCTACAAAATAGGAGCAATGTTAAGAGTCACGTGTACCGAAAGTTGGAAGTGTACGTGTAGTTTACATAGAGCCTTTCTATCAAATTAGTTCAAGAGCGTTCCATAGATTTACAAGTGTACATTACGATCCACTCCGGAAGTCTACCCAATGTCCTGAAAGAATTCAATGGGCCACAAAGTTGAACTTCCTAGAAAGTGGGGAACAGGTTATGGATAATTTGTGGCAAAAGTTTCAAAACAATGAGTCTATACAGATCTCGACAAAAAGAACAAAAAAACATTTTTTTTTTCATTGCTTGAAACCATCGCACGGCTGTTATCAGCTATGTTTCCCAATGTCTTGAGAACACTCTACTTTACACCGAGTTTGAATTCGATTAAAATTACTGAACGTTAATGTTCTCGTTAGTTTCATGCGTTATACGACGTTCGTAGTAGGTTTCTTCGCTGTCATCGGTGCACTAAGCGCGGCACCTTGCTTATTTGGTGAAAACAAGGGGCTGTCAATGGGTGACGTGTAGGCGAATTAGTAGGTGTGTGGGGGTAGTTACAACTTTTGCAGTAAGATTATGTATTGAAGCTCTCAAGATCGTCATAAGTGGGTTTTACAGACATTAGCTCGCTATTCTGAGAGAACTTCAACTACCATCAAAATCAAGCTTGGTAAAATTGCTGGGAACATTATGACCACTGAGCCTGCGAAGTTAAGTCTGTGTGGATAAACCACAGCCACTGTAAAAAAATTTATGAAATGCTCGAAAGCATTATATGGCCGTTATTTGCTATGTTTACCCATGTACCGAGAGCACTATCGGTCACATCGACTTAACATCTGGTGAAACTAGGGGAATGTAGTGTGTAAAGTATAGCAAAAATTAAAGTGTGGCAAAAAAAATTGCGAGCTGCGCAAATAATTACTGAACACTCGTTTTCTCTTTAATTTAATGCGTTATACAACGCTCGCGCAGTGTCCTTGGTGAAATAAACGAGCGAACTTGTTTATATTCCGCAAAAATAGTGGGCATGTTATGCGTGATATGTAAGCAAAGTTCAAAGTGTATGGTTCAATTACAGCGTTTAATTTAGCCAGCTGTCCTGGGAGAACTTAAACAGTCCCCAAGACCAAATTTGGTGTAAATGGGGGAACATTATAGCAGATGTACGTGAGAAGCTAAAAGTGCATGTGCGAAGTACGGCCTTGTCAAAAAAATTTTAAGAGCGCAGCTCTTAAGCGCCCGTTCCTGCGTTGAACGTCGGCGTGCCTCGGCGTCGTCGGCGTAACCGAGCGAACGAGCAGAGCGAAGGATGAAAGAGAGAATGCGGAGCGCAGTGGGGGATGAAAAGCGAAAAGAGTGCGAGGAGGAAACTGGAGGAGAGGGCTACAGTGAAAGCATGAGGCGCAAAGTGGAGAAGGAGGTTATGGAGAAAGTGTGAGAAGAAAAGCGTAGTGCCGCTATGCGGCGACGATGGCTACGAGATGGCGCCAGAATAGCGCGCGTCGTCTGTTCACCGATGGCATGCGGCGAGCGCATCCAACACTACTATATACGAAAACAAAGCGCTGCATTAGCGGAGGTCTGTTTGCGGTGGTTGCTGTGAATCGCGCCCACGCACCAACCTTGCGCTGTCTCTCGCGATCTCCCGATTACCCAGACAGTCGCGCTACACTTCGCTTGGTTTGCAATGTGCCGCACGAGACAGTGTACGCGCCAGCCAATATGTCGCAAAATGAAACACATATAGAGCTGCGCTCAAATTTCGCATTAAGTGGTATCGTAATCATCGTTGAATTTCTTTAATCAAGTGCTCGAAAGCGCCAGATATACGTACAATGTTCGAAACTGGGGAATATGTAATATTGGCACAACGTTTTCAAGTGTGTAACTGCAGGCAACTGGAGTTCTTAATGCAACTGTTTAAAAGAAATAGCTTCGTTGGAAATCTGGCTGCGATCTTGTAAGGTAGCACAAGTCTGCCGTCTTTTGATGTGAAACGTTTTTTTAAAATTGGTCAGAGGGAGGTCACTTGCTAAAAGCGCATGGAAAGAAAATGTTAGACTAATGTCGCTTATATCTTCGCAACCGTAGTACGCAGGTGCCGTATTTTAGTATCGTTGTGTAGAGGATATAAGCATTAATATATCATGCATGTGTCGTGCGCACAAATAGTACCGTTGTCGCGCCTCCCATGACGCAATCGCAGCTAAATTTAGCCTCTCCCTTGGCGTTCAGAGACGCATAGCTCGGCTGTTCGCTTGTCCATCTGAGCGGGAGTGGTCGCGTTTGAAAAAGCTCACTCAGCCATAGTAGGTATAATCCATCAAGCTCACACCTGCGCTTATCGTAAGTTATAAGGTGGACAAATGTGCCATTTTTTCTTTCTTTTTCTTTCTTTTTAAGAAATTTCACGCTCATTCGACTACGCATTCGACACGTACAGTTCATAAATGGCGTCAAGAGACTCAGGCAGCTAGACAGAGAGGTATCCAACTTCTTTGGCCTCGGCATAACATGCGCATCTCCATTGGGAGCGCAAGCGCCTGAGATTAAGCCAAGCGATGCAGGACTCCCAGCCATGTACGAGTACTGCAAGTTCGAGCGACGCAGGACAGTCGGGAACCACCAGTCATTTCTTTACCCTAGTGCCCAAACACCCTCTGCAAAACAAGCGGGCCTACTACGAATACGAAGCGAGCAGGAATGCCATTAGACCATAAGACCCCTGCTAGCTCGAACACAAGTCAGGCACGTAAGATTTCTAATACGTCATTCGTGTATTCGGTTACGTCATTTCAGTACCTTAGTACCCATGCACACCTGCAGCACGCACAAAACGTGTCACATACCCCACAGCGGCTGCGTCTCTGATACAGGCTACACGATCTCTCTCTTTTTTAATTTTTGTCATGAAATGGTCACACAAAATACCCAGTCTTGGCCAGTATCTGGCTACTGAGCAGTTCATGAAGCGCGATACGCGACATCAGATGAAATTTTAAAATAAAGTTCTATCAACCCGTGCTGGTCTTATTATTCCACGATCTCGACCTCATATCTCCAAGCTGTGTCTTTTTCACAAGTTCTTTCATGCGCCGCTTCAAATTTCGGCTATATTACCGTCTCATCACCAGTCCAACCGCATTAACCACAGTAAGCCATGTAGCGTTCCCCACTGCAGACTACCTCCCATCTACGCTCATTTTTTGAAAAAAAAAACGCAAGGGATTGAAACGGTCTGTCTGCCAACGCCCCGCACCACTTCGACCCCCAGCACTTTAAGGCTGTTCTCGAGTCACTGTTCTGTTAATCTCAGCCTGATGTAATACTCCATTTCTGGGGCCTTTGAGATATAATAAACGAAATGAAAACAAGAAGTGAACCAAGTAACTGACCTACTAGTCACTTTCAAACTAGCGTTGTTTAAGTTAAAGAACTTCATTGCTATTGGTAACGAACACGTAGCCCCCCTACATAACTAGTCGCAGTGATTCAGTGGCTACGGCGCAATGCTTCTGAGCACTAAGCCACCTGGTCGAGTCCTGGCAGATGCGGCCGGTGTTTCGACTAAGACGAAATGCAAAAAAAAAGTTCATCCCGACTTACATTTCTATGCACATTAAAGAACCCAAGGGGATCAAGATTAACCCGGATTAACCCTATGGTGTCTCTCATAGACTCATTGTTGCTTTAAGACGTTAAACCTCATGGACCAATCAATGGACAAATCATGGACCTCATGGGCAAATCAACCGCACATACCACTCTTCATATTCCTTCGAATCAAGAAACCGCAAGCTTCAAAGAAGTGAAAAATAATCAAGTAGGCAGAAGCACTAAGCAAAGTAAGTGTGATCAATCAGTTGATTCTAATAAGATGAAGTGAGGCACAGATTAAAGGAAGCCATATTTCGCAAAGTATTCAAAACACCGGAGGACTTATTTATTTATTTATTTATTTATTTATGATAGCTTCAAGGTACATTGTACATTACCGAGGGGAGGGGCATAAGCAAAAGAAAAAATTAATTAAATTAAATTAAATTAAAATTAAACAATGCAAAACAAAACAAAGACACTTAAACATGAATACAAAGGATAAATGAACTCAACAGGCACATGCTAACATAAATCTAAACGTAAACGCACCATAATACAAGTCGCAACATTGATTTGTTAGGGCTTAATCACTAGAGAGAGAGAGAGAAAGAGAGAGAGAGAGACAATGGAAAGGGGAAAGGCAGGGAGGTTAACCAGAGGGGAAGGTCCGGTTTGCTACCCTACGCTGGGGAGAGGGGAGGGGGAGGTAAAGCGATAACAAAGTAGAGATAAAGAAAGAAAAGAGCATAGACATACAATCACAGACGGTCACTGTCGCCGCATACTGTCACCGCACAGCACAGTAGTACTTGCAGCTCTATAAACATCTGTTTAAGCTACAGCCACTTGTCCAATTCTGTTGCCTCTAAAAACTGCAACAGCGCCCTGGTCGCCCTCTGCTGCGATGGCTTGTGATGGCGGCATTTTAAATTAGGCTCCTCTGTTAAAGGTCCTTGGTCAAAGCGCGCTATCGCGATTGCGAGCGATCGTCTCTGTAAATTATAGCGGGGACATTCACATAGA
The DNA here is from genome assembly GCF_050947875.1 of Dermacentor variabilis. Taxonomy (NCBI): domain Eukaryota; kingdom Metazoa; phylum Arthropoda; class Arachnida; order Ixodida; family Ixodidae; genus Dermacentor; species Dermacentor variabilis. The sequence continues at coordinate 44,909,646 of NW_027460280.1, read as the reverse complement.
AGGTGTTGGAGAGTCTCCTCGTTACCACAGTCATCACACGAGGAGTCATCGGCCCATCCGATTCGGAAAGAAAAAGTCTTGGTGAAGGCCACCCCTAGCCATATTCGACAAAGCAGGGTATCTTCGCGAAGGCAGAGTCCAGCTGGAATGCAAAGGCGTAGGGAGGAGTGTAGGTTGTGCAGCCGGTTGTTTTAAAAACTTCCTGCGTTCCACAAGGAGAACGTGATATCACGGCTGAGCATTCGAAGTTTTCTAGCGGCATCTGTCCTTGATAATGTATCGGCTCCTCTTCGTCGCCTTGAAGAGCCGACCGAGCAGCCTTATCGGCGTATTCGTTCCCTATGACGCCGCAGTGACTAGGAAGTCACTGAAATGTCCCGTGGTACCCTTTCTAAGTCAAGGTATGAATTAGTTCTCAATTCTCGAATACCAGTTGTTTGTGCGGTCCACGCCATAGGGCTGATAGCAAAGACTGCAGTGCTGCCTTCGAGTAGCTGAATATTGACCATCTTTAAGGTTTTTCTTGGCTGACGACACGAAGTGCAGCGCGAAGAGCTGCAAGTTCTGAAGCCATCGGTGTCGTTGGGTGACATGTCTTGAAACTGATGGTGGTGGCTTTAGCTGGGAAAACCACGGCACCAGAGGAACACTGGAGAGTGGCCGATCCATCAGTATAAATATGTGCTCGGTGTACCTCTCGTGCAAAAGGAGCAGAGTTAGTTGTTTAAGAGCAGGTGAAGACAGCTCAGATTTTTTTATTGATTTCTGGTACGGTGAGATGCACTGCAGGAATCAATGGAGGAATCGATGGCTTAGTTGCGGGGGTGAAGCCTGATAGAAGGCAGGTGTTATAATCCGAAATCGTAGTACAAGATGATGCCTGCGGCCTTTCTGACGGTAGTGTTGCTAGATGGTGGGAACGGGCAAAGTGCCTAATGTGTACTCTCAACACTTCCACTGCAATGTGTGTTTGTATGGGTTGGTCCCGGGTGATCGCAATAGTCGCTAGTCGATGTTCTTTTTGGCAAACCAAGACAGACCCTGAAAGCCCGAGCTTGAATAGCCTGTAGAGCACGAAGATTTGTCTGGAAAGTATTGGTCAGTACGGACAACCGTGTCCTGCGCGTGAGGTTCAGCACACCGGGGACACAGTAACGAGTTTGGACAGGACCCCTTGACATGTCCAAGCCTAAAGCAGTGACGGCATTGAAGAGGCTTTTGTACGAAAGGTCGAACAGGGTGTCGGAAGTGACCGACTTTGACGCGAGATGGTAGGCAATCTCTTTTGAAAATCAGTTTGAGGCAGCGTGAAGTTCCAAGGCGGCTCACACGCGTGATGACAACACCCTCACTTGCTGGTTTGACGAGGATAGGCAAGTCAGCGTTGAGAAGGGGGGACATCAATGTCATAAATTACATCTGCTGTGGATGCATCATCTATCGGGATATAGGAACGTACTTTGATGCGCCCTAGCTCCTAGATTTGTTTCAGTTTTTCGAGTGCACTTCTGTTGGAAACATCGATTGCGAGGACATTTTGCGTGTATTTATCCGAATGTCCTTAATTTCATTCTCGGCACGAACCCTTTCAAAAAAACAGATAGTTCGTGCCTGTTCAGCAATCGGAGGTTGCTTGAGGGTTCCTCGGGTACGAACACGATGGCGTTAGGCCCCTCGGGCCCCTCGGTTACCCCTTTCGGCCCTCGGTAATTTGACCCCTCAGTTAACCCCCTTTCTTCTCGCTTATATACATATATATATATATATATATATATATATATATATATATATATATATATATATATATATATATATATATATATATATATAAGAAACAACAAGGAGCCCAGCACTGATCCTTGAGGCCCACCTGAACGAACTGGTGCTGAAAGGGAGCAGACGTGGTTAGCAACGACGAATTGAACACGAAAGGTAAGGAAAGCGCGTATCAAGGTAATTATGGCGGCATCAATATTAGGCCCATTAAATTTATGTAATAGCAGAGAATGGCTTACCTTGTCAACTGCTTTAGCAAAGTCTAAAAATATGCAGTGAGTTACAAAACCTATGTCTAAATATCCATGGAACTTCGTTAGTCAATGACAGCAGCTGAGTATCACATGAAAAATATTTGCGAAATACGTGTTGTCTGGGAGTCAAAAGATTGTTGGCCTCCAGAAAATTAATCAGATGGGTGAAGATAATGTGCTCCATCATTTTGCAGGGCACAGATGTTAGGGACACTGGCCTGTAATTGTTATGCTTTCGAGTTTCTCCGGACTTGTGGATCGGAACTACTTTGCTTGTCTTCCAGTCTGTGGGAAGGGTTCCAGAATGATACGATTGCGAAAAAATACATTGAATAAAGATGGAACAGTATTCAACCGTGTTACTCAAAAATTTAGTATTTATTTGGTCAACACCAAAAGAAGACTAGATTTAAATTGTGGATGATTGCCTTTATTCCCGTCGCGCTAAATACAATAGGATTCATGAGATAATAGTGAAAAGGACATAGCACAGGAAGTTCACCACTGAAGTCTGATGAAGTGAAAGAATTAACAAACGAATTATTTAACATGCTGGCGCTGACGTCGCTGTCCACAGGGTCCCCAGATGATGTCGATAGTAATATTTTATTTTCAATATGTCCTCTTACAACATTCCAGAAACGCTTAGTATTGGATTTCAGTAAATTTGGAAAAGTAATGTTGAAGAAGGGTGGTTTAGTAGTTCTTAAAGCAAACAGGTAGCTGGTTGTAGCACATCTATATGCGAGCCATCGAGCAGGTTTATTACATCGCTTCGTAACACGAAATAGATGTTTTTTTTATCGTTAGAAAGTTAACTTAAGTAGCGGTTAAAACTAGGGGGCGATATTACTTGTGTATACGCGTCGAGAAGGAACGTGCTGATTAATTAATTTTGAAACCTTATTTCTTAAACTACGCCAGTTTTCTTCAGCTGAGCGATGACGAAACTGCAGCAAGAAATTCTTTATAAAATAACAGAAAGCTTTGTTAATGGCAGGCAAGTTAGCTTCGTTATAATCTCTGATGGTCTTGAAACGCCTGCGTTGCGCTGGACGTGATAAAGTTATCGTGAAATACGAGACATCATGGTCGCTCAGACCAGGAAGGTGCCTAACTGGTGAAATGTTATCAACTGATGATGTCAGAACCAAGTCAGGCAACGAGGAAGTATGCTCTGTTACACGTCTGTGTCGGGTTACAATTTGTGCAAAACCGTAGTCACAGCAAACTGCGATAAATTTGTTTTATTCCGGTGGTCATGGATTAGGCAAAGGGAGAGTGTACGTCCATGTGATGTTAGGAAAATTGAAATCTCCCACTACATGTGTCTGCGTACCTGGATACGGAAGTACAATCTGATTTAGGCAGTCATGCAGGTTGTCACAAAAGGATTTGGCACTTGTGGGTGGCCTATAGCAGACACCAATGATCATCCTTTTAAAACTTAATGTCAGGCAACACCAAGTAATTTCTAATCCACAGACAATAGGCACACTGACACACTCAATGCACTTCTTGACAGCAAGTAAAACACCACAGCCGGTTCTATTGCTGGGATCATTGCGAAAAACTGCATAATTGGTAAAACAATGAAACAGCTCAGAATTTGTTATTTTGTTGATGAGCCATGTTTCTGTCAGTGCGATGATGTCAGCAGAACAGTCAATAATAATAACAGATAACTGATCTGGTTTAAGAAATAAACTACGTATATTAGCAAAGAAAACATGGTGCTCAGATGACGTAGAGCGACCTCCCATCTCGTTTTAACAAGCAGTTTTTTGTACCTCAGTTTAAATGGCAACTTCTTCCTTTTGCCATATTCAATTAGAATTTTTCTTATGTTTCGTGTCACTGTACATTTGTCTTCAGTCATAGATAGGTTTGTTTCCTTCAATAGAACCTTCTTTGAGAGTATACCAGTGCTTTAGTTTTGTACTCTTCAATCTTAATCATTAGTGGACGCGTTTTCGCCGTCTGAAATTGACCTATTCTATGTGCGCGGGCAATACTGTCTGAAGAAATATTAAGCTGTAGCTCGTCATTTATTACCTCGAGCACTTTTTCTTCTGACTGCGAGGACATTTCACCGGCGACATCCGACAGCACATACAAAATCAAATTATCTCGCCGGGACCGATCTTCCGCATCTTCGAGCCGGGCCGTTAGTGCTCGTGTGTCTTCTTCTACACGGTGTATAGTTTCATGTAGTTCCTTTGTCTCCCATTGCCACTGATCCAGTGTAGCAGTTTGAGGCTCGACTTTTTGCAATCTTGCTTTTATATCGAATATCGTCTGCGCAACTGCCTGTTGTTGTTATTTTAATTCACGTGCTGTTGCAGACATATATTGTTGCATTGATTCCATTATAATGGACCGTTGGTTAAGACGACGATCATCTTTTAAAGAGTTCTTCAAGGGCATCAGAAAGCTGCTAGTTAGGACCAGGCTTACTCTCAACGTCGCCCCAAAGGAGCAAAAGCAAAGAAACATATTGGTCAACCAGAATGTCAGGGCACGGAAGCACGACTAAAAAGGATCGTTGGAGTTGAAGCAATGATATGCTGACTTAGAAAAAATACCTAAACTACGCAGCAAAGAAGAATATGCGTAAGCTTTTCATGCTTGTTCCAATCGTGCCTCCGTGCCCACTGATGAGGGATTGCTCGGTCCCGGGTTTTACTTGTTCTGTGCCTGGTGCCGTCGATGACGTGGCGGCTGCTCAGTGATGAAAGTCTGTCAGATGATACATAGTCCACGTGATGTGCTTGCTTCTGTTAACGCCGGCAGGATGACAGATGTCGGCAGAAAAAATACTGAGGCAGTAACCACATTCATCAGGCGCAGCAGTGCAATTCTGCAGGCCAACCACGACTGCACCGAAGAGCTGCGTGGCAAAGAAGATGCGTAAGCTTTTCATGCCTGTTTCAATCGTGCCTCCGCGAAGGTATAAAAATGCAGAAGTTATTAGGAATGCTGCAAAGGGAGTTTAAAAAGAACCAGCGTTGGAACTTGTAAAAAGAAACTTAGAGATGAGTTAGAAATTCCCGCGAAGCAATGTTAGGAAAGAAAGATGCAAAGAAGAAATTGGATGCGACCCACAGAAGTCAGCGCCACAATGTTCCCGAAAAAAAAGAAAGCAAGAAAGCGACTCAGACTCGACACAAGGCACACAAAGAAACGCATTGGGATTTCAGAAAGAGAAAATTTCCTGTATTCCTTAATAACGGAAGATGCAAACGGAAGAAATATGTCGCACGGCGAATCGACAAAAACTATATACCGCGTGTTTCTGTGGCGGCTGTTTCAGATTATTAAAAATATGGGGGCTTCGAGACAAAATGATCCTTTTTTACCGATATGTATAGTTTCCCGTTGTGTTCGCAGACCTGACGAAAGCGCATGACACATTACTAAGATAGGCTGTCTGGCAAAGCCTTAGAGCAAACAGCGACAATGAAAGGATGTCGGGATCCTCAAAAAAGTGTACGGAGGATTGAATGCTGGTGTTTTACGGGCCAAACTCACCATTTAATGATAAGGCACGCCATAGTTGCGGACTGCGAATTATTTTGACTGGTAGGGGATGCCGGTGTATGCCTCGCTTTGTCCGTCATTTGTATGTATGTATGTATGTATGTATGTATGTATGTATGTATGTATGTATGTATGTATGTATGTATGTATGTATGTATGTATGTATGTATGTATGTATGTATGTATGTATGTATGTATGTATGTATGTATGTATGTATGTATGTATGTATGTGTGTGTGTGTGTGTGTGTGTGTGTGTGTGTGTGTGTGTGTGTGTGTGTGTGTGTGTGTGTGTGTGTGTGTGTGTGTGTGTGTGTGTGTGTGTGTGTGTGTGTGTGTGTGTGTGTGTGTGTGTGTGTGTGTGTGTGTGTGTGTCTTTCAAGAAGATCCATTTGAGAACTTGGCCATGCACTCCGAGAGTTGAGCGTCCAAGCAGAACATGAAGGTGGCTGACCGAGTCAAAGGCCTTCTTAATATCAATAAACAGAGCAACAGCAATGTTTCCACAGCTAATCTTGTGGACAACAAGCGTTACCAAGTCAAAGATGTAGTACATTGTACATCTACCTTTTCCGAAGCCAGCCATTTGATCTGGTAGACAACTGCTGGATTCTATCCACCATTGCAGTCTAATATCTATCTTTTTTTCCATCACCTTTGGAACACTGCTCGTAATGTAACAGGACAGAAAGAGTCAAGAGACAGTGGCGTTTTGCCACGTTTTAGCAATGGGACTACGTCAGCGATCCTCCAACTCACAGGGACATGTGCTTCCTCCCACATCTTGTTGAAGAAATGCAGGAGAGTGGACGTGCCTGTTGGGTCAAGGTTTTTCTAGGTACAATAAGAAATGTTGTCAGGACCAGTCGCTGTTCTTTGGCGTGTCTTCGAGAGAGCGTGCTGCACTTCTTTTAGAGAGAACAGAATATCCAACTGGGTATGAGGTAAACTGCAAGCATTTTCAATCTTTTGCTGCACCGAAAAGATAGACTGATCTTGAATTGACACAGGATTTGCGAAATTTACTAGTGTTGCGAAGAACGTGTTTGCAATTTCGCGTTCAGATAAGCCAAGAGCTGTAGCAAGGCATTTGAAGGGATTACATTGTGATACCGAATGGCCAAGGGCGTTTACTAATCGCCAGATTTTCGGCAAGGGAGTGAAAGAGGTAAGTAACTCACGCCACCGTTGCTGTCCCAGTTTTTGCATGTCCCGGTTAGATTTTCTGTGTGCACCTTGTCTCTCTTGACAATCTTCAAGCAGTCCGGAACGACGAAACCGACGCTCTGCTCTCTGTCTAACGGCTCGGAGTCGTTCATAGTCTGCGTCGACACTGTATTGTCCTTCAGGAACAGTTGTGTATCGCGTAGCCCTGGAGTAATTGCTTAGTACCGATGACATGGACGTGTCCAGGTCATTTACTTCGTTCAGTGCCGCAGAATTCTATTCTCGAAATAGTTGCCAATTAGTAAGTTTAGTTACTCTGGGAGATCTAGCCGGATGCATAAGGGGATGCGCTATGAGAATTGGGTAGTGGTTATTACCCCGTGTCTCATAATCTGTGCATCATCTAATACCGCGCGTAAGGTCAGGGGAGGCTATAGTAAGGTCAAGACCAACTAGCGTAATTGTAGCCTCTTAAAAATGTAATCAATCCATCATTAAGCACAACAAGGCCGCATGAGTCTATAGGCTTTTCTAAAGACCTGCCTCTAGGATCAGTGTGGCTACTGCCCCAGGTAACGTTATGAGCATTGAAGTCCCCGCAGAATAGGGCTGGTCCTTGAATCCTTTGAAAGTAATGCATGAAAGTTGACTCAGTAATGCGCGATGCTGGTTGCATGTAAAAGCAAACAATGGTAACTAGCAGCTTTTTAAACTGAACTTTACAGGCAACGAACTCAGGCACATCAGAGTCCGAGGAGAAGACAGGAAGGTAGATCGCATCTGACGCATAACATCGTTCAGCTAAGGTTCGGGGTTCGTGAATTATATTCACGAAGTCCGTATATTATGTAGTTCGAGAGACGGAAATTACGGTCTACACCGGCTTCGTTAAGACACACAACGGGGAACCTGTACTGCGAAACAAGCTTCCTGAAGTCTGACTCTTAGATCGAATGCCATTTGCATTCCATTGAAATACGGTTATGCTTCGAAAACAGTTATCCATCTGGCGAGCCATTAGGCTATGTTGTAAGCTACTTTTGTACTACCAGCGGTTCTAACGGAAGAACAGCGCGCACCTCTGAAAGGTTGTTTGCCATAGGAAACGTTTCGCTCGCAGAATTGCTTTTAACGCAACAAAAAGCATAGACGTCACCATATGCTGCTGAGATGATTCCGCTTCACGTGAGACATGCGCCAGGGCTTGTGTTCTAAAGGGATGAATGCCTGCAGAGACTCATGTTGGCTGTCGACAACACTTGGCGACGTCTTTCCTTGGCTGTCTTTCCTGCTTGGTTTGCCTTTCATCCCCTGTAAAGCATTAGCCACCATCGCATACGTTTTCTTGCGCTCTGCTGATTGTAACGGAGGAGCTGCTTTCACTGGGTTGACAGCATCAAAGTTCGGAGGAAGCGAGCCTTGCTTCGGAGTCCGGCCATGTAATATTTCTTGTCGCCTGAGTAATGAAGCCGCTTGATGCTTGGGACATCTAGCGTATGAAGCTGTGAGGTCTCCGTTGCAGTTGGCGTACTTGGCTTGATTTCTAGAGGTGCAGGCTTTATAATCATGCGCTCCCGCACAGATCATGCATCGCCATTAGCCATGGAAGGACTTAGCAACGTGGCCAAATCGCTGGCAATTGTAGCACCGAGTTGCAGGTTCTAAACGTTCTTCGACTGGATGACTCGTGAATCCAAGTAGGACGCGTGTTGACAATGGTTTGTCAGTAAGAATTGTATGAAAGTATGCATACAATTGTGGGCATATGTAGGCAAGTATGCCTTTGTTTCCCGCTTCGTAGAAGAAAAGCAAAAAGAAAAAAGAAGAAAAGGCTGTCCAGCAAGAAGTGGAAGGATACTTCTAGGGTCCCGCGCTGTAAAAACACGCTTAACAGTCTAGTTTACAAAGCAGTGGTTCAACCATCAAGTTGTAAATTGTCGAGATGATCCTCATGAATAAACCTTACATCCAGAACAGGTGGTTGACAGAAATAATGATATTGAGCCAGATGACTTGAATTAGAAGTAAAGAAACTACAGAACGTGCCACTTGATTGCTTCTTTTTCTTTTCTATATTCAATGCAATGTCAACGCATCTTTCCGATAATTTATTTATTTATTTATTTATTTATCTTTACATACTTCAGGAATGCACAAATATACGGACATACGACATATAAATTGTAAAAAATATATGCTGCAAAAGAGAAAAAGGAAACGAACTCACAAATATAGAAATAAATTTCAATTTCAAGCAAGAAATTATCCAACAAGAAATGAACGGCTCCAGGCAGCAAGTCCCGATATTAAATAGTTCGCGGGGCGAACTGTGTCTAAATGCGTCAGTCAGTAGCCTATAGGATACAACATTGGTACGGCGATACCACCTAGATGAGAAAGGTTACACGAAATGAATGTATGTGCTAGGGGAAGAAGAGTAAAGCGATTTTATTAAACTATGCAAGATCTGTAGGGATTCTATGCACTCACGGGTGCTGAGAGTAGTCAGATTTAAAACAGAAAGGTTGGAAGAAGGGGAAAAATTCTTATAATAACGACGGTAGATAAATCAAATTGCCGTTTTCTGAATAATTTCCAATTCCTCAGCATCTGATTCTTTACGTGGGTTTTGTACCACACAGGCGTACTCCAGAAGCGGCCGGGTAACTGGTTTGTGAGTGAATTTAGTATTTAGGTAGGAGTGCACAATCTGCGCCGCAAGCATTACATCTCTTTAAGTGCTCTGTTGCAAACAAAACTAATGTGATGAGACTTACGACATGTTGATAGCAGAGTATCGTATTTATATTCAGACACTTTTACAGTACGGAACCATTAAGTACTCAAGGAAACGGGGATCGAAACAAACGCCTCGAAATTGCCGGAATTCTATCATTTCACCTTATCCGATCATCCTTTCATTATTTAACAGGTAATAGTTTATGTAGAAGCTGGCGGTAAAATAGCTGCAACATATTCAATTAGATTCTAATAAATCAGACAATCGGAACGCCTGCATGCGCGGAAGGACAAAAAATTGAGAACGTTGGAAAAAAGGTGCACGATCGGGCGAAGACACGTTTCTGGCGAAGTAATTAGATAAGGCGAAAGTTAAATTGGCAAGAATCGCATGGCTACTGATATTGGTGGCGGCAGGGAAAAAATGGCCTAAGGAGTTCGCGAAAAATACGGAGGCAGACTTCCGCACCAAAACGCTCAGGGAATGACGGGCGAAACCGTGGAAACTCATCGAAAATAACGATCTCGTGTTGAAATGAGATGTGGCTGACGGAAGGAGATATAGCCGACCGAAGTAAAAGTGCGCGAACAATACAAAGGTAAAATTAAACACCAAAAGTAACGGGGAGAAGCGCAGGAAACTCATCAAGAAACTGAGATTCCGTGTTCAAATGAGATGTCGCTGACGGGAGCAGATTGAAAAAACTGGCAGTAGTGTATGTATACAGAAAATTGCACATCCTTTAGGGAGTTTTCGGTATTACCTTAGGGATGTCGCTCAAGATAACTGAACAACATTCAGTTCTAAGATGTACGTGCACACATTTTGTTGCATATACGATATATTCGGAGTGACAGACTACCTATTGTCTTGCCGAATGCTGTGCTTTTTCTTTCCTATTTCTTTTGTCCTTTGTTAATTCTATTTTTTTTTCGAGGTACCGCTCGCATCCTGTTTCCTATGAAATCGCAGCCCCTTGTGCGTCGACCAGACTGAACTGCTACTGCAGTGACAAACTCTAGGAAACGGAACGATGCCAAAGGCAACGGTGAAAATAACACCATGAACTACTTGGTCAGCAGTAGGTCTCTTCAGCTACCTGGCCTCGCACTGCCCACAAATTCTCAAAACACTAGGTACAGCAACGCAACACGAGCAACATCATGAGAAACATAATGCAGCATTGTGTCGCATGTGACTCGCCGTGGTGGCCTAGCGGCTGTGGTGGTGTGCTGCTAAGCACGAGGTCGCAAGATCAAATCCCGGCCACGGCGGCCGCATTTCGATGGGGGCGAAATGCAAAACACGCCTGTGTACCGCGAATCGGGGCACGTGAAAGATCCCCTGGTGACCAAAATTGATCCGGAGTGCCCCATTACGACGTGCCTCATAATCAAATCGTGGCTTTCGCGCGTAAATCTCCAGAATTCAATTCAATTTACTGTCGCATGCGACGGACAGTGGCATTCCCAAAGGCTGGCTTCTTCCTAGTTGTAATTATTTACGCACCTTTATAAGACAGAACAGGTGTGAGGAGTCCACCAAACGCACACACGCGCATATATATATATATATATATATATATGCGAGCAATGTGCGTGCTATAATTTGTCCGTTGTTTGTGTACTACCGCAGCTCTGCATTTGTAACCCTGTTTTGCAGCGATTATTTCTACTTATCTGTGCAGTATTCAGAGAGGCGACTCTGCTTTATCGCTTATGGCTAGGGGTGGCTTTCACGAAATCTTACTCATTTCGCATTGGAATGGCCGACAACGCTCTCTGCAATGCCTGTCTTTGGAACACATTCTGTGCGACTGTCCTGAATATAATGTTCAGCGACAGTCCCTGGCATCCGTTCTAGCGCACCTTGACACTAGACCATTGTCCCTCGAAACGATTTTCACATGCCGCCGACAGAAGACATCGCAGCTGAAGGCGACGAAGGTTCTACTTCTTCGGTTTTTGAAAGAGACGGGATTGGACAAGCGGCTGTGACAGTGATATCACGTACCACGCAAGAGTGATGGACGATGTGTATGCTGTGCTATGTACTCTCTCTCTCTCTCCCTTCCCCATCTTTCATCCCCCCCATCCCGCTGACATATGTAGGGTAGCAAACCGGTTAAACTAAACTGGTTAACCTCCGCGCCTTTCCTCCTCCACTTTTTCCTTCCTTCCTTCCTTCGTGTACAACTTTCTTACTGTGATGATGCCCCCCTTACCCAATGCTCCTAATGGGCTCTGTAAGTATCTTGAAATATATATATATATATATATATATATATATATATATATATATATATATATATATATATATATATATATATATATATATATATATATATATATATATATATATACTGTCACGCAAAGACAATAGACGATGTACCCGGCGTCGGCGAGGGAGGCGGTTGAACAAGATGGCGTGCAATAATTTAAGCCGGCGTCCTTAGCTTCTACCTCTTCTACTTCAGCGCCCGTCTCCTGACACCTGGCGGCAATATATATATATATATATATATATATATATATATATATATATATATATATATATATATATATATATATATATATATATTATACACGTGCGTGTGCGTGCGCGTGCGCGTGTGCGTGCGCGTGCGCGTGCGCGTGCGTGTGCGTGTGCGTGTGTGTGTGTGTGTGTGTGTGTGTGTGTGTGTGTGTGTGTGTGTGTGTGTGTGTGTGTGTGTGTGTGTGTGTGTGTGTGTGTGTGTGTGTGTGTTCTACGACGGCCACAGTGGCGCAGCCAGAAATTTCGTTCGGGGCGGGCTCCCTTTGCAGCTCGGCCTCCTCCTTGTTGAAATTGTCGAGGGATCAAATACATTAAACATTAATAATAACTGCGTTGCCATTGCCAAAGATGATGCAAACGAATTCTTGAACGCTACGCACTGTGCAGACACAGAAAATATGTATTTTTTTCATAAACGATTATACTCGTATGTCTCAAAATTGTGTCCAAAATAACTGATATCAATGCTTCCATGCTTTCTGTATATTTAATAGGTAAAGCAAATACCACACGAACTTTAGAACTATATCAGTTCGAAACCAGCACAGCAGTGCATACCGCTGTTATGAAAAATGTAAAGGCCATGAAATGAACAAGTTGAGGACAAATATTTTGATGAAACTTCGTTAGCCTCTCTGTCTTTCTCTCATTTGTCTCTCTCTCTCTCTCTCTCTCTGTCATTCAAGCACCTTCTTTACATGTTGTACATATGCAACGACCAGAGAAAAGTCTAAATGATGCTGTCCTTTGTTAGAATGTATTGCGCAGGAGCAGCTATTACTGGTCGCGGATTAAGATTAATTGTTCCGCAATTCTAGTCGCAACAGAGAGCACATATAGAAAGAAGGAGTTCTGCAAAATATAGGAGGACTAGTCAAATGAAAGTGAGCCAATGCAAACATACGACAAACGGGGTACTTTATTGAAAAGTAGTCTCCATGAGCATATAGACATTTGTCCCACTGACTAACGAGTCGCGTGATTCCCGTCTCATAAATCTCCTCGGGATGCTGCTTCAAAAAGGCTGTAACTGACTCTTTCACGTCATCGTCCGACACGAATCTGGTTCCCTTGAGCTGCTTTTTTAAATGCTCGAAAATGTGGAAGTCGCAACGCGACATGTCTGGGTTGTATGGTGGAAGTTGCAGCGTTTCCCCCTTGAACTTTGCCAGTTTTGTATTAACCACAGCAGCGACGTGGGGACGGGCATTGTCGTGGAGCAAAATGACCCTATTCGTCAATTTTCCACGTAGTTTGTTCTTGATCGCGACACGCAGCCTATCCGGTGTTTCACCATATCGAAAACGATTGATAGTGTCTCCAGGTTTAGCAAATTTGATCAATAACGGCCCCTCACGATCGAAAAAAAGTCTACAACACCTTTCCGGCAGAAATGACGGCCTTTGCTTTCCTTGGGGGTGGTGAATTCGAATGTTTCCACTGTAAGCTTTGCCATCGTGTTTCAGGCTCAAAGTAGTGGCACCATGGTTAGTCTCCGGTCACAATTGCAGACAGAAAGTTATTACCCTCATCGTGATACCGGATTAGATGAGCCAAGGCAGCGCCGAACCTCTCCGTCTTCTGGCGGTTGTTCAAAATCTTGGGCATCCATTGCGCACATAAGGGCCGATAACCGAGATGTTCATGAATTATGGTATGACCCGAACCGTGACTAATGTTCACACGCCCTGCCAATTCATTGATGCTTATCCTCCGTTCTTGTCTAATCAGCTTTTGCACTTGTGTAGGGGATGATTGCACGGTGGCTTAGGTCCAGTCTTGGATCGTCTTTGCAACTTTCATGTCCTTCTTTGAACCGTTTGCACCAGCGCTTCGCAGTGGCCAATGAAATGCAATGTTCAACGTACACGGCAGCCATACGGCGAGTAATTTTTTGGAGGGAAACATCTTTATCTGTCATAAACCTCACGACACCACGCTGTTCAACTTTTGGAGTGTCCAATAGGTCACGCAACCAAGTTCAATCCAGTGTATGAGAGAATTAAAGAACCTGGATCCTCACATCTGCCTGTCACTTTTGTAAATGAGAGATGCATCTGTGCCACGTGCATGTCTCGCAGATAATGAACCGAACCATTTTTGCGCAGGGTGGGTTGGCTCACTTTCATTTGACTCGTCTTCGTACATTAGAAATGCGAAGATACAATGCAATATACAAATGCGAAGCTACAGGTTGATCAAGGGCAAAAAAAGTGTCACTGGAAACAAAGTTCACTGCACATACACACAAAACCTCGCTACAAGATATTTAAATATACGCATAAGTCTCCAATAAATCTACGTATCTAAGAAAAAGTTACTATATATGATGCGTCAAAACAAGGCAAATAAACATGTTGCGCAACCACAGATTCACAGATTACAACCCCCTTCCCTCTACTCTCCCGAAGATTTCACGCGCGACGGAAGGCGGGGAGCTTCCTCCCGGCTTTTCTCCCTTGCGCACACAAGGCTGAGCCACCATCACCGGCTCGCCCATGCCGCGCCCCCCTTACGCTTTCACTCGCACATACAGCATGTGGCGCGCGGTCGCCAAATTATCGCCCTTGGACTTTATACGGAACATGAGGGCGACGGCGACGGCAGGAATGCGCCTGGAGTGTCCATATAACTGCTATAGCAATAATATAATTAGAGTACCCGGCAACTGAAGCGTCCCGTGGCCCATTACTTTCCGCAAAAGGAGAAGTAACAAAATCGAACTTTCATCATGCGACAATTCGGTGCGCCACAACAATGTCTCGTTTTTTTTTTTGTCAGGCGGGGGCATCGAAATGGAAAAACCCTGAAGGAAAGCATGTTGGCTACAATCGAGTGCCTACTTTGGGCACCTAGTGTGGCTACCGAGGGAATATCGAAGAAAATGTGAGACGCTTGGTCCACCGAGAACCATACGCATACTGCTCGGTATCCTACACCGGCGAGACAAAATTTTCCGGAAAGTTTGCGCTCAAGCGAACGCGTTGCACTCCGTCGAGTCCCCGCAGTGATAGCGGCGAGCGACCATGCATTGTTTCTTTTTCTCGTCTGCTAGCCAGAAAGTGTCCAAAACTCTGCCAGGCGAAAATTTAGTCGGCGAGAGAAAAACCAATGCGCATCGGAGTGCGCCGCCCGGTGGTCGATGCAGCACGAGAGAAACGCATGCGCACTGGCTGGTTCGGCAGCCAGTGCGAGAACAAAAGAAAGAAGAGGCTCAATGAGTCCTCGCGAATAAACGTCCAAGTAGAAAAATAAACAAGAACGTAGTTACCTTTGTTGGCTTTAGTGTCTTGACATAGGTTTGGCGCAGGTGAAAAAAAAACGTTGATATCCTTTCTGTGACATGACCACCCAAATAAACCATCACAGCGCTTCGTCTCATCTGACCTCGCTGCGTGCTTTGTCAAGTTGTCTGATAGTGTATTGATTTGGCTTGTCTCATTCTATGGTCCGATGTACGACTTTAGAAATGTCAGTGCACTTTTGGCGTCAAATGTTTATAACAGCATTAAACCCACAATGTTCCGGAATTGAAAATCTAAAGCACGTCGTTGGAAATGTCAATGCACCTTTCGCATCAAAAGGTTATGAGAACTTTAAAACCATAAAGTTTCGGAATTGAAACCCAAGCGCTCCCTAGATTCCGCGGCCACCGCGAGATGCCGCAACGAGCCCGCTCGCCATCCAAACGCCTTTGAAACTTTCTGCTCGGAAGGGGCTCCTTGCGTTACCACATGTGACTCCCTATGCATGGGCGTTGCCGCGAAATCCAGCCCGATTTCGCAACGTTAGCGCTAAAATGTCTTTTCGAGCGTGAAAAGGACATTCTAGACAAAATTTAGCATGAGTTTTGGCGCCGGTGGTTATTTTTGTCTGCGCATGACAGCACGAAAAAAAATTTCGGGGGGGGGGGGGGGGGCGCTCCCCATCCCATGGCTACGCCCCTGGACGGGGAGCGCCTTCTACTCCCGACCACGTCACCTGGACTCGAGAATATTCTCAATAACAAAGACACCTCGACCACCGGCGACATAAATCACTGGTTCTCCCAGAAAACAACGCACCAAGACATTTCGACTCAGCCCACATGCTTAATCAATGTAAATGGTTGTATTTATAGCGCAGTATTTTGTACAATGTGATTATTTTGCAAAGTCACAAACCCGGTTGGAGCCACAAGGACTAAGTTTCGGCCGATCCAAGTACTACCCCATCATTATACTTGCAGCTTCCATAACACCGGAGTTCTAATCGGTAATTTGTCCAGGAAACTCTACGAAACAAGGCACTACCTTTTTTATATGTGGTTGAAATAGGAGGCCGTGTTGTGGGCGATGTACGAATGAAGTTTATATAAGAGGAAGCTTTAGCTCGAGAGTTTCTATCTAACTACGTGAGGAGCGAGAAATCGTTTTTCTCGTCAACCACTCCACCGATTTTCATTAGGCATGTTGAATTTAAAAGTTCGAAACTAGTTACTTTAGGAAGCAAACTTCTAGTTTAGGCCGTCATTCTTTTCACAAGACTCGCTGAAAATTCAAAAATTGAAAAAAAGCTCAAGTAATATGTTTTCAACTCTATAACTCGGCAATAAAAAACGGCATCGCAATTCTTTGAACTGCACATAATAATATAACGAAGAGAAAATTTATGTATTACACAGTGCTCTCAAATATGCCACTAATTTGTGAGCAGGAGTTCTTCAAAACCCTCGCAAACGTTGTAACTATTCCACGTAAGCTGTAAATAAATACACGAAATTTGTCCGCTTGATATGCTCTAACAGATGCATTTTATAGAATTGCGATATCTCTTTTTCGTGCAGATTTGCGAGTTTGTAAATTTCGTGCTGGAAACTTCCTACCAATCCTCACAAAATTTTTTTACATAATTCTAAGCCCGAAATCAAAATTGTGTTTTCTAAAGTCACTTCAATTTCATTTTTTCTATAAACTGCTACAAATATAATTCACATCGGTCCAGTGGCGGTCTCCTAAAAGTAGTTCTGTGTTTTACATTTATTTGAATAACAAAATCCGAGTCAGCCATGAGCTAAAGCGTCCTCTTAATGTTTTTTAAAGTTACTTTAACAAATGTTCCAGAGCACCAGAAGCGTACTTTACGAACCACGTAGAAAGCTTCCCAATGTCATCAAAGAACACAACATACTACAAAGTTGACATTTCAGGGGAATAGGAGGCAGTTTATGAGTGATGTTTAGGCAATGTTTCATGTGCGCTAGTTAATTACGGGCTTTGCAAAATTTATGTAAGCTACTGCTCGAAAGCATTATACGGCGGTTAACAGCAATGTTTCCCGGTGCACACTAGCCTAGAAATCAGAAAAGCTAAACTTATGCGTCGCATTACCCCTAACATTCCTCCCCATTTCCACCAAATTTGAAACCGATGCATCGCACAGCGAGCTGTTAAGCTTGGTTGCCGTCTTGAGTGAACTGAGAGTGGTATCGACTCCATATATTGCGGAAATTTGGAGAGGAGGGAGGCACTATATGTTTCGCGTTCGTGCCAAGTTTAACCGCACACGTGGAATACGCACAATTATTAATTTTTCATTAATTATTAAGAATACGCACCAGCGTTGTACGCATGTTTGTCCGGTGCCATGAGAGAATGAAATGTACCTGATGTGCCTGCGTGTACCCGTGTGCGTGTGTGCTGTACTCGTGAAACTGTCCATGCATGTGTGGCACCCTTTTCAAGTGTCCAGGCCACTAATTAAGTGACCACAGCCGATGCCCCACTGATACTTGTATTTCATCCCCTGTATACTGCGACGCACTCGAGGGCCTTCGGGAAGCTCTGGTCACGCACATAGAGCGTGCGAGGCGGACAACGCGTATTAGCATTTGCGTGCGTGTTTGTGCGTGCGAGTGGCTCGTGCGGACATGCCTGTGCCCCTACGTTCGTGCTTGCGACAGCGTCCACACATGCTGCAACCGTCAAGTTGCATGCACCTTCTAATGGCGTACACTTAATGCGTCAAATAATAGATTTATTCACGAATGATCGCTAAAGGAAAAAAAAACTGCAAGCATTTCTCTCCTCTAATGTACCTTCCTTTATTTGTCCGAAAGGGGGTATTTTCCTCGCATCGCATAGCCCCGTGTCGTCCCTGGGACTGGACTAGAAGGACGCTGTCTGGGAATGCAGATGCAGTAATCGCTTCAGCGTGGTCGGTTACTGCGTCTTGCAGGTGGAGAGCCTTCAGATCACTTTGCAAATATTGGGGTTTTGCCAGGTGACTCAAGTCAGTGACGCTCGAGTCATGTCGGCTTTTGTACACACTAGCACGGGGTAAGTTTTTCTTGATTGTGGCGCTGCTTGAGCGACGGGGGGGGGGGGGGGGGGGGGGAGGGTGATTACAGTCCCTGCTTAAGTAGCACCGCGTGCCATACATTTTTCTTCCTCTTACGTTCCTATGAGGCCGCGTACGCTAATCACACTACTGTGTGCTTATTTACATCCCAAAAGTGGCTTTGAGGCATCCCCTTGCGCAACTTGATAATCTTTCTTTTCTACTATCGAGAAGGGATAGCGTTGCTCCCCATAATCTCACCGGCTCTGCGCAGTATGGCCTGCATGATCCTTCGTGCTCATGATGTACAGCTCTTTGGGTGAGTGTGCGCTAGTTCCGAATAGAACGTTACTTTGGCGTTAATGTGCGTGTGCGCGAGTGCGTGACCTGCTCTTTGGAGCGTTATTATCGGCCTCGGCTCTGATGTGCGCTGAGAGAAAATTTCACAGCTCAAAGCTTGTTCCTTGGGCAAAGCTTTCTTGAATAAAGATTCGCCATTGTGATTCGCTGAGTGTCAGGCAGAGTGGGCAAAACGTTATTTCGCCAGTGATAGATGTTGTTAACAAATTCATTCATTCATTCATTCATTCATTTAGGTGGAATTAGAAATGCTGCAGATTAGGGCTGGGCAAGGATGCCTTACATATGTATCATGATACATATGCAAGATACTGAGGCGGAGTATTACAGGTACGGATACAAGATACAAGCGGATTAATTGTATCTGATACTATACTTGTCATGTGGATCTTAAGATATTTCGATACGTTAGTTAGTATCTCATTTAATTTCACTGCAGAGGCCACCACAGAGGCCACCCCTAGCAAATTTCTGACTCCTGCAAGCCAGACATTCTTCAAATTTTCTCTACTGACACGCACAAAAATTTTTCAAAGTTCTAAAAACAGCTTATATGCAAATAATTCCGCAACAGACTGCGGCGCTGGCCCGACGAGCAGCAGGTAATGAAAATACGCTGCGCAATCAGGATTTTTTTGTGCCGCTTTCATCTTCGATACGATGCACTGCTCTGCAGGCTATTTGTAAAGGCGGTCAGGATCTTACGCTGGAACGTGCTCGTTCGTATAGTTTTATAATTGTGCCACATGAGGCTTCGGTGCCAAATCTTCAAATACGCACTGAATATGATGCACGTGTTTAACGGAGATAACAATGTTTATAAAAAATACACCGCGTTGTATAGATTTTGTTTCTCGGCTTCAGTAAGCGGCAGTAAATATAGCTTAGGGTATAAAGGTATTTAAAAACATAGACACACTAGAAATTTAAAGGAAGAATCTTGATGAAATGTATCACCACACAGTTTCAAAGTGGATGCTATCGTCATCATCATCGTTATCATCACAACTACCATAATGGGTTCGCAGCTATCTTCTAAGTGCGTGTAACTTTAGGTGAAGGCTGAAGCTCAAGCTGCAGCCGCACGCGCTGCTGATGATTCTCTTGCAAAATTTGCATCCTAATTTCACTTTGTACCAGTCAGACGAAGAAACGGTAAATTATCTAGCAGCAGATAATGTTCAATATAAAACAGCATGCCGACTATGATTAGCAGCGCTCAGCCTTCGGGTGGAAACTTCCGGAAAATGTTATCGGGAACAGGTACAGGCGATCGCAGGCAGCAGACACATCCTTCTCCTTCTCACTCTACGGCATTAAAAAAATGTGGGGATATGTCCACAACTTTTGAAAAACATTCACTCACGGTGTAGAAAAATGTGCAAATGTGGCACGAAACTAACCAGCAAATATTACATAAACGTGCGCGTCGACAGCGGCAGAAAATCTGAGACCGGAAAACAGCACAGTGGATATTGGGGCGATTTAAAAAAATTCAGCCATGGAAGTATATCGAATACTTCAAAACGCTGCAGCACTGCTGTTCGAACCCATGTGAGTGTATATGATTATGTTAACGCGGATAGTAGCAAATCTGCCCATGACGGCTACTAATCTAGAGCTTTGGTAATGGCGCATAAACTATTGAGCATGTCCAATTATAATGTCGAAGTATCGGCACAGGTCTAGGTGAATAATTGTGTAGTTATTCTGTAGGATGCTTTGAGCTTTAATAGGATACCAAAGAGAAGCACTAAATTAGTTGAGATTAGCTCAGAAAAATATTTTGTCAAAGCTGTTTTGTCTCTAATTTAGCGGTAATAGGTTAATTATTAGAACATAAAATGAAGGTCAAAGTGCTTTTTCTTTATTATCGCGTCGAGACCCCAGCGCCAGCACGTCAGTGTTACGTCATGGATTTCAAAGTCTCGCTTAGCATTTGGCCCGTTTTACCTCAGTAAATGTTGCTTCAACTTGCTAAGTTCAGTACTTGGCTGCTTTAGAACTAGAACACAATGTAGTACGTCGTTGCCGATAAAAAGTTAACTGCACCCGAGCAGACGTCTTCAAAATCCATGACGTCACGCCGAGATGGTGCGGGAACTCTAAAGCAGCGTCGCGGCCTGTCTTTCGTGTATGCGTGTTTGGCTTTTTTGATGTATTACAAGGCTTACTTACGATAGCAGCTCACATATTTTTTTTTCTCTTTGAGCATCCATTTAAATATAGTACAGGAGAAAAGCGAATGAACCTGCGCTGAAAAGTAGTAAAAGATGGCTGGAATTATAGAGTCAGCACAACGACAGTAGAGCGCCAGCAGGCTTTGCGTTCCATTGTACACCTTCTCATGATGCTCTCTAGTTGTGACATCCGCCAAAATGTTCTGACTCGCGTTATGTAGGCGATTCCTAAATGGTGCACTTTTACCAAATCTAGTGCAGCAGCCGCGAAATAATACGGTAAATGGTGTCTTTTAGGCCACGTGACTTCAAACATGCAGCAGCAGGCCGGCGTCGGGGGAGATGTGTGACGGCGATTGCGGCGAGCAGAAGTCCAACAAAACAAAGCTCTCTATTATTGCGATAGCAGTTATGCCAACGCTGGAGACGCATTTATGCCATCGCCGTTGGCGTCACCATTGTCGTGCTGTACTGCTATTGAGGACGTATGCGCAGCCTGCGGGTAGAAAGTTAGAAGCTCTCCAGAGAAGCGCAGTGCGTTTTGTTTCAAAAGCGCCAAAACCAAGTGGACGCACTTTCATGCTCCGTTCAGTCGCTTCTACTTGAGCCAGGGCAGCGTTCCGGCATCGCCTGCAGGCATCAATGTTGTGCCCGCACACACTTTAGCGTGCGTGCTGAGCAGCTGTGCGCGTACCACACCGCGGTGAACGTCAAGCTCAGTTTACGTAATCCTTACTTCGGACGCTGACCGACGCCTGCAGCTTTCCTTTAATCCCAACTGGTGTACTAGGCGACGCCTTTGGTCAGCCAGGACCGTGGAGCTGCCGTGGCGTCGGGCAAGCGTGCTCGTCTCGCACCCCGGAGGCCCGGGCTCGATTAACACCCATACCGAAATTTACCAAATTTTCTCTTCACAGTTTAGTTTGTTTACAGGAACCTCCCTGAGAAATCTGACCTCAGCCTGAGCATCTCTTGACGTGTCTTTACTCTTTGCGCCGTCGGCAACTTTCGGTACCATCTGTAGGTCACGCCGACAACACTGACGTATTTTTGCTCAATTGGGCATATAATGCTTTCGCAATGAAACTCTTTTTGTAGCTTTTAATTCTGTTCCGTAAGGTCTGTGCGGGTGTTTAGCAGTGACTAGATCAGCGCTTGTAAAGTAGAATCGAAGTACTTAACGATACTCTATTAAAACAGCAGCCGGAGCAGCAATACCTTTCACGACACGTGTTTGCTCTGTATTTCTTGAATCTGGTTCTAAGGGCAAAATTTCTAGCAAATATGATATGCTATAAGCAATGGCTTGACTTCCAATCTGCTGCTCGGACATTGTGTCTAACGACTGTAATTAAAAAGTTTATTAGTAAAAGTTTATTCATTAATAATAATAGTGCCGCACAGTATTCGATTTTCTCAATTATAATTGGTCAATAGAAAAAATGAGTTAGCATAAATGTGTCACCTCTGAATAAAATTTAATTGCGGTCAGTGACATTGGGAGTCTTTGTGGATTTTGCCATAGGCGTATTTTGTATCTTAAGATATATAAATACATATACTGACATATGTCTTGAGGAATGTATTATACAGATATAATCTACCCAAAACAGTACCTTAAGATACTATCTAAGACAAAAGCATCTTCGATACTGCCCAGCCCTCCTGAAAACTACTGGCTACGATTTGGTCGTTGACTTCTCCATGAACAGTTTGCTGCAAACAGCACGAAGCGTACTGGATATGTGTAGTGCAGGACTACAAAAAGTCACTGAGGGACAATACACTTCAAAATCTTATTTAAAATTAAATTCTGGGGCCTTACATGCCGGAACCACGATACGATTACGAGGCACGCCGTAAGAGGGGCACTGTGGATTGATATTGACCACCCGGGCTTCTTTAGCGTGCAACTAAACCTTGGTACACGAGCGTCTTTTGCATTTCTCCCCCATGGAGGTGCGGCCGCCGTGGCCGGGATGGAACCTCGAGCTGAGAAGCGCAAGATCGTAGCGGCTGCATGGGCTACCGCGGCGGCTTCAAAAAGCACACAAACGCCTTATATGTGTATGTGAGCACTAGACGCGTGCGGCTGCTCCTTATATCGAAGTACAGCAAAAAAAAAACACACATTTATTTCAAGTGAAAATATGATGCCACACTCAGATGTCCCGCATGATATACGTCCGGCCATGCAGTTACAATAAGCACGCGCCGTAGCAACCGGTCTAACCCTTCGTCTACTTGGGGGAACTGCACGACGCGGTTTACCGCAAATTGGACGCTTTCTGTACAAACCATTCAATCCTTCCGAGTTTCTGATCGTCTCTGGTATTGGAAGTATATAATGGTGGTTCAGTGAATTCTTGTTATTGTGATATCGCATTTCGAACAGCACCGCCCTTTTCCACGGTGACAGCTGTCGACTGTAAACAATTGTGGGTACACCTTCAAGTGTACGATTTTATGATACCTAATGGATTTATTTTAACACCGCAAAAGCTACAAACTGGCTGCAAGATATCGGAGGGGCGTGAAACTATTTCGACCACGTGGGGTTCCTTCACGTTACACCCAAATCTCAGTACACGTCCATTCTTGCATTGAACACGGAAACTGCGGACGTCTCTGCCTCCGCGACCTTGAGTTTAGAGCAAGACCGTCGTGCTCTTCTTTCTCTATTTTTTTTTCATAGGGGGGGGGAGGGGTACAGCGTCACGAAAGTGTACAGTGGGCTATGAGAGGCGCTGCAGGGGAGGACCCCGTATTATTTTTGACCAGCGGTTCTTTAACCTGGGTTTCTTTAGTGTACCGTTAAATCTAAGTGCACGAGCGTTACTAAATTTCGCCCTCATCTAAATGCGGCCGCCGCGGCCAGGACGCAACCCCGTGACCATGTTCTCAGAAGAAGAGCGTCATACCCTCTGGGGCACAGCGCTTGCATGTGTTCAAGTCACGGAATTGGTGCTCTACTGTGTTGAAAACAATCGCTTCACTATCTCCCATTTCCATTTGCAGCAAAAGAGTCTGCCCACCAAAGTAAGAGAGAGAGAGAAATTATGGATAGAAAGGCAGGGAGGTTAACCAGAGGTAGTTTCGGTTGGCTACCCTGAATGGGGGCAAGGGTTAAGGGGGATAAAAAGAGAGAGTGGAAGGGGCACACAGAGAGAGATAAGGAGAGACGAGCACAAACAAACCGCGTGCACTACAGAGCGGTAGGGGGCGGCGTTCTTAAAGTCTATCGTGAAGCCCCGTAGACCGCAGGAACCTTGGTAACGCTAGTACGCCTTCAGCGCGGATGTTCTTTGGGAGCATTGACCTTAAACTTTCAGTTCTGATAGTGGATAGTGGTCCAATGGGTTCAGCGCTCTGCACATCACTTCTCTTTGGGCACTACATCGCGGGCAGACACAGATACTTATAGGTAAGCGCACAAAAAAGAATGCTGATTACCAAGCACTCTAAACAGTAGGAATTCATAAAACAAATAAAATTAATTGTTGTCCCTATCATTTAGTTTAGTGTTGTCTTTTTATTACTTCACGCGTATTTCAGACAATAAAAAGACCGGTAATGGCCGTAGATATTTTTCCCCTTGTTTACCTCATGGTTACGTTGTGTTTGCGAAAATGAAAGGATGAAGTGCGCTGTGGTAGCCTGCCAGCGACCACCTATGAATTAGGAGCCTTGCATGAGGCATATCGTGAAATGGCCTTGGGCTGTCGTAAGCATACATTACATCCTGTCGCACCTTTCATGGTAGCACATGGTAGTATCTGCGTCGGCCAACAACCACTATCAATTGATTCAATGCGCAGCCTTTTCATTCCATGTCAGCGGTTAGGCATGACTTTGTGGAGCCTTTCGTTTTCCACGCGGCGAAGGAAACGTGCACGCAGGTCGCTCTCCTGTAAACACTGCTCATTCTCGGGGGAACTCGCTTGGAGCGCATTTTCCGTTCTTGTCCGCGCTATTCCTTGTTCTTGTACGTCTTCATTGATTTTTTTTCCCTTTCTGCGTGTGTCTGAATTGCTGTACCCAGTCACTGCAATCAGGGTGTTGGTGCGATTGCAGGATGTTAGCCACTTATACAGCGCATTTCACCGCGTTCTCTCCTCCATTTCCTTCTTTTTTTCTTTTACCCCTTTCATCTGACTTAACGGCTTGTCGTCAAAAACACAATGTAAGAGAACGCGACGCGAGCCCTTTCTCTGCAGCGACGCGTCAGTGCTTTCCTCGTGACGTCACCACAGTAAACAGGGAAAGTGTAAACGCGTGGTAACGTTACCCTCGCAGGTGTAGACCAGCCACCCGCTTTACGAGCTGGGCTCTCCGTGGAATGTTTGCGCCAACTCGCCACGCCTCGTGACGTGTAGTTAGACGCGCTTCGCGAAGTCTCGCAAATGAGTTTCGAGGTCTTGCGCAAACAGTGAGACGCTTTTGGTGGTGACCTTATACGCTGACGCAAGAACGACCTTTGTTCCGACTTGGTATCATAAGGGCTCCGTCGAAGGCCTTGCTAGCCGACGTAACTGCACTGAGTAGCTCGCAGTAGCGCGCATTGTCAATGAAAACACACAGCTTATTCTGCAGTGCCGCTTTAATGGATGCATATAAGCGAAGAGCCTGCTGGGGAATTGCTCAACTCGAAGGCAGGGAAGCAAGCGAGCTTAGCACATATATTCTCTTGTATATGTTAGAAATATTGAACGTGTGTTTGCTTGCAATCTTCTTGAACATTACTGCGCGAGCCTCGTGTGGCAGCACCAGAGGAAAAGAGATGAATCCGCAATAGGAAATTCAAAATGAAAACGATGGCAACGTCGTTAGTATATGGTGGATGCTCAGTATACAGGTACAGGATTGCACAGGCAAGCGTCAGGGAGAGAAAGACATGAAAAATTAAAAAAAGAGGACAGAAACTCCCCACTGGGGAACTGTCATATAGCGCGTAGCATTCTTTGTAACCATTGCTTATGAAGCCTAAAAGCCTACATTGTACCCTTGAAACCAAGACTGCCGTATTTTAGAAAGTAAGCAACTGCAAAAAATACCACGCACATTATGACGATCTCCGCAGTAAACTCATTTTTACTACCCATCTTGTGTTTGATAAATGAAAAACATTCTGCTGTAGTGTTCTCTCTCTCTCTCTCTCTCTCGCGCGCGCGCATAATTCACCCGCCGACGCGCTATAGCCTTCGTTTTAACGCATCATCTTCAGAAGCTTCTCCCCGTTGTTGTAGACGCAATTCTTTGGTTGCTTGCGTTATCCGGGCGTTCCTTGTCCGCGCAAACTCTCGCGTGCCTTCTAACTGCGCCTCGGTAAGGCCAAACCGAAACGCGCCGAGCGTCTCAGCGCGCTGGATTTCCCTCGAGGAATTTTACGGGTGTTCTATGCCACTTGTCGGTGCATGCGGCCGTACGTGGCGTAATGGTTTCAATATCGGCCCTCTCCATTTAGACGTCGTGTGTCCGAATCCTGCCCTTTAATAATTTCAATGGTGTCTATTTAGTTACTTATAGAATAGCATCTTGTTTAAAATGATGAGTTTACAAAGTCGCGAAGCCGTTTAATGCCAGAAGGACGAAGTTTAGGCAAATATTCAGGGTGTTTCACCGAACACTTTGAAAATTTTTCAAAGGTTGCCTGTGGCAGATAGCTCAATTCTAGTTCATGAGGTGCTCTACTCAACACGGTGGACACTACTTGCAAAAACACATTGAAATGCAAAATGAACTAATTAACAAAGATCAATAATTATCTTTTTAAGTAATTACGTTATGACTAGGGCTCTGTGTTTTCGGATAAATCCGAAAAAATCTGATACACACTCGCCGGTAAAATTTTTCGCAAGTCGGATTTGTCCGATAAACCGCCAACATGAACCTGTTCCGTTCTTTATCGGAAGCCTTTCGCTAAAGGACATCTTCTAAGCGGTCATTGATACATCGACCGGTTTGACCAATATGCTAATATGCGCTAATAAGTTCAACAGTGCGTTTTCTTCAGTCTTCACTAATGAAATGGACACACTTCCAACCCCGCCAACCACAAATATACAATGCAACATGTCAGCCATCACATTCCCAGTACGTGGGCTTTTATCTGTGATACAAAATATTAAGTTGTCTTCATCATCTGCCATCGATGACATTAACTCTAAACTACTAAAAAACACGAAACACATTTCTGCAGAGCTTCTATATTTCTTATTTTCATAGTCGCTTTCCACAGGCGCCACGCCAGACAAGTGGAAGATGGGGAAAAAATTATAGGGTTTTACGTGCCAAAACCACTTTCTGATTATGAGGCACGCCGTAGTAGAGGACTGCGGAAATTTTGACCACCTGGGGTCCTTTAACGTGCACCTAAATCTAAGTATACCGGTGTTTTCGCATTTCGCCCCCATCGAAATGCGGCCTCCGTAGCCGGGATTCGATCCCGCGACCTCGTGCTCAGCAGCCTAACACCATAGCCACTGAGGAAGATTGGGAAGGTTACTCCAGTCTACAAATCAGGCAACAAAAATTCTCCCCTAAATTACAGCCCCATCTCATTGACAAGTGTTCCCTGCAAGATCATGGAGCATGTAATCTACTCTCATATTATGATCTTTCTAGATGCTAACAACGTCTTTCATCCTTCACAGCCCGGGTTCCGGAGGGGCCGTTCTTGCGAGACCAATGTTGCACTATTTCTTCATGATGTTCATGCTAATCTTGACCTTAACATACAAACAGACGCCATATTTTTGGATTACGCGAAAGCGTTTGACAAAATCGCTCATCAACGCCTATTACTAAAGCTTTCTCGTTTGCATTTGCATCCTGATATCCTAAAATGGCTTGAGGAATTTTTAACTAACCACTCACAGTATGTTTCATTTAATAACCACGCTTCAAACATTACTCGCGTCACATCAGGCGCACCACAGGGGTCCGTCCTTGGCCCCCTTCTTTTCTTAATTTACATTAACCACAACCCTTGCATGTGTCCTGCCATATCCGTATGTTTGCCGATGATTGCGTTATTTACCACGCAGTCAATACCATCACTGATCAAATAACTCTTCAATCCGACCATAACCAGGTACAAGAATGGTGTGATGTTTGGCTGATGACACTCAGCTCTAATAAACGCAAACTTGTCACGTTTACCCGTCGTCATCACCCTCTTCGCTTTTCATATCGGATTGGTGACGTCATCGTGGAATTAGTGGAATCCTACAAATACCTAGGTATCACCTTGGCTAATGATCTAACCTGGAATGCGCATGTTACTAACGTTATTTCATCGGCTAACAAGACATCGGGATTTCTAAGACGTCACCTCCGCCTCGCTCCATTGCATGTAAAAATGTTAGCCTATAGATCATTGGTAAGAACGAAACTCGAATACGCATCTGCCATCTGGGATCCGCATCAAGCATATCTCGCCAATGCCCTCGAGGCAGTTCTAAATCGCGCCACCAGGCATATTCATTCCACATACTCTTACAACGTCAGCATATCACCTTTAAAAAAATAATCTTCCTTATCGCTTCTATCCCTTCGTCGCCGCGTTGCCACCCTTTCCCTCTTCCACAGGTTCTACTATTCGACGCTCAATCGACCACCATGCATTCTTCCCTCAACGCGCCGGTCACGACGCATTGGCCATGCCCAGCAGGTAGCACAACCACATTTACACACAAATACACTTTCAGCCTCATTTTTCTACCGAGCATCTAAAGACTAGAATGGCATTCCTCATCAAATCGCTGCCATCACCTGCTCTTCATAATTTGTTCAAGATATAACGACTTTTTATTTACAGAATTGAATGCATTATAACACTCGCTTGTATATGTTGTATTTCCACCCCTTATGTAATACCTCTACTGCGGGGTCTTTAAGGAAATAAAATGAAATGAAATGAAATAAACTTTACCTCATGCCAAAAGCACCTCGTAGACCGCACCCTTCGCACATTTAACATAGGGCTTCTCGCCCCTCGGAAGCGCGAGACAACATCTTGGTATACGGTCCCCTGGCGGCACTCGAGAGCCAGGGGACAGAATCGAGCGCGGAAAGCCTGCTGGCTGAAAGCACGGCATGCTCACATGACGCATTTCTGTAGCGCGTGAACAGAAATTTTGGGCAAGCAAAAGGGGAAGGAAACGAAAGCTTTTCAACGATTACGTAAAGGAGTTTAGTGGTTTTGAAGAATGAACGTAATCTGAAGGAGTCATTGTTCGCAAGTTTTGTCGTGTGATAGCTAGCACTGCCAGCGGCAAGGGTGCCTTGAAAATTACCGAGCATTTACAATCACAACGCCCCGTCCAGCTGAAGAAGCCCCGTCTAGGCACAGTTGAGTCCTTTTTTAACTGATGGCACTCTGAATTTACGGCTATGTGAGAGTGTATGTAGCATGCTTCGTACAGTCTGACACTGTTTCTCCGTTTATTGTGCACGCTTCCTTCTATGCCAGGTGTCTTAACAGACTTCACATGGTTGTAATCCAATTTCTTCACATCGTCTTGTTATTCCTATCCCTTAGGCAACTCATCACAGGAAAGCTCGCCGGAAGAATGCATCGCACGGGCCCGATCCAACAGACAAGACGCGGATGACATCCCGCACCAGTTTTGCCGTGCACTCTGTCATGCTGGGATTCCACTGCACCAGGATGATGGACCTCTTGGCAGCATCTTTTGAAGCAAGTGACCGGCGGCATGCACGATGCCAGGTAGTGATCAGCTATATCAGAATAACCTACATGAGGTCAGTGCGAAAGACATTGGAACGATAAGCTGTTCGATGAAAGACCGCCCCATTTCCGTCACAATCGATGAGTCGCCGGAACTCAGCGGACGTCCGGCAGTGTCGGTGCTTGTAACCTTCTACGACGACGAACTTCCTAGGTGTAGGACCCTCGAAACTCTTGTTTAATCAACTGAAGTTAGGCCCGACTTGCTGATTAAGCTGAGGTTTCTTAGACGAATTCGTGTACTTTGCTCTCAATCATTAAGGTACTTGAGGAAGAGAGTACCCTGGTACACCAGGTTTACTCCATACTGGGGGTTCGTTTGCACGTGCTCCTCAGTCAACGACGTGCCTTCACACCAGATGTCGCAAGTCTGTTGGATCTCCTTCACGAGGATGACCGCTCAACGACTGTGGCTGACCTTCGTGGATACTAAACTGCTGTCGCTGAAAAGTGGAGACAGACAGATAAGAAAGAAGACCGACCTGCCTACCTTGGCCTTGAAGCAAGACGCTCTGAATTGTTCGCACACTTTCTACTTTCACCGAGTCCACATATATACGAATGACTCTTCCACTCAGGTCAGCTCCACTAGCGCTGTGGTTGTACCATCACGATCAATAAGCATCGGATACAATATTTCTCACTTGACAACATCCACCGGTTCGGAGCTTGTTGCGCTCCGAGGTGCCTTTGATTATATTAAAAATTTACCGGATAATCGGTGGGCAATATTCTGCCATTCGAAGGCGGCCTTACAATGTCTACTGTCATCTCTTCGTCGCGGGTCTTGTGAACAACTCGTCTCGAAGATGGCGTGTAAGATGTCGCACTCACGCTGGCTATTATTACAGGCTATGATAACGCTTATGGTATCATCCGTGTTTCTTCGCCCGGATCGACAACCGCCTGCCGACCTGCTGCTGTCGCCTGCCCATCTGCATGGACGATTGCTTACTCCAGCTCATCACCCGCCAGTTACAGAGGAATCCAACTGGCTCACCATGCAACCAAGGATTACATCAAGTGCGTTCACGGCGGCCGATGCAAGATATAAAGGACAGCTGGCTGGCTCCCACTTCGGGCACGGCATCGCATTTAAGGTGTCGCACTCACGCTGGCTATTATTACAGGCTACGATAAGACTGATGGTATCGTCCGTGTGTCTTCGCCCGGATCGACAACCACCTGCCGACCTGCTGCTGCCGCCTACCCATCCGCATCGACGATTGCTTACTCCAGCTCATCACCCGCCAGTTACAGATGAATCCAACTGGCCCACCTGGCAACCAAGGATTACATCAAGTGCGTTCACGGCGGCCGATGCAGGATATAAAGGACAGCTGGCTGGCTCCCACTTCGGGCACGACATCACATCTAAGATGTCGCACTCACGCTGGCTATTATTACAGGTTACTTACCTGAAAGGTGCACATTATTATAGAAGTAGTAATTACTCTTTGTTGGCAGTGTCGCGCCCACCACAGTATATTGAAAAAATTGAAGTTTTTAATAGCTCTGTTTACTTGCAAATTTAGTACCTTGTCTGATATTTTACTATTGCTTTCGGGAGATGTAGAATCTAATCCTGGCCCTATGACAAATGGTGAAGCAGATTCACTTGCCCAGGCTATAGATGCTATCCGCCGG
Organism: Dermacentor variabilis; assembly: GCF_050947875.1. Taxonomy (NCBI): domain Eukaryota; kingdom Metazoa; phylum Arthropoda; class Arachnida; order Ixodida; family Ixodidae; genus Dermacentor; species Dermacentor variabilis. Next base: position 44,878,378 of record NW_027460280.1, on the reverse strand, counting down.
CTTGAAGAGGATCAAGCTTCCCTGATAGCTGATTTGAAGTCTGCCAGGGAGAAGCAAGTGGAAGCTCACAACAAAATTAAAATTTTAAGTGACAAGATTGTGTCTTTGGAAAAAGCAATGGAGTTAAATTGCACATTTAAAGCTGGGACAGATTCCGACGCTGTACGCGTTGTGTCTGAGCAGGTGGCGGTTATTAAGGCACGCTGTAACGACTCCGAAGATAGGCTGCGGCGTTCGAATCTGCTTTTCTTCGGTTTGGAAGATAACGCTAAAGAAAACTGGACAAAGTCGGAACAGAAAACAATCGACTTCTGTGCGGATAAGCTTCGCATCAAAATAAAAGAACAACAATTTGAGCGGGTGCATTGGTTGGGAAGATATAGCGAGGGCAAACGGAGACCCATCATAGCGAAGCTGACCGTCTTTAAGGACAAAGATCGCATTCTGTCTTCTGCACACAAACTGAAGGGAACGTCATATTCCATTCGCGAAGATTTTTTTCACCGGAAACTCGACGTGCTAGACAAAAGCTAATTGAATTTTCGAAAACCCAGAATAAAGCTTCAAAGCTTTCAATGGACAAGCTGCGTATTAATTCAAAAATTTATACGTACGATGGTTCTGCAAGTGCAGTTGTCGCACTAAATAGATAGATACGCTTGGGAGCATGCGCAGAGTCACCAAGTACTAAAACTAACCCCGACTTCACCCTCGCTATCACTACCGTATGCCAACATAGGAAGCATATTATGAAAGCGCGATCTCATCTCTTCCTTCTTGGAAGACAGTAAATCCGACTTTATCGATTTCACAGAGACATGGCTGCATTCTGCAATAAAGAATGATGAAATGTTTTAATCTTCAATCTTGTATGACATATATAGGTGTGACCGCTCTCTTAAAAGAGGGGGCGGTGTCTTGATTGGTGTAAAGAAAACCATGCCAGTGATTTCTCACTGCGCGCTGAGTCTACTGGCTGTGCCTGTTTCTAGCGCAAACGTGGAAAGGGCATTTTCAAAGCTGAGAATCATCAATCGAAAGGAGCGCGCTTCCATCAGTGACAGCAACCTCGTAAATTGTGCTCGCGTCTATACAATAAGCTTTAAAAGGCAACTCTGGCGATTTCTCAATGTCCACTGATGTTAATAAAATTTTGAATATATGTTATCTTTTGCATTATGATTTTCTGTGCCAAACTGTATGGCTTCAAGTCATTTAGTTCTCCTGAAAATGAATTTTAAAAATTGGTTGCGTTCCCGATCCATGACCTACTACTGGCCACCCTGTGTTTGCCACGTCAGAGCCTACACCCCACTGTCGCTGAAATCGTCGCTGAAGTTGCCGCTGTCTAGTTCGGAAACTCTGTAAAAGCTCCCTGTGTCATGAGGAGACATTGTCAGCTTCGCTTCCTTGATGTTGGCGCCACGTGTACTATGTGTTTAGCCCGCGTTCTGCGTGTTTACATAATGGTAGGACCTGCCGTCATTCACTCATCGTGATGTCACACGAAGGAGCTACCCGTCTCGGTTTCGGTATCCCGTTTATTTGTTATTTAATATTATTGATGAAGTTGTAAGCAAATTGAACCACCCTGCAGGCGACAGGACCGTGAATAGCATTTGAAAATGGCAATATCCTAGTATGGTTAAAAAAACGCCCGAATTGCCCTTTAAGGTTGTAATACGCACAAACGTAGGTGTTTTGTATTCAAGTTTTTGTGCTTGTGTACATATGTAGTTGTGTGTTCAAACCTTCCAGACTACTAAAATACGATTCGTGTGTTCTGATGTTTTCGTGTTCAGATATCATTTCATCTAAGATTACGGAGTAATGATAATAATGCAAAATTAAACTCCGAATTTTGGAGAATTGTGGATTTACGAGAAATAAACGCCGAATTTCCGCCAAAAGATAAACTCCGAAAAACACCCTCCGAATTTCAAGAAAAATAGACTCCGAAAACGCGGACCCCTAGTTATGACCCATATTACAATTTACCATTTCTAGCCATGGAGTTCGCGAAGCGGATCCACTTGGAACGTATTCTCAGGAAGACAACAGTTTCGAGATATTAACTAACAAAACTTGCGGAGAAATCCATTTATGTTCCAGTTACTTGTGTGCTTCAATGGATAAAACGACGTTTTGTTAATAAATTAACTGGAACGCACATGCATTTCTCCACAAAGCACGTGAATTAATATCTCGAAACTGCAGTGTTATCCTGAGAATTCGTTCCAAGTGGATCCGCCTTGCGAACTCCACGAATTTGTAAGTTGCGATATAGGTCATAAGGTAACTAGCTAAAAACTTAATTATTACATTTTTCTTAATTAGTCGATTATGCATTTCATATATTTGTGCAAGTAATGTGCGCCTCTTTCAGTAGAACAGCTCATGAACTGGAATTGTGCTATCTGCCACAGGCAACTTTTATATATTTTTTTAAAGCGTTCCCTGAAACACCCTGTATATATTAACCATCACCCCCATGCTGGCCTACGGAATATCGCATCGGAGACTCGTGCGTCCGAAAGTGGGTAGCGGTAAGCATACAGAAGTTTGTGTATTCATAGAAATTCATTTATTGAAGCCTAGATGGCGGTACGGGCTTTTTGGGACACGAAACGAAAGGTCGAACAGAAAATGACTTCGGGCACCTAGCCAAACAATGCTACGCATTAAAAGGGAGTTTCCTTACAAACGGTACACTCGCTACCACAGCAAAGGGCAAAATGAGCAGTATAATACTTAGCGCAGTAAACGGGCCGATCAAGGAGCTGGGAGTGACAGCACGGTCGTGCCTTCTTGGAACGTATAGCACTTTAGTAACACTACTGCAGCCCCTGCGCTTAACGTATTAAGCTTAACCGCACGCTTGTAGCGCAGTGCTACGACGGTGATAAGTGAACCAACGTGTTTGCACTTAGGTCTCTACGAGCTGCACTGAAATAAGCAAGAAAAACCATACAGAATGATGCTACGACACGAACTCAAAATACTGATATATTCGTAACTGCAGCTGCACCTGTGCACAAACATGTATGTACACTTTTGTCGAACAAGGAGTGTCTCGGAATCGAACGCTAATCGGCAAGAGGGAGTCTGTCAGGCTCGTCCCTTGTCCCCTTCGAAAAGTTGGTACTCTTGTCGGAACATTGGCACCAGTGACATACCAAGTTTATCGACTGCTGATCAAGTCCCCACCTTCGTGTGTGCCTCTTTTTTAGACTTAAGCCTTCGTTTCAGCAGCTAGCGATCCAACATGGTTCTACGCGGTCATACTACGGAGAATCATTAGTCTCTTGATGGGACGATAAAGAAGTTTCATTGAACATTTAATGCAACAGCGTATATAACAGCGCAGACAAACGAGATAACAGCGCAGATAAACGTCGATTGTCGATTTGGCAAAAAAAAAATGTCGAACCACGCATACCCAACCACGCAGGCCCTCCATGTAGCGCAAGGCAGTTACTGAACGAATTGAATTTCTTAAGGTTTAATAAGCCAGAAAAATCGCGAAGTACGATTACACACAACCTACAGACATGATAGCGTCAGATTGTAATTTGAATATGTGATAAAACAATTATATTACGCGGAAACTCAAAATACCAACCCTTGTTCCACCGTTTCTACAATTCAGAGTGTGGCCATGACCTCCGAGATATTCGCGCGCAGGCACGCGCAAATCTCGAAGGCTCTAAAGCGGCGCGCCCGGTTTCTTGCAACCTCTCCAGGTGGCGCTCACCTCCGCCGCATCGCGGCCCACGCAAGAGGCCGCGCTTCTACCAGAAAGCTCACCTTCGTGCATAGCATTCTCTGCCAGCGTTTCCCGGTAAACATTGCGGTTACATAAGCTGTAGTTGGCGGGTAGCGTGAAAAGCAGTGAGGGATCCTTGAATGCTATGGCGTTCCACTCATAAAGGCGAAGCTTAAGCATCCTCCAAATTTTTGTCATGGCACCAGCAATGCGCCAGCAAACATTGCATATCGGCGTTTGTGCCCTCTATATTTATGTTGGCTGACGCGTCCATCCGAAACAGACATGCCATATCAAGAAAGCTAATAGTGTAAAGGGGGGCAAAATGTGACACGGGGCAAAACGCGACATTTGGACTTTGCTGCCATCTATACCTAAAAGCAAGAAGTATTTCGTTGTGGTTCTTTATTTCATGGATATATGGAGGTAGTTGTCCATTCTTTTTGATGAAAAACCTTGCGATGGTTTGAAGAGTACGTGCGGGAAAAATGCGCGGTTGTCAGTGAGCTCGTGACCTGCCAAAAATGGTGAAATTCTGCTCGCTGAAATTTTTGGAGCCGTACATGAAGGTACTCCAATGTCAGTTCTGCAACGGAAGTATATATATTGTTGCTTGTAGCACTAACTACATGCTGACAAAGCGTAGTTCTGTAAGCGTCGTGGGGGAGTAGTAACAGGGAATGGTAAGGGGGAATTTCTTAAAATTCGGTCATTTTAAAGGGGGCAACACGCGACAGAAAGGCGTTGAATGAGCATAAATAGTTACTTACTAAGCGAATAATTTATTTACGTACATTATATATTATGTTTTGTTGTTGTCTAGGATGGGGCGGACGTACAATATAAAATCATCTAGAGCTTCTCGGGATGAAAAAGACATGAAAGATGCACTGTTCCAGATGAAACCGAGTTTGACGAGCCGCCGTCCACCAGCGTAACAGGAGAGAACGTGGAAAAGATGAAGACTCTAGCGCTGACATAGCTGCGTCGAGTAACACCAAGACCAACGAGAAAATGATTCTCGCAGGCGTTACTTTCCATCAGATTTCTCCAGTGCTGAAATTAGAAAAGAACCAAGGCAAGGAACTCTGAAGCTGGTACAGTTATAACGTCATCGCCTCAAAAAGCCAAGTTGACCATGATGAAAGTCGTGAAAAGCCCGCGCAACTCTGCATCTAGAGGGCGAGAGGCGAAAAAGACTCGGGAGGGCAGATCTAGCCTTCATTAGTTTAATGTGTCAGTAAAGCGCAAACGTTGAAGAAAGTGCAACAATAGCACAAATAAAGACTGCTGGTACTTGATCTGCAAGCACTTGTGGATCACCACAACGCCAGGGTCTTTTTCGATTCAGTGCGTGGAGTGTCAAAAATGGGTTCATGCAGACTGCGTGGGTGCTCACGGAGCGAATTTCAAGTGCTTCTCCTGCAGGAACTGAACTGCCTAAATTCTTCTGAGACGGCCCCGTGTTGCCCCACGCAGCGTCGCATTTTGCCCCGCAGGTGGGGGCAAAATGAGACATTTGTGACATTTATTTATTTTTTTCCTAAACTTTTGAACAGCCATGTTTATGAACCACATATCATGTATCCAAAAGAATACTCCTGTTTTGTTGTTTATGGTATTGAATGAAATAGAAAGATATTGACTATTTGCAAATTTATGTCGCATTTTGCCCCGCCTTACCTTAAGCTTTGCTAACGGCGCGGTACTGCAAGCTCATCTTTGACTTGCAGTGCTTGCGCCTACTGATTCGATTTCGATATGACATCAGTGCAATATAGTGCTCTAGGGGGGGCTATTCTGTAAGTCTTCACCTAGTGGACATGTTCATTTCGTCCGCTGCTGAAGTGCTGATTGGCTGGGGGCACGAGCTTCTTATGACGCATCCCCCAAACCCAGCTAATCAGCAGCAGACGAAATACACAGTCTGAATACACCCCCCCCCCCCCCGCACCCCCAACCCCCGGTGCTAGGCACGGTCACCCGCGGATGCGCTAGAGCTCTCCATACAACATAAGTGCCTTTGTCCTACACTGCAATGCATAAGTTTATACGGTAGCTTGTTTAGCGCTAAGCCCGTCCCTCCTATCCTATTTCTCCCATCTGTCTAGTTATCTTCTCTCATCATTTTTCATCGCTTGGCCTAACCAACCCACACATACAGATACGTTAAGCATCGATATCTTCAATTCGTGTGTGATTCTCTGGTACGATTAGTCGCGTGGCTTAACAAGAAAACCGCTAAGATGGTGCATAGTTCATAAAAAAAAAATAGCGAAAAAATTATGAGCCCAAGCATTCTATACCGATGGTTAACCAGCGAAGCTGAAACGTGCGGCCCCCGTGTTTATCAATGGGTAAATCCCGATGGTTCACTGAAGTCTTTCTTATTTATTTATTTATTTATTTATTTATTTATTTATTTATTTATTTATTCATTTAGCATACTTCCAAGACCTGAGGGCATTACTGGAAGGAATGGTGAATAAAAATATTTGCACAGTAAAAGAGGAAAAAAATACAGTTATAACAAGTAAAGAAAAACAAGTTAACGAAAGGTTTCGTGAATAGCAGTCTTGAAGCTGTTGATGTCGGTTAGGTCGGTTACGGATTATTGGTTACGGCTTTGTGTTTCTTAATGAGGTTACACACACGTTCGGCTGCGACGGAGAGAACGAAGGCAGTGGCAGTATGCCCGCAGTTACCTCTTGTCGCTTGCAATCAATGTCTCGAGTTTGCTTGGTGGCATGGTTAGCAGCATCCGCTCGGCATTGGCGCTTACCATGCTTCAAAATTAAATTGCTTCAAAATGAAATCTGTCCGTCACATAAGACAATGAATGGCTCATACCCCCTTAAGCAATGGTTCATACTCCCGCAAACGCGGCCTCCTTATAACGACAGAAGTGAAATTCTACGCTGGAATGACGAGCGGCGACGGAGCCAGCTGTGGAAAAAGACGACGACGCCCGAGCCATTGCTGATAACGGTAGTTTTAGCGAACTCTGACACCGACGGTGCAGGGTCCGCATAAACAGCTCCGCCGTAAAACAAGCCCTGCGGGCATTCCGTGCGAGCGTTTATAATATGTGCATTGCAGTCGCACACTGGCGCAGCGCGTGCACGCCAAGGCGCGCTGACGAGGCGTCTTCGAAAGTGCGCTTCACAGTCCGGAATGGTCGCCGGTACAAAGGAAGCGGCCAGTGCACTGCAGGTGCAGCGCCGCAAAATGTTGGAGTATATGAGGGCCTTAATTACAAACTTAGGACGAGGCAGACTGGCTGGCCACCTGTTCGGCACGCTGCTGTCACGCCGATGCTGGCTGAGCCAGCCGAGTCCCTTTGTGGAGTGCCGAACGCCGCCAACGCAGCTCTCGACGGACGCCGCCTGCGCGGCCATGGATAGCGTATCCTCAGCTCGGCCGCGCAGCGCCCAAAAAACGGGCCTCGCTCTGCATAACTACACCGACGCTGCGCCGCGCTACGTTGTTTGGAAACAGAATGCCGTGCTGGAGAGCGTCGCCGGTTGCCGTGCGACGCATCCTAATTAGCCCGGAGGAGCCAGCCGTCCGTGGTGTCCGCGGCCGGCTTTGGCTCCGCGGGAAGCCCATTATTTAGGAAAGGCCTACAAAGAAAAGGATCGTGTTTCGCTATTTCGCAAGGGGAAGGGGGAGCGCGCTTACAGAATTTTATGCCTGCAGGCGTGCCTTTCTAACGGACCGCGAGCTTATCGAACGCAACAGCGCCGGGCTACGCTCTAAACAACGAGGGTTCGACTTTTGTGCACACCCAGGTCGCGATGCTTTAATGGTCACCGACGCAAGCACCGCATAAGCTCGTCTGATGGGAGTGTCCTCGACTGTATAGTTCTGAGCTTTTCATTGGAGGCCGCTTTAAAGAGAACGCTGTCATTTTTGTCTATTTCCCTGAAAACCAAAGTTCAGTCCCATTTTCCTGGTCTTCCTCTGCATTCGAGGACTGAGAGCAGCGAGAGCAGCGATTCCTCCCTACGCATAACAACATTCAAAGGGCGCTGATTTGCGCTTTTCGATTGATTTGTCTTATCGGGGTGAACTTTGCAAAGACGTGACGCATACGCACATACGACACAAGTTCCACATGCGCGTTTCGTAAGAAACAACGCGACGACACACGTTGCTGCTTTATATTTCATGGCTAAAACTTCTGAATGAAAACTGAGCCACTAATGTGTCCAGTGACGTTTCCTTTTCCAAGCTAGCACGTTTTACTGTGAACGACAGTGCATTCCTCTCCTCGAGATACCTTTGGGAATGGTGATCGAGAGAGGCAGCACAGAATAACTAAAAAAAATTCGCGCAGAAACTCATCTGGGAGTTATCTAAGGTATGCGTAAGCATTGTGCCACTTGCTCATCCCCACGTTGCCCGGCGACATTATCAATGTTATGAAAATTGATTCGACTAGTCTAAACGACAGCGTTGGGGCGACACGAACTGCTGGGCACGGCGGCGCAAGGTGAATTGATGACGTAAGCGAACTACTGCAGTTGGAGGCGCCAGGTGCGTTGATGATGTTCCGATCATTAGAATCTGTTATCGCTCTTTAGCGCTTTACCCATCCGCGTCGGACCATTAGACAGTTTTAGTTTAGCGTTTGCCACCGAACGTAAAAGCAAGAACGTAAAAGTACGTGAAGAAATAGCGTCGTCCTCACTGCGCATGCTCGGAACGTTATTGGGTTTCTGCAGCTTACGTGTGCTGTGATAACGTGCGTTATTTGGCGGGTTTAACGTCCGTAATGTTTACGAACGCTAAGAAATAGCGTTGTCGACCATGGCGCACCCATGGCTCCCACTTCAGCGTGATTTCTCGTGATGGATACGCTCTCACTCGCGTTGATCGCCAGTAACTATTGTAATGAGCTTTCGCTTTCCCTAAACTCACCTGAAAGGTTGGTTACGAGCGCATAGCGCGTCCATTTTCTGAGATCGTTCGGCGATTCTGGCGCCCGTACGCCTAACAAGACGCGTCCATATAGCAACAGCAGGATGGTTGCTAATGGCTCGCCTTGGCTTGCATACGTTTGGCATGAAGCACCAGACGGCGCACTGTTTTATAACGTTTTTTTTACGTTTATGTTTCCGTAAGGTAAACTAAACGATTCGAAAGGACACGCACTGTAACGTCCCGCAAAGATGCTTACGTTTAACGTACGTAAGGCCACAAACGCTATTCTAAAACTGTATGTTATCAACCGTGATGAACAGTAATCCGGCGGCGGCCGCGTATGGCTTGGCCACGCAAGGTCGGAAAGTGGGCAGGTAGCGCGCCCTCTTCTTCCATCGCGTGCAAGGCTCCGGGTAGGGGGTAGGGGGACCTTTTACTTCGGCGGCGGCTGTCTTGAAAGCGATCTGCGATTGGGTGTTGTGCCACATATGCACTGCGTGCCTATCATCGAGGCACCGGGCGCTCCCCACTCCCCCTCGTTCTTCTGAACTGGTTGCCCTTGTGCTGGCCTTCAAACATCCACTGATGACTTTCAAATTTCCAAAAAAACTGCCGAACACTTGCCATGGGTCGAATTGAGCAGTCCGGGGGCACAGAGCACCATTACGAATCCAGTGACAGCCTTCGAAATTCCACAGAAATGCTGTCCCCTTGCCGTGGAGACCGGTGGTATGCAGCTTGGACTTCTCCCGCGATGAAAGTGGGAGGTGAGGCGGTTCACGTCAGCACCCACCTCGCCAAAGGAATTTGAGGCAGACCCAGCCCATTGTAAGGAGGGGAGTCGCCACCAGCCGCCCCGTCGTTCTGGTGCACTCTTCTGCACCGCTACCTGCATGCTGTTTTCTGCTATATGTGTACATAATGTATAAAGTTTTTTGTCTCGTCTTCGTCTGCCTCTAGAGTCCGTCTCTCGTCTTCGATCCCGAGTCTCAATATGGGAGCAGAGTGCGGCGAACGCTGATAGCTTTGCGAGAGTTGTGTCCTCGCCGCTTAGTTCGCGTTGAAGCGAGAGACTGCATAATCTCTCCCCTACAGATTGAGGCGCACAGGAGCTCTGCGTTGTCGAGTTGACCTTCTGGGGTTGGAGCTTTGACCACCGGCATAGCATCCGGGTCCTGCTCTGACGGCTCAGATCTTTGGGAAACCCCGCCGGACGGTCCCGGCACAACGTTGTCTCTAGAGTCTCGATCTTGTTCCGTTGGTTGACCACCCGCTGTTTTTGCTGGATCTTCTCGTCGTCGTACTTGGTCGCAATGTTTTCGTTGAATCCCCTGCTGCGCAGCTACTGTGACCAATCTTGCTTCTTGTTGTTCCATCACTGTGGCAGGTATTCATCTCGATCTCGTCCAGCTTCGTGATCGCACTCGTTGACCCTGTTGCCATTTTTGTGGACTTGTATTCTGCGCCTTGGTATCCGTTGCTTGCATGTTTGGTGTGATGCGGTCGATCTTCGTCCTTATTTGGTACCCAATTAGCAACTCTGCAGGAGACTTGCCTTCTTTTCCTGGGGTGCGACGGTAAGCGCACAAGAATCTGGCCAGCCGTGTCTGTAGTTTCAACTGGGCTGCTTTCTTGAGTCCTTCTTTGACTGTGCGAACCACCCTTTCCGCCATGCCATTGAATTGTGGATGATATGAAGCCGTGGTAAGATTATGTATGTGATTCTGATGCACGAAGTCCCGGAAGAAAGTACTTGTAACTGTGGCCCATTGTCGGTTACTATGGTTTTGGGAAGACCGAACCTAGCAAAGATGACTCCTAGAGAGTCCACAGTGGTTTCTGACGTGGCTGTCTTCATAGGGAGCGCTTAGTTGCTGCATCTACCCCTACTAATATCATGCGCCCCTCCAGTGGTCCGGCGAAGTATAGATTCAGGCGGCATTGATGCGGCTTCCATAGAGACTGAACATGCGCGTACCAGGCGTTCGATTTCAGCGTCCATATTTGGGAACCAAAATAGCGACCTGGCTGTCTTCATAGCAGCCATCCCTGAGTGACTCTCGTGTAACACATTCAAGACTGGTCTGATGGCAGCTGCGGGTCCTACAATACGGTGTCCCCAGAAAATAAACTCCTGCGTAAACGTCAGTCACCGTCTTTTGTTGAAGTAGGGTCGGTATCGCTCTTGATACTCCGCTAAGGCGTTCGGCCAACCTTTAACAATCCACTGTCGGACTTGCTGCAAGGTAGCATCCGAGTCCGTCAGCTGTACTAGTTCCCGTGCTGTTATGGCTTTGTTTGCTAAGGATTCAGTGTACATCACATACTCGGGTATTTCTTCACGACACTTGGCGTCTTCGCTGGTAGGAAAAGGCAGCCGACTCAGTGCATCAGCATAGGTGTTGTCCACACCCTTTCGGTACTTTAAGGTATATCGATAATTGTCCAGCAGGAGGGCCCGTCTTTGTATTCTGGCTACTGCCATGGGCGGCATGGCTTTGTTCGGATTTAAGCGACCCGTGAGCGGTTTATGATCAGTCACCAAGACAAATTTGTTTCGGTACAAATAGCCTTTGAACCGGGTCACCCCAAAAACCAGTGCCAAAGCTTCCTTTTCCAGCTACGAGTAGTTTCGTTCTGCTTGGTTAAGGGTTCCGGAACAGAATCCTATGGGGTAGTCGATTCCATTTATTCGATGGGCGAGAACTGCACCCACTCCTACTGCCGATGCATCGCATTCCAACTGTAATGGATATTTTTCGGGTCGAAGTTGGCTAAAAACCGTGAAGTCTGGATGGCTCCTTTTACGTGCTTGAAGGCTCTCTCTTGTTTGTTCTGCCACTTCCATGTGGCTCCCTTTTTAGAAGGTCGTACAATGGAGCCAAGTGTGTAGACAAATTAGGCAAAATCATGGCATAATAATTAATTAATCCCAGAAATGCCTTGAGTTCGGTCACCGAGGCAGGCGTAGGGGTCCTTATGACAGCTACTATGTTGTCATCCTTGGGCTTGAGGCCAGAAGCATCCACGCGGTAACCCAAAAAGGTGACTTCCCTTTGGCGAAATTTACATTTGTTACGGTTCAGCCTAAATCCATTCTCTCGTGAACGTTGAAGCCCTTGCCGCAACAGTGTGATGTCGTTTTTCTTCTCAGCTTCGATGATGTCATCGAGGTAAACATGGGCACCTGGGAAATCACTGAAGAGCAAGTTCATGCCTTTTTGAAAGATGGCTGACGCTGAACTTACTCCAAATGGAAGTCTGTTGAAGCAGAATAGGCCCTTGTGTGTTTTTAGCACTGTTAATTCTTTAGCCTTGTCATCCAACGGTAGTTGATTCTAGGCTTGTGTCAAGTCGAGGGTGGTGAATACTTCACCGCTGTTTAGTCGTGCGAAAATGTATTCTACCCGGGGCAGGGGATATTGTTGAGTAACTGTAGCTGCGTTCATAGTCAGACGGAAATCTCCACGAACATGGATGAATCCATCAAGTTTCCCGACAGGAACGACAGGTGTTGCCCATTCTGCCGTCGTCACAGCTGATAAAACACCGTCCCCCACCATCCGATCCGATGCCTCCGAAACCTTGACTATCAAGGCATACGGTAGGGAACGAGCTTTGCAGAAACGAGGTATTGCTTGTTGCTTGAGTTGGAATATCACTGGTGGGCCGATGAATCTTCCAAGACCCGAGGCAAATACATCCTTGAAATCATCAAGTAAAGTTTGTAGTGTTTTATCCGCTTGGTCCGGTTGCGCTTGCATCATCGATACAAGGTTGGGTCTCAGCATTGCTATACCACATTGCTATCCCCACAAAGCGCCGGGCCGGGGATGTCTACTATCACTAAAGCTCCAGCTACCGTCTGCCCATCACACGACGCAGTCATCTGTACTTGACCCACCACGGGAAGCTCTAAAAAAAAACAGGAAAGTAGAATAGTCATAATGGTTAACGGTGGCCAGTTGTGCCGTGCTGCCGAAACACCGCTGTAGACACCACGCTAATTGGCGATCCGGTATCCACCAGCATACGAAGAGTTACACCATTCAAAGTAATTTCCTTAAAAACCGGCTTCACAGTGTGTCGGTTACTGTCTTGATGGTGCCACGATTGTATAAAGTGATTCGCGATCGGGCGCCCAATGCTCCGAATCCGCCAACATGGTGTAGCTACCGCGAGGCTTACCTCGCGTTCCAGAACGTCACACCCGAGCGAGATGTCCGCGCCGACCACATTTCCGACACACGGTGTTCCGGTGAGAACATGCTTCTTCTTCATGAGTGTCGCTTCCGCATCTCGAGCAACGTCGGACACGCTGCGGAGTTCGTCTTTCTCGAGAAGGCATTCTCGTATAGTGAACCAGACCCTGTTCCGATGTCTGCATGTTTCTGGCGTTCTCACTGACGTTCTGCGCTGAAATGGCGAAGTCTTCCGCCTCCGATAAAGTTAGGTTACGTCTTGTGAGTAAAAGCCGCCGAACTTCTTCATCTGCCACCCCGCAGACGATTCGATCCCGTGATATGCGCTGCAGAAAGATCCCAAAGTTGCACCGTTCGGCCAGCCGCCGAATCTCTGCGATGAAGTCTTGCACGTTCTCGCCGGGTTGCTGTGCCCGCATAAGAAATGCGTAACTTGCGTCGATTTCATTGATTTCCGGCGCATAGTAGTCCTGTAAGTACGCGATGGCTTCTTCGTGTGTAAGGGCACTGACTTGCATTGGGTGACATTTCCCTGGATGACGCGTACTGCCGAGTGTGGTAATGAGAATATCAAGATGGCGCGTCGTTTCGCTTCGTCTGTTATCTCTTGCGCTTCGAGATGCGCCTCGAGTTGGATCTTGAAGGTTGTCCATGTGCCTTCGATGCCGTCGAACAGGGGCAGTTTTCCAAGGCTCATTCTTTTCTGCGTTGCGAATCCGATGGGTTTGTCGTCTTCCTCGTCGCCACCGATATGTCGCACCCTGGTACATAAAAGGACTACATGGTGAACGTATAGAAATGGAACGTTTATTGCTCGTTCCACGCGGCTGTATATAGGAGGTGCATGACGTACACGTCACGTGCTTAGAGTCCCGGATGATGTCCCGGGTTGCCAGCTGAAGGCACATCTCTCTCTCTCTCTCCAAACCAGCTCTTTCTTGCACTTCAGAACTAAGGCAATAAGGAATAGGCGTCATGCACATACGCATCCATCAATCTGCTGTTTTTTACCAGTCCTCGTTTAAGACAGTAAATATGAAGCTTAAGGTCCGCTGCCTAGGATTATTTCTAAGCCCACATGCAACTGGAGAAAACAATCCAGCATTCAAAGTGAACTTTTCTAGAGACAGGTGCGCATGCGACTCTGTAAACAGTGGTGGGTTCCGTGTTCACGGTGCTGCATGCGGGCAACTGAGAACGAAAAACGTCCCCTGGTTCCTCCTCATCCGAGTGTTTCCGTAAGCGACGCTTAAAATGACTGTAAATAAAGATAGTATCATGGGGCGTAGAAATAGAAAAAGAAAGATCTCTTTGATGAAGAGATACACAACATACGCAGAACATATATCACAACATGCAACATAAAAGCTAAGAAGTATGTGATTGAGACCGGCCTCTCTAAGGAAGGAACATTGATGGTGCATAGGTAGAAACCTCAGCCGAAAGAGCAAACGGTAAAACTTGACTATACAACGCACAAAAGGACCCGCCGTCGTGTCGTAGTGGCACCGGCGTTGCGCTGCTAAGCCCGCGGGCGCGGGAATGAATCCCGGCCGCAGGAGCCTTATTTAAATGGAGGCGCATTGCAAAAAACACCCGTGTGCCCCGCATTGGGTGCATGTTAAAGAACACCAGACGGCCAATTTAATCTGAAGCCTCCCCCCCCCCCCCCCCACTACGGCGTGCCTCTTTATCATATCGCGGTTTGGGCACGTAAAACTTCAGTATTCCATTCAATTCGGGGAACAAAAGAGCTCTTGCAGTTTCATTTAGAGGATTTTTAAGGAGCCCAAAGTAAATAAAATTAATACAGAGCTCCCGTCAGTACACGCCGTCGTTTATTGTCCACAGTGCAGCTGTGAGACGTTAATTGTTAGAAATCATACGTTGATTAGAAAAAAAATTATTCCATTATATTTGAAAATGAACGCAAGCTAGTCTGGCATCTTTTAGAAGTTCTTCTTGAACAAAGGCGACCCAAATTTCACAGAAATACAGCGAACTACGCGACTTGGGTACTGAGGACACCGTCACCGCGTTTTGGTCACGAAATTAAAGACGGGAAGCTTGCCCGTCCATTATCCCGCTAAATTAACGGGTACATTCTTCCTGAATGGTAATATTTTACGTCTTTCATAGGTCGCTGCCCCGCACTTCCACCAAGATGTCCCGGGAAGGAAGAAGGTGGGATGTGTGCGTAGAGGTCCTTTAATCACCGAGTCAACATGGAAGAGGCCATCTAAACACTTTGCCACCGTCTAGACCACATACGAAGTTCTCTTTTTTAATTCTAAACAGACTGTGACAATATACCAGTCTTTAATTTAAAGCCTGTGACTTTAGCGCTGTTTAAATGTGCTCTATAACATTTCACGCAGGTACAGCTACAGTTCAGCGCCTCTACAACGAACACCTCTATAACGAAATGAGCTGTATAACGCAGGAATAATTCGGTACCGGTTCTATTGTGAGCTGTGCGATGCGTGATTTCGGAGACCCCAGTCACTTCGTTATAAACACGCTCGACTATTTCTTTCATTTCCACCGCTATAAGTCTCCATACATCAATGCGTATAAACTGCGGTTGCTCATGGGCAATGACGTTTTTCCGCTAGTATTGGATACCCAACCAGCGTTGTCACGACACATAACAAAATTAGTAGATTTTTTCGCGGAAAATCAGTGGAAATCAGCAGATTTTTAATTTCAATTTTTGCACTCAGTTTATGAGCCCACGAATTCAGCGCTTATATTAGTACTTTGTTGTAGTATTGTAACTTCTAAGAAATAGTACAAAAATTGACCCCGAGATTCTTGGCGATACTTTTGAAAAACCCGGGGATCCAGAGAGCCACTGCCAAGCGCGAATTTAAAAACAGTGAAGCCCCCCGATGGCCTATTCAAAGGCGTCAGATGGCAGTTAGTACCTGAAAGCTTTAGAGTATAGTATCTTCCAGACAGGGGTAATTGGAGATAGCTGGGAGAGGCCTCCGTGCTGCAGCGGACATAAACATAGGTTTACCATGCTGATCCAAAAATAAGAAAACATGAGTCCCTTATATAGCTTACGTAAATAAACTTTATTGCGCGTGAACAGGCAACTTCAAAATGACCATGTATATGACTAGATATGCTGTGAAATTCCACAAGCGGCTGTGCCAGCAAAGCCGCATTAAATGCACTCATGCTTATCCTTGTGCTAGTCGTCCATTCTCCTTATCAGTGGACTGTCTATGTTGAAGCTGTGACATGCTGAAGACGTCATCAGGCGTTTCGTGTGCAGAAGGCCACAGATGACCTCCGTGTTAAGCTTGTTCCGCAGTTTTGTCTTCAGGTTGTTTACAGCAGAAAATACCCGCTCAACTGCTGCACTAGAATGTGGCAAGCACAGTATAGCCGTCACAAGTCGGTCAATGCAGGAAAAGCGGCGCTTCCATCACAATGTTTTTGAGTAAACACGACTGCCCAGAACTCGTGCAACGAGGTATCTTCGCTTGTCGGTATATCAGCGTTTCTTAAATATCGCCATTTGGTATTCAAACATTGCAAGGCTTTGCCGGATACTAAATTCGGAAAGGCTTGCACCAGTGGTGCAAGAGACGCTGCCTTCCCCGTCATGGACATAGTAGGATCTAGGAGTTCCGAGATGTTTTAAAACCGGCTCTTGAAAGGGGATACGCTTCGGAATTTGGTCGACACTCTCAATGTAAAAATCAAGGCACCTTAAGCGGAAGTGACGTTGCTCAGTGGTAACTGAACATTCTCTGGATGACAGGAATGCAGTTGCTTGATCACCGACGTACATGTCTTCCAGTGACAAAAATCATTTGGGGTTTTTGAATTCAACTTTTGCCACCTCGATCAACTACCTGTGTGCAGGATCGCTTGCAATAACAATTCATAATTGTCCTCACGCAGGCTTCTGCACTTCTCAAGAGCTTGTGCAAATGTGGAGCATCACTTTGCATTTGCTTGTTCAAATTGTTAAAGAGAGGTAGAACGAAGCTCAGGAACATAAAAAACAACTTGTTCAGACGATCTTGCAGCCTCTGGTAGATTGTTTCCGATGCCAAAAGCCTGTCTGTGGAAACCGCAGAAGCAAAATATGCCTCTAGGGCAACATACTGCTCCAGAAAGCGGTCGACTGCAGCAAGCAATGAGAGCCACCTTGTTTGACTTGGCTGAAGAAGTTTGTGTGGCTTCAGTTCAAGAAGAGCCTGAAATTTATTCAACTCTCTTTTAGGACTTGAGTTGAAGTAAGTGTAGACGTCCCGCACGATATCTTCAACAACACGTGGGAGTTTCGAACAAGCGTACGATGCGCACAAGTGAAATGAATGACACGTGCACTTAAGAATGAGCAAGCCGGGAATCTCCTTCTTCAGCAGTACCATCACAGAATGTTTACTACCCATCATGACACTTGCGCCGTCTGCAGCAAAGCCAACTAGATTGTCTTTATAAGAAGCACCCGCTCCCTGAAAAGTACCAGTAAGGGCACTATATAGGCCATTAGCACTGACATCCGTCACAGGGATGAGATCAAAGAAAGCATCAGTCACTTTATCTTTTTCGAAAATCCTTGTAACAACACACAAGTGCTTGTTGCAGCTGACGTCCGTTGACTTGTCAACCATGACTGAAAATTTTTTTCGAAGTATAGTCTCCACAGCCGCGATTTGCTCTCGTCACCTGTCACAACCTTTGTTATCACTGATGTTTTTGTTCTGCTGCAGGCAATCTGCTTTGCAATATCGGAGTCCGGGCAAATTTTTTTCACGAGCTTTGGGGGATGGTTCATGACTGTAAAGGGCAGGTTGTACTCGGCGACAAACATAGGCATTCTTACTTCAGCTTCTTTTACATGCGAAGAGATAGCAATGCTAGGCATTGCTTGTATCAGCGTTGGCCGGGACATAAGCTTTCTTGTATTTTATTAATGTTTCGCAGATTTCATGTGTCGTTCCAACAGTTTCTTGCCGGCAATTAGGTTCATATCCCGTGTTTTGCAGTACGCATAAGGGTTGCCCTTCTTGCTTGGTTGCAGCCAACTTCAAAACGCTTTCTCACGCTCCCAAGCTTGCTTGTACTTTTGATGGTGTTTTCTTTTTTTTTCGGATTTGGACTGCTCTTCTTTCGGTCTGAAGACTCTGAACCAGTGTCACTGCCACTTGTCATTATGCTGAAGCTTCCCATACACCTGTAATGCAAGTACCAATGCACTTAATGAGGGGCAGATAAATGACATAAGTATGACTGCCTACTGACACAAGCAATGTCACCACGCGCTGTCGCGTATCTGTGATGGTATGAAGGCAGTCAGACAGGTTGACAAACTTGAACAATGAACTGTAAGCAATTTAACTTGTGCTATAGGAAGAAAAAGTGAGGAGAGCTCGGCGGCACAGCAAGCGCGATCGTCGAATTCAGTCACCAGCTGCGCCATTCCACTATGTCTACTGGCGTCACCGCACTTCATAGAAGCTAAAACAATATCGGCCAAGAAAGCAACGTAATTTCTTATTCTTGAATAGATATGCTTTCTTTACGGTTAAAGCGTGTTAATTGAAAGCGGAGCACGTCATTCATCAGCAATACGCAAGCAGTGCCAGTCCTATGCAGCTGGTCGACTCTTATAATGCCTGCTGCCTTGTTTTCCCCGTCGGCCCAAAATCTGGCGCCGAGATAACCGGGAATAAAGCACTACAGTAACAATTCTGAAGTTTTGCATGCCTAAACCACGATATGATTATAAGGTGTGCCGTAGTGGGGGACTCCGGGTTAATTTCGACCACCTGCGGTTCTTTAACGTGCACCAAATGCACGGTACACAAGCGTTCTCGCATTTCACCCCCATCGAAATGCGGCCGCCGCGGCCGGGATATGGTTTCGAAATTACGCACTTTGCAGCGCTATAGCGCCAAATTCACTTAGTAACCACGACGGGTGAATGACTAAATTATTAGGACTAACATATCGAGAACTCAAGACATACAGATATTATCTACCTGGTAATGAAGCGCGCACGCTGAAGTTGATGCGAAGGAATGGGCCACGTGTTCTGCCACATGCGGTATGCACTGCAGTACACAAGCAGCAACCGACAACTTGACTGCACTATTAAGAACTAATAAGCAAGTGGGGTCCTATTCTCCTGTAGAATAGAGTAGGCGCTCGAAGCGCCGTATGGAAAGAGTCATTGGTTCTGGTTCGATAGTATTGGTTTCATTGTTCTGGTGTCATAGTTGTGGGGTACGTTAGTGCACCCACTTTCAAAAATTCGCCGCCTCACCTGTTCCCCACTTTGCTCAAAGACAGAGGTATACCGCTACGTTTGAGAGTCTGGAAACGCAAGAATGTATGTTAACCTCGGAGCCAACCGCGTTTTTTTTTTTCGCTCGCTAGGTGGCATCACATTAATATAAACTCTGTACTGAAGATGTAGCAGCTTTTGCCTTCGTTTCAGTAGAAAAGCAATAAAATCAGTGGATTGAAGCGCTTTATCACTGAATCAGCAGAACATTTTAAAAATCAGTAGATTTACCGATAAATCAGCAGCCGTGGCATCACTGCCTAATTCCGATGGAAACGGAATCTGAAGACGCTATTAACTTAGATGCACGTTAAGGAGATCCAGATTGTCAGAATTATTCTGGAGACCAGTGGTCTCTCGCTGACTTCGTGTTGCTTTGGACTTTAAGCTTTTGAGGAACTTTCTTCAACACCTTAATCTCTCAATCGAATGAGACAGAGAAAGCTTACCGAGCTGCCTTTGAGGTTACAGTTCCAAATATGCACTCTCAACCTTCATACGTTATGTAGACCCAGAAATGTTAAGAGATCCTACCGGACAGTTGCTGTTCGCGTGCATCTATTGCAAGTCCTTCTTCTTTATATGTTTTGTGTGTGTGCGTGTGTGTATTTGGCAATAATGACCCTTCATTCATTTAACGATTTATAGTTGTGGATGTCATCATCTACTAGTGGATACCGGGTGACTTCGGAATTTCGGGAAATCACAGTGCGGATGACGCTGCCCGATCGGCCCACGGTGGTGCGCATATTATACCAATACCACTGTCAAGAACAGATGCAGCCACAAGTATTCGCTCCCTGGCACGCGAGCTTACGCAGAATCTGTGGAGCACCAATGAATTCACGAACGCACTTCTACACAGAATGGATCCACGTCTGCAACTCCGTCTTCCGCCAGTGTTACCACGAGCTGCAGCAACACTTTTGTGCCACCTATGGCTCGGTGTGGCATACACGAACTCCTATTCCTTCCGCATTAAAATGGCCGACCACCCTACTTGCGACACCTGCGGCTTCGAGGAGACGATCGAGAACCTCCTTTGTGACTGTCCCCGTTACAATGTGCCAAGAAAAGTGCTCGTGACCGCGTTCGAAAAACTGGACAATCGCCCCTTCACAGAAGAACAAGTTCTAGGACACGGGCTCCTGCACTGAAGGCATTAAGGGCTTTGCTGAAGTTCTTAAGGGCATGCGAATTGTGCGACCGTCTTTCAATGTTGTCGCGCGTAGCATCGCGCTACTGTGTGAATTTTCTGTTTCTTTTTTTTTCTCCTTTTAATCCCTTTACCCCTTTCCCCAGCACAGGGTAGCCAGCCAGTATTCACACTGTCTAACCTGCCTGTCTTTCCTCCCCTTTTCTCTCTCTCTCTCTCTCTCTCTCTCTAGTTGTCGAGAAGCCGGCGACACATTGTGCTTGTTGCCAACGTTTGCTCTCCCCCCCTCCCCTGTCCCGTACACACACACACAGGGGTCCGTAATCACTGCGAGGTGCCAGCCAGACCGGGAACCACCTGAGATACCCAAAGGAATTTGAGATCTACCCTGAGCTTTCCTATTAGGCATGGTTTTTCGATAATCCTATTTGCATTGTGTACTTCACGCCAATCGTAACAGAACCTCTAGGGGGGGGGGGGGGGGGTAAGGAATGAAGCAGCCACTAAGCGAGGGATCGGCGTTTCAGCAGCGGAATTTCCTTCCGTGGTGGCGAACCCTTTGTTCGTAGCGCCTAGCTTTCCTGGAGTCGTTCATCAGGCCTCGTGGCGCTCTTGTCCGGTCCGGTGAAACTGGACTTGTAAACCGGTCCCTTAACTTTTCGTCTCCTGTTTGGCAAGTAATCACTCCAAAACAGTGGCTAACCCACAACCAGAAAGCAAGCGAGCACAAGGCCAACTTCCTCTGAGACAGTCCTGGCTTTGCAAAAAGAAGAAAAAATCTTTCTACCGATTTTCTATCCCTCTTAGCGCGACCTCCCCCTTAAATACTTGACACAGCCATTTCCTAAAAGCTCCAACCACTGAGCACAAAAATCAGCTAACAATCAGCTACATCCACGCGATAATAAAAAAACGTATGGAAAAAAATACCACCAGAAGAATGACACGAAAGCCAGAGGGGGCATGAGGCTTTCGCTACGCTAGGGACAACGACTCAGACCATCTGCGTTCCCGATAAGTTCCCTTTTTCTCGAAACGGCCCCAGAACTGCTGTATATCGTGTCACACAGTACGGATAGGTCGAAGTTTTTAGAAAGAATTGGAGTCCTCTCCCCAGTAACGTGTCCCTCGTCCTCAAACTCTGTCCGTCTTTTGCGACTCCGAACTGCGCATACACAGCGCCCTAGCGGCTGAGGACCGAAACGATTTGGCAGGCGCAGGGCCGGACTCGACTCTCTCCTTCGAGTAAGTCGAGTCCGGCCGTGGGAGGCGCTGCACTTGTCAGTTGAATAGGGCGCAAGCCGTTTCTCTTAGACTGTTACAGACCGGCACATATACGTGCATCGCCGTTCTACACGAAGTTTACCCCGACGTATATCGCGGCGACAACTGCCCGTTCTGCGGGCAGACCTCCACTCTAGCACACCTGCTCTGTAGTGCGGGTCGAGATATCCAAAATTCAGCAAGGAGGAGTGCGACTCGCTTCTGCGTAGCACCGCTCTAGACAAGCAAATCCTGGCTGTCCGGCGTGCCCGCCATCGGTGGGCTAAACCTGCCGGTCCCGACGTGGGACTAGCCGGGTGCGCGACGACTTCGCGTCCTCGCCGGACCTCCAATCAAGTTCTTTCACTCACTTTTCAGCCTCGCCATTCTCGCTGCCGCGCGCACGGAACGCCTTCCGAACATTATTGCCATCGAAATTTGGCGCGATGCTAATGTCGTGTGTCGCTTACGGCTGCACCTCATGTGACCATCCCAGCAGGACGGTGCAGTTTTTCGGATTTCCGTCGGTGAAACGCGACTGACAGCGCCGTGAAGCCTGGATAAGGGTTTTGAAGCGGCAGGATGCGTAAGGGCATCCATGGCAGCCGTCAGCAGCATCTAGACTGTGCGGGAAGCACTTGTGACTGGTATGTATTGAAAAATGTAGTTTACCTCTCTGTTTTTGTCGTTGACTCATACGAATAATCTCGACAAAAGCGCAGATGTATGTTCGAGGTAGCGAAACAAACGAACTCTGAGCTCGCGCGAGCCGGCTGAGTGAAACGCGAAGTGAGGTTTTCTTCTTCTTTTTTTTTTTTGCTATCGTCTCTGTGCGGCCACCACTATAATGCCGCCATTTCGCAACTTCACACCGGGCACACGTACAGCTTGATAAACTGTCCGCGAGCGCTCGTGATGTCGGCGTAGTTATCTGTCGGAGCAAAGCGGGCCTGCACTGCTGGGCTGACGCGCGAAACAGCGTGCACTGTGGAAGTAGCTGATGGTGTCAGCAATCGTTGCTAGTTGTCGTTTCGCCATTCTTGTCGGCACTGAGTAATATTTACCCGTAGAAAGCTTATGTTCATTTAGTGAATCAGGACGTAGTACGGTATGCACTAAGGCTCATTTTCCCGTGGGGCTTCTTCTGGAGTCGAGTGGCGCGCTTTGCTGTGTAATTGACACATTTCAGGGGCGCCTTCGCTGTCGCCCAGCCATCTGGACTTCATATCGACGCTGTTTGTGTCTACGGACCAGTTCAAAAAAACAGAAGGACGCGGTCGACCGCTATGTTCGTGCCGCGGCGCGCTCTAAGAGGAAGACAGGCGCCCCACAAACAGGAGGTATCACAGATTCTGGGCATTGTGACAATTTTCTGGCATTTTTGTAGATATATATATATATATATATATATATATATATATATATATATCTATACACGTACTTTATGTGGGTAAATAACGTATGCAAATTGACATTCTATTGGCCTCCCCACTGCCTGTGCATGTATGTACGCCTAGCACTATGGCACACCATAAAGCAAGACACGCAGTGGTGAAACGGAATACTTGCCCTAAGAACTACACCTCATGCCCTATTCGAGTCATGCGTTTTTGTGCGTACTCATACTGTTTTATTACTTATTCACTTTACGCCACAGGTGCCGCGGTTTCAGGTCAAGGAGGAGCCTGTAAAGCGTGGCCGAAGCTCTTCTTCGAGCCGTTTGTCAGGCTGAAGAAACCTCCGGGTACAAAGCATTCACCAGCAGGTTCCATGGCTAGCTGACGATAAGAAAATGTGACGGCGCGTACACGTTGTTTCGGTCTTGTCTCACACGCTGCTCGTTTGGTCACGAGTCTCGCGTGGGGCGGCTGTCGCGGCGCACAGCGGCGTCGCGGCGCCTGCCAAATTGTTTCTCCTGGCCACCGCACGATGGCGCCAGAGTGCATCGCAAGATATTACATCCCACAGTGCATCGCAATCAATTACATCCGAAAAATAACAGCCAAATCTTTACAAGGCAATGAAGAGGTTGTATTTGAAGAAAAAGAGCATGAAAGAGACCCAGGTGGAAAAGGAGCTGGTGCTGGCAAATTTCAACTGGAAGAAAGCCGAAGAGAAAATTCCTAAGCGCACAGCCACAGGGCCAGACGAGGTTCCCGTTAGGCAGCCAGGATCAAAAAGTAAGGAAGCTCTGATGAAAGCAGTGGAAAAAACTTTAAAAGATAGACGAATACCAGACAGTTGGCGGCAAAGTAGAATGAATTTAATTTATAAAGGTAACGGGGAGAAAGGTAGAATTCACTCTTATATTAGTAAGATCTTGATGAGGGCTAGTTGGTTCATACTTAGAACTGAGGTGAAACAGCGCGAAAAAGACGAGGACACAAGGAAACAAATACCACAGACAAGCGCTCTTATAGACCGTTGACCATTACATAGGTAATATACAGGCTAGCAATGCAGGCAATCAAATTAAAGCCGCAAGGATGGGCAGAGAATAATGGCATTTTGAGATAATTTCAGAATGGCTTCAGGTGTTTAGATGATAACTTATTTGTTCTTACTCAGTGTATTACTCAGTGTATTTGTTCTTACTCAGTCTATTAAAATATCAAAAGTTGAAAGCAGACCATTATATGTGGCCTTTTTAGACATAACAGGAGACTATGACAACGTAGACCGAAACATTTTGTGGAATATTCTGGAAAGGGAAGGTTTAGGTGACGATTGGCTACAGCTTTTGAGAGAGATTTACTTAGAAAATACCACTTGCGTTGAATGGGAAGGCGTGAGGAGCGAGGAGAAAGTTGATATCAACAAGGGACTGAGGCAGGGGTGCCCTTTATCCCCACTGCTGTTTATCGTGTACATGGTGAGGATGGAGAGGGCGCTAGAAGGAAGTAATCGGGTTTAATCTCTCACACAAACAGACAGGTACAGTGTAGTAGAGCAGCAGCTTCCAGGTCTATTTTATTCAGACGACACTGTGGCGCTAGCTAACAAGCAAAGTGATTTGCAACGTCTGGCTAATATCTGTGGAAAGGAAGGCAACAATTTAGGTTTGAAATTTAGTGTTAGAAAATCAGGTGTTATGGCATTCAATGAGAACTGTGAACAGACAGTGGCAATGTAGGGTAAGGAAATACCTCGGGCAACAGAATATAAATACCTTGGTATATGGATAAACGAAGGCAATAGATATATGGAAATACCGGAAAAAACAATAACAGTGAAGGGGAAGAGAAATGCAGCCATAATGGAAGCACAGAACGCTATGGGGATACAATAGGTACGAGGTGCTCCGAGGTATGTGGAAAGGTGTAATGGTTCCAGGACTTACTTTTGGAAATGCGGTTGTTTGCATTAAATCAGGGGTACAATCAGGACTCGATGGGAACCAAAGGTCAGTGGGACACCTCGCATTGGGCGCTCACGGGAAGACTACAAATGGAGCTGTGCAGAATGATATGGGTTGGACAAGTTTGAAGTGAGGGACCTTGACAGTGAAATTGATTATGAAGAACGACTGAGGAATATGGAAGAAAGTAAATGGGCTGGGAGAATGTTGAGGTATCTTTACAGAAAAAAACATTCATTCACAGTGGAGGAAAAGAACTAGGAAGCTTACCAACAAGTATGCGGCCTGTAGGGTGTGCAACACAGCAACATAGAACGTAAAGCGGGAAGCCAGAGAGGCTGAAATAATCACATGGGTGGCGGCAATGGAAAAGAAACCTGGCATGAGTAACTACTTAAGCGGAAAAAACGAAATCAGGAAAGAAACAGTTTATGATAACTCAAAGGGAAACTCATTACTTTTCGAAGCGAGATCGGGATGCCTTAGAACACGCACCTATTAAGCGAGATATAAGAAGGAAGAAGAAGCATGTGCTTGCTGCGGTAAAGCTAGGGAAACTATGGAGCATGTTTCATTAGAATGTGAAGACGTCTGCCCAGCGGTCGATTTGGGCCCCACTGGCCTCCTTGAAGCCCTTGGGTTCAGCGAGAGCAGTGGAAAAATAAACATGTCCGCAATAGGGATTAGTAAGAGGCGATTGGAGGATTGGTGGAAGAAAAGTAGGGAAACGACAGAAAACGGAGACGTACAAAAGCAAAGTTCGCAATAGGAGATCACAAAATTTGGTTGTGGAAGTTAATAGTATTTTTTTTTCTTTCTTGTTTAACCTAGGTAGGGCATTAGGCAGTATAATAGCAAGAGCTTGGTGGCGCACCCCACCACCCTGTTCAAAAGGGGACGCTCATAACATCCATCCACCCAATATCGGAAAGGGGAGATTCGCCTACGTGGCGCGTGATTCCGAAGTCGCCACAGAAAAAGAAGACAAAGGGGCATTTTTGAATCACGGAAGTAGTGACTGCGATCGAAAATAGTTGAAGGGATGTGGCGTATTGAGTTGCTCGCTCGGTCAATGTAATCAGCCAGTACCAGCTCCTCCAATGCGAAACGCACTGAGCTCTGCTGATCACTTCAGCTCTGAAACTAAATTATAGAGTGGCATTTAAGCCCCCCCCCCCTCCAAAAAGGAAAAGCTACCCTTGACCTGAGCGCAAAAAAATAAAAAGAGAAACAAACATTTTGCTTCTCCAAACGCACTTCAGCAAAGCAAATTTCTACAACGGTAACCGAAACACGCCATACCACTGTAAGCATTCAGTTAACAAACTTAGGTGTGTATCTGCAAACCTCGAATTTCAATGCTTACCTACAAAATCAGCGCGACCACCACCGTTTCAAAACCTGCTTCACTTAACATTCGTGTAACAGGCTCGCACAACGACACAAAGAAACTCAAAGCCTAACACGAACCTTTGAACTGAAGTGCAAAAGTCCTGATTAACTAAGAAAAGTAAGCATCACGCCCTACGTACAAACAAGAAACTGATGGGTGTGCCCAATTTATCCAGAATCCACTTTATTTCCAACACACTAGTTGGGGGCCCCCAGGCACAAAGCTGTCGCAGACAGCTTGACGGGACCTGGGGGCCTACAGGGAGCAGCCGGCAGTGGATTACACAAATTCGAACAATTGTAAATAGATACAGCCATTATGAAGAAGAAATGAACTTGTTTCATACAGATGCAGCATACACGGAGGACACTATCACAGAATGCATAAACAGTGCAGGAAATGTTGCAGCCAGGCAAAAAGAGAAAAAGTTCATTGCTTCATCAGGTAATCACGCACCTTCGATTTAAACGTGCCGAGTGGGGCACTGAAATTAATGTGATTTTTTAAGAGGTTGTATAGTGTTGGTATGCAGTAATCCAGCCTAGATCTACCGTAATTTGTACGTGTACGCGGCACTGGTATTAGCCTGTTACGTATGCTGTAGTCATACGGGGAATGTTCTGTATTGTGTGGGAGTTTATTTTTATACATATAGAGAGATAGTTTATAGTCATATAACTTAGACGCTTTAAGCATATTATGTTTAATGAATAGGGAATTAGTGGGTAATAGGCTGGGGTGTTCATTAAAGTTCTCAAAGATTCTTAATACCTTCTTTTGGAGCCGCTCCAGTTTGTTATAGTTGGTGGTTGTTGTAGTGCCCCGAACTAAAGTGCAATATGAAAGACGTGAGTAAAAATTAGCATATATATTGCATTCTTTAGTCTAATTGGAATTAATTCCCTCAGTCTGTATAGGCAACCAACTGCTCTGCCTAATTCAATCGTGAGCTGAGTAACGTGCATGTTCCAAGACATTGTTTCTTCGAACCAAACCCCCAAAAACTTTTCAGATGCAACGCGTTGCAGGGCCATTCCTTGAAAGTTTAGGGTGAGTTCGAAATCGCTTTGTTCGTTGAGATGTTTAAAAATAATATATTTAGTTTTTTTAATATTTAAGGTTAATCTGGGGGGGGTTAGAGTTCAACCACTGTTCAAGGTTAATTAGGTAATTGTTTATTGTTGTGTTTAGCTGGGCTAAAGTTGGTGCGGAAAAGAAAATATTAGTATCATCAGCATACATGACTAGTTTGGGAGAATTAGGCACATCACATACGTCATTGATATAAAGTATAAACAACAAAGGCCCTAGAAACCCCTGAGGTACTCCGTGTTTTACCACAGTAGTCGGAGATGACAAGCCATCGACTTTCACACACTGTTTTCTATTGTAAAGATAGTTGTTTATGAGATCATGGGCGACGCCACGTATGCCGTAGTCATGCAGTTTTGAGAGCAGAATATTATGATTTACGCAATCAAATGCTTTTCTTAAATCAATGAACAATCCCACAGTAAAAAAGTCTGTTTCCTATGTTGCTAAGAATTTCATTCTTGATTAGTAATAACGCCATTTCGGTAGATTTCCCTTTCTGGAAGCCGTATTGTGAATCATTCACAACGCGGTATTTAGTGAGAAAGCTTTTGAGCCGTGTATGAATGACATTCTCAAAAACTTTCGACAAGATGGGCAGAACAGATATTGGTCGGTAGTTTGCTATATCACTGACGGCTCCGCCTTTGTGAACAGGGGTTATACGTGCCAGTTTAAGGTCAGAGGGAAATATACCAGTCTCTAACATTTGATTAATTATGAATGTCAACGGTAAGGCTATAATAGACGCCACATGGTTAATAGGGACAGCGCTCAGGCCATCCAACCCGGCGGCGACGTTGTTTTTAATTCTGGAAATGAAATTTGTGGCTTCTTGTGCAGTAACCGGTGAAAGAATAATTGAATTAGTCAGTATTGTAAGTGCAAACTGTGGCGTTTTAGTACAATCACTATGGCTATTCGGAGACACGTAGTCGCCAACGTTGGAAAAAAATTCGTTCATTTCTGTTAGGGCGTCTTCATCCGTCTTGCCTTGAGCAAAAGCTGCAATATTAATTGAGCACTGAAGCTTAGTGTTATTAGACAAATTATGGATTTCCTGCCATAATTTTCTTGGACTGTTGTATATTTTAGCAAGCAGGGACTGATAGAAGGAGATCTTAGCCTTCTTTAAATCAGCGTTTAATTTATTACGATACGATTTGAATTCTGTGAGCAAGGCAACATCCCGTGATTGAACGAATCTATGGTACATTTCGTTTTTGGCTTTTATTCTTTTATGCAAGCTGTTTGTAATCCAAGGCTTGCGTATTCTATTGCTTCGTTTTGTGTGATGTCTCAAAGGGAAATGTTTTTCATAGCAGGCTATGATTTTCTTGAGAGAGATACGGTAGGCCTGATCGGGATCACTTTCGGCGTAAACATTGTCCCATGCTATCAATTCTGTATCAGAATAAAAATTCTTGAGCGAAGCGGAGTTAATGTCGCGATAACTTGGGTTGTTATTTTTGTGCTTTTTGGGAGCTACTGGTATAAACGTGAAAATCGGGAGATGATCACTGATGTCAAGGGAAAAAAACACCTGTTAAGTACTGGTCGCAAGGAAGGCTGGCGATACTGATACCAAGAAGTGTGGCGCTAGTTCCAGTAATACGCGTAGGTAACGTAATCAGATTTGCGCAGGCAAAAGTACGAAAGATGTTTTGAAAATGTTCACTGGATGCGTCACCACTGAGCATATTGATGTTTACATCGCCCATTACTAAAAATGATGTGCGCGCTGAGTGTAGATTAGGCAGCAAAGTTTCCATGAACTCGAAGAATTCGGACTTAAGTCCTAATGGTGGCCTATAAACTGCTGCAATAACAACATTCGTATATCTTTCTACTAGACACTCTACACTGGCTGTAATACAAGTTCGTTCATCAACAACATCGCAAGCTATGCAATTTTTGATCTACAGAGATATACCTCCTCCACGGTTAGTGGACCGCGTAATTCCATGATAATTATATCCTGGTATATTTGGTGGTTTATCGTTTGCAAAAAGCCAGGATTCTGTGAACAATATGGCATCAAATTTTATCGATAGGCTATCCAAAAAGTATCAATTACTTTCTCTTAATGCGCGCTCGATGAGGTCGCAGTCCGAAAGCCTTTGCGCTTTTCCGCGGACAACAAAGCGTACCAGACTTACGCTGCTCTCTGCAAAAACCTACCACTTTGTGTCCCCGCAGCTTGCTTACTCGTCCCTGAAGGGCAGGCTGTAAACACGGGAAGAATAGCCATTATCCCTTTGTTCGCACCCTCGCGGCGCATTCCAGCTCAGTGCCCGTTCGATTGGCCCGATTAGTATGCGCGTGCCTCAGCCAGGTTTAAAAGTTCGGCCGCACCCTTGCTCGCGAAGACGCGCCCTGTTCTGTCGTGATCACCCTTTGGCGACACCTCCGTTTTCTGAACCGCCACAATGAAACATTTTTCGCTCTGCGCGATGGCCTGTAGCTTGTCCTACGCGCTGCGATGTGGCGTCTTTTCGCTGCGCCGAACAGTTAGCTCTGTTTACGTCACGGCGCTGTTTGCAAACACTGTTCCTTGCCACGCGGTCGCCTATAGTGCAGCTGAAACCCCCAGGCATTGGGCTCCTGTTCTGCTCGGCCACCATGGCATTCTGTTTTTGACGATTCCGGAACGTCTCTGCAAAGAATGCCCTCCGGAATCACCACTGTCTCTACATCTGCGACGTCTTCGCTCGCTACATTCGACACCGCCCGAGAGTCGCTCAAATGCTGAGGCACGAGGGCCGTATCCAGCTCCGCACTGACTCCTTTGTAGTTGCTGGCGCAAGCCTCGTCCCCACAAGGAGCGCTCTCCGGGATGGCTGCTGATTCGGTTTCGGGGGATAATTCAATTGCGCACTCTCAGAAGCTCGAGCCCAGAGCAATCTCCGGTTCCCTGTACTGTCGAGCCAATTTATCTGAGCTAACGCTGAAAATTCCTTTCTTAGCCAGGCCCTCCCCGACAGTACCGCTGGAATCTCGAATAGTCGCGTCCTTACTTTGCTCGGCCACCCCGCTATCTGGGTCTGCCTTAGATGACTCCGGCATTTTGCCTATATACAGATGCACGAGGAAGGCCTCCAGCGACTCCTTAACCTTTACATCGCCGCTGGAACCAGCCTCATCACCGCAAGGAACGCTTTCCGGAATGGCCCTTCTTTGTAGACAGGCGACGGCCTCGCTCTCCACGTGCTCCCCCTCTGAGGGTTCTGCTACGTTGCACTTAGCGTGCTTTCTATTCATTGACGCGACCCCAAGCACGGCTTGTCGCTCAGTTGCCTCAAGAGAATGAATTTTCTGTTCGTCCCCTTGACCCTTCCGCTTGCTTTGGACTGGAATAGCAAGACGTCGGCATAAAGCTCTCTTAGCTACATCGTAATTGCGGAACTCGTCGTCACAAAGGGGAGACAAGACGTAAGACACTTTAAGGGGGAAAATGCCAAACAGCTCAAAGGACCAATTATCACGGTGAGGCTGAACCTCCGCGCAAATCTTCTCGAAAAGAGCAAGAATACTTTCTATGTTTTCGCCGATTTTGAATGAATACACGCAGCCTAGAATGTAGCTGTTGCCCTCTAAATTTTTTATTTTCTTTCACAATTTTTTCATCCGAATTCTATGTTCTTCCCGTTTGCGTTCCTGTTCTCACTTTCGCTCGAGCGCTAAACACTCGCGCTCTTCTTTATCCCCAATTCTCTCTAGACATTCCTCAAGTTCCTCGTCGTATGCCTCGATTGCCTCAATGTTCTCCAGCTTTCTCTTTGATTCTGCAATTTCGAGGCCCAATTCTCTGGCCAAGTTTAACAATTCCGGCTTCTTTAGTGGCTTCAAGTTCATGGCTGCGCTTAGTTCTGCTAACTCTTCACTCTACAACAACCTTGACGTACTCCGAATACTTCCGTGAGCGGTTACACATAATCACTGCTTTGCACTTCCCCATCAAATACGCAAAGCTAGGTGATATCTCAGTGAAGAAAAGCCATGCACTCACCATGTGATATGCATTCATGAATCCTGACACCGTCCTTCCGAAGTTGTTATCCGGAGAAGTTGGTTCTTGCCAGGACGAAGCGTGGTCGATCACATCAGCTACCAACCAGTCGCTCGTGAATCAGATAATGGTGACTGGCGTTGGCCGTAGGTTGCACCTCACCGCTGCCATCTAGTCGTTGGGACCCGGGCTATCGTATCCCATCACTCTCACCAGTTGTTGGGACCCAGGGTAGCGTATTCCACCGCTGTAAACCATTTTTTTGGGAACGAGGGTAGCGTATTCAATCGCTTTCACCAATTGTTGCGACGCCACTTACTTGAACCTCGACCGGCGTTACTAGTGGGTAGCGTGGCGTTGTGGGCAGGCCACAGGTGTCCGGTAGATCATGGCGATTAAGCAGTGGCGATAAGAGTTGTAGTGCGAAACTTGCACTGTTTATTCCATAGTAACTAAGTAGGAAAGCAAGAAGAGACTACAAGAAGATACATTGCGGGGCCACTTAAATAGGCTCACTAAAATCGTAGGCCGGACTTGGCTCACGCCAACGTCACTTGGTATGGACTGACCGGTCGGTGGTTGGCGGCTGCTCCCTCTCTCCTAGACGATGTTGCACGTGCTTGCGCCTCCGCTGGCGGAAAGCCGTTGGTCCCGTTTGGTTCGAAGAAGGAGATCCTCCCCTGCACTCGCACAATTCGTAGAAGTTGCCCCCCCCCTCCCCGTCCCACGCACACACAAAGGGGTCCGTAATCACTGCGAGGCGCCAGTCAGGCCGGGAACCACCTGAGACACCCACAAGAATTTGGGATCTAGCTACCTTGCGCTTTCCGATTAGGCATGGTTTTCAGATAATCCTATTTGCACTCCATGGGTGCTTCACGCTAATCGTAACAGTACTGAGCTCCGCTGCAAGTGATGTAACACCTCATAGCGGCTGACGCCATCGACAGTGCCATAGCGTCAGACTCTTGCCCCTGCTTAACAAGCTTCCCAGTGTGGTCAAAAACTGCATGATCTTCAGAGTCATTGTCACACATTTTCTTGTGAGCATACACATAACTTCGACATGCGTAAGCCTCCACAGAAGTCGAGGGACTCGAACGCAAATCCTTACAATCAATCCGTATTTATTGTATTCTTAGATGGACGTACAAGGAAGAAACGAACAACATTGACAAGACATGAGCGCCGCAAACAGCTATAGCCCGCGGGTAACTCCTTGTGGTTCCCACCACGGTGGACGATACATTCTTAAACCACTAATGAAGCGATAGAAGCGAAGGGAACAAATTGAAATGTAAGGGCGGTTCTCGAGACATTCGGTGTCTTTACTCAAGTGTAGTGAAGTGTTTACCGAAAAATAAACAACGAGCAAGTGCAGCACGGCCCTCGCCGCAAGGCGTCGAACGGCGGTAGTCGTAAACCAGCAACACGACAAAAGAAGTCAAGCTGTAGTGGAAGGTATACTACAGCTATGCTGTGTAGTTGCTGAAAGCTACACTAGTATATCTTCGAGTTTTTTTCGGCGTCGTTCGTTACGCACGTACTGCCATTTGCGGTGGCTCAGTGGGTATAGCGTTCCCCTGCTGGGCTCGAGCTCCCGAGTTCGATTTCCGGCGGAGGCAGCCAGGCATTCCGATAGGGCCGCAATCCATAAACACTCGTGTATCGAGCACCGCTTTCCAAAGAACCCCATCTGGTGTAAATTAATGGAGAACCACTCATTGCGGTGTGTCTGAACATTACAGCCTAAACCCCTATGCATCATCCCCAACTCCCCCACGTACCCTTATAGTAGAAGACGAAAATGGGGATCCAAAGTGGCGACGAGTCCCCGCCACTGGTCGATTTCACTCCCTGGCGGTATTAATTCTGTTATATCGACGAGCATTTGCGTGCTTTTTCTAGCAAATGCTTGCTACGAGCTGCACAGTGTTTGCTCTAGGTTACAATGATTATTGTCCGTGCAAGCCTCCTTCTTGTGTGCACGCATACGGAATGAGCATTAAAATTTGAATGCTAGCCCATAATATTGATAACGCATGGGAACAGTTAAGCGCGCTGCAGGCTGTATGATTATACGGGCTTGTCTGCAACGATGCATGTTGCCTTTAATACTGCAGGGACGCAGTTTAAAAGGCCGTGCGGTGCGCCTTCTACGCTTCCGTATAGTATAGCAGCGGGCTTTGTGCAATACAGCTTCAGCACGAACCGCGGCAGCAATACGGCGTCACGGACTGTGCCGCTTCTAGACGCCTGACTGGCCCACTTTTTGTTCGGTGAATTAAGTGTTTTCTTGCTTCTCTTCTTTGCACATGCTTTGTTGTTTACCTTAGCAAGGTCGAGGAAAAACGACGAAAACAAGAATGGGAGGCAGGAGTTGAAGCACCCTTGCAAAGCTCAAGATAATATTGCCTCCGCTTCCGGTTTTTATAAACATTAAAAATGCACACACGGGCGACGCATACGGTCCCGGGGGCAATCGCGTCGTCCGGCCATCGAGGCGCGCAAGGGCGGCCACGGAGCGCCCTACAACACTCTTCCTGTCTCCGTCGAAATGAAGCACGCCTTGAAGTAAGAGCGAATCGAGACCATAACTCCCGGCTGCTTTGAGCTGCGCACGTTCGCAGTGTTACGAAGCCCGCCGCGCTTTCGTTCCCTCCTTACAATCTCCTAAATTGAAAACTATATTGAAGAGAAAAGTAGAACGGAGCAAGAGAGAACGAAAAGGCAAATGAGGCAGTGCGCAATCCCGTTTGGCCATTGCGCGCGAGTGCACAATAAACATTAGAGGCTGTATACGATCCTCGCTACTTATTAGATTTGTGCGGCCCGCTTTCAAGCTTATTTGGGTGAGAAGCCTTAGACCACAGAGGGGCTAACCCGTGCACCCGGTAGCAGTCGTGTGCTGTTTCATTGTTTGTTAACTATACGCGTGCATATGCACCGAACTTCCAAGGCACGGGCGCACATTTACAATGGACGTGCATTTCTTTTCCTGCAAGCTTGTAGCATTTTGAAAGGCTCATTCTGTATGACGTTTCACTCGATTGTAGTGTTTCGTCTATAATAATAATAATAATAATAATAATAAGAAAAAGAAGAAGAAGAAGAAGAAGAAAGAAAAACAAGAGATTTGTCATTCACTGTCCAGCACGGCAACATGACGGCACACCGTAAAAAACGGAAGCAGCCGCACTGTCAGAGCGCGGCTCGGAGGATATGTGTGCGTCATTTGTAGTGTGGTTCCTTACTCTTCGTTTCCTTCAATAAATCAGACCGAGAGACGTAGTTCACGAGCATAATTCTTTCTAGTTGTTCGCGTGGCTCTTGAGAGAGTGCTTCTTTGGGATGTGGTCCCCGTTCCGAAGAAACCGCATAAAGGGGCTATATGCGAGTAATTTATCGTAGTATCCGTTTAAGACAGATATGAGGACTAGGAAAGCATATAGACGGATTTATTTATTTATTTATTTAGTTATTTAGTTAGTTATTTCTTTATTTATTCCTTTCTTTCTTTATTTATTTGTTTGTTTATTTGTTTATCTATTTTATTCGGGAAAACATTATCCCGCACTAGTCGCGAGCTGCAGCTGTTACCGTGCACGCACAAGGGATTTCCCCAAAAGTCTATGGGCTTCACATATCGAAACAATAGAAAAGTAGGACATAACCACCATGGCTGGGAGCCGAAACCATGACCTTGTGTTCAGCAGCAGAACGAGCCACTGAACCATCATTACGGGTTTTTCATCAAAGTAGGCCTTCTTCACAGCAATCATAGACAAAGCTATATGAAACACCTGTGCACTTCGTGACAATTTTGCGGAAGGGACAGCCAGTGTTCCACGTCAAATACAGGTCGCCAGGAGAGAGAAAAGAAAGTGGAAGGAACGAACGCAACAAAAACAAAGCGCACAAACTTTGCGCGCTTTGTTTAAGCTTTAACTAGCGCGTTTTAATCTGAAAGATTGAATCAGCTATAATCACACAATTTCTCATGTTCGCAGGCGCGTCTATCTTGTAGCAAAAAAATTGATCAGTTATCTCTACTGCGCCGTTTTTAACAATTGCTTGAAGTCTTTGCTGGTATGGTAAATAATATAGACTTGTGGGTGCCAGTATCCAACGAGTGTAGTCCCTTCAAGCACGGATGATTCTCCCAGAAGAACAACGAGAAAACGCGTGCTGAAAAGTGTTAGAAGCTACGAAACGAGAAATACAAGTAAATCGAGAATGTCGAAGAGGTGGTCGCAGAACCCTTTAATTGTGTTTGATATCTGTGCAATTGTGACAAGCCATCTGGATATGGGCATTAAGAACGAGATTCGATGAGTTCACCCGAATAATGATTTTCGGAGAAAGTCGATTCTATTATTTAGTCTCGACCTCTGGACTAATCTCCTCGATTGAAGGAAGAGCAGCGACAGAATGCATTACTCCTTCAGCATGCACAGCAGCGGAAGTGCGAAGCAGCAACCACTACCTCGACTGGAGTTACGAGCGCGCTGGGACGGAGCGAAAGCAGGTGGCTCTCATCA
Organism: Dermacentor variabilis; assembly: GCF_050947875.1. Lineage (NCBI taxonomy): Eukaryota > Metazoa > Arthropoda > Arachnida > Ixodida > Ixodidae > Dermacentor > Dermacentor variabilis. Next base: position 44,842,359 of record NW_027460280.1, on the reverse strand, counting down.
CACGCGTTTGTCCAAACTTGACCTGGCAATGACTCGAAATTGCACATAAGCCCATTCGTCTTTTCTTTCTACCTCCCCCTCCCCCCCTCTCCTTTCTGCTTTGGCAGCTGCATCCGCAAAAGAGCAGCCTGAGCCCGGGTAACTTCTTAAAAGCATTCGTTGTCAGACGAGCCAAAGTAGTGAAGGCAGTTGTCTTCACCAATATTGCTGCTACTGGAGGTGGATACCAGTATTACGAATGGCGCCGGCGGCAAGTATGAGTCTGCTATGCGCAAATGGGAAACCAACGTCGGATTTTCTTGAAGAGTCGGCTTGCGCAAGGAGTTTTGTGAGTCGCGCTCGACGCGCTTCGGTCCCTAGAACAGTGCTGGACTAAGCGATGGGCGCACCACACTCGAGATTGCCCGGTTCACCTACATGCACTCGCGAGCAGGAAAACGTGAATGCGCGTGCTGCTCCCCGAGGTGCCGCAACTCCCGTTGGCACCACTGGTTAAAAAAGCAACTCCATTACGAGCCGCAGTAAGAACCCTCTCGGCGCATTCCGGGAGCTCGCATACCCGGACCTGACGGTGGCCAACGCAGGCGGACGTGCGGCTTTGGGAGAAGCGACGCGATCTCCGGAAGCGAGGGTGCGGACAGCGCGAGGCGGCGCGCGTGGGAGCGCGATTGTTCCAGCGCGCCGGGACAGCCAGCGCCAGGACAGGGCGTTGCGCGCGACCCCGGCCTTGAACCGCTATGACGGCGCCGCGGTGGGCGCTGTTCGTCGGGAACCCGGCGTCGTCGTCGTCGTCGTCGTCAGGCGACGCGAGGAGGAGAGTGCCGTGGCCACGTCAAAACAAAAGCAACCGGTTTGCAGCGGGGAAGAAGATGCGGCCGAACCCTACTCCTATAAAACGCCCGTGCCCCAGAGCCGGAGTCTTCACTTTTTTCGGCCCCCTCCATCCGTTCAAGCAACATCCGCGGATCCGGTGAGCTCGGCCGCCGCTGGCATTTTTTTTTTAACTCTGCCACTCGCCGATACTGTTTCTGAGCTGCTCAGCACCGCCGTTGGGACTTTGTTGCACTGACTCCCGCTCCTTTTTTTTTCCTCGTGAGCCGTCCCCAAGAGGTTTGGGCCGGCGCTGTATTTGCGGACAAGGTGTTCTGTGTGCGTGTATGTGTTGTGTGAGTGTGTGTGTGTGTGTGTGTGTGTGTGTGTGTGTGTGTGTGTGTGTGTGTGTGTGTGTGTGTGTGTGTGTGTGTGTGTGTGAGTGTTTGCGCCCGCCTCTGTGACTTAGCGTTCAAGAAGTGTTCATCTTGATACTTGGCTAGCATGTCCAATTCTCAAGAAACGTTAGCAGCTTCCACGGGTTAGGAATGTGGGCATGCCTGCATGCAGATATTTTGGCCACTGTTAAGGACTTCGAGACCGTTCGAATTATTCATTTGAAGCTTATTCACACTACAGGCTCAATCACATGGGCTCCGTGTCACCTTTGTTAGCGTAAGATGTGACCTCACATTCCTGAAAATTGTCTTTTACCAATGTATTCGCCGTGTGTGTCGTATAAACGGCGTGGTGCCAAAGTAGCCGAGCAGTGAGCAAGCGTCTGAGCAGCACTGGCTCGCTGCTTGCGCATTACAGGCCTGTCCGATATCTACTTTCGATTATCTGAGCCGAATAGCCTCTACTGAAAAAAAAAATGTATACTGAATGGATGTTTTGAACTTGCACTGTTGCATTATTTCATGTAAGAGTAAAAATTATCTATAATTCGTACCCTCTGGTAGCACGATATCGACGCTGAAGGGTAACGAAAGTTTCGCGTTCTATCTCCGATTAGGTACGCACGCACGCACGCACGCACGCACGCACACACACACACACACACACACACACACACACACACACACACACACACACACACACACACACACACACACACACACACACACACACACACACACACACTCAACTGATTGTTGACTGCACATAAAGGAATGGGGGGAAAGACTTAAATGGTTAAGCAGCGAATAGCATGCGAATAGTCTTTCTTTAGTAAAACGAGTTAATATCTTTAAAATACCTAATAATGCATAACCTGTTCTTTGTAAATATTGACAGTATCTTGTGTTTATTTAAAACTTCGATGAATTCAGTGCGGGCTAAAGAATAGAAGTTTTTACGCTCAAAAAACCTCGCACTACAAGAGGCGCCGTAATGCTTCGGCTACATGCATGAGGCGATTTAATGCGCATCTAATTCGCCAAACGGGGGTGTTCACTGCAATCTTCCCAGCTCGGTGAGTGCAGTGGGAGCTCGTGGCGTTACGAACAGCGGCATGACGCTTCGCTGAGCCAACGCTGCGGTCGCATTGCACATATTCTAAAATAGAAAGCTCACCCCACCCCGTCCCCCCTTGGAAAAGAAAGTTTCAAACCTTCATTTGCGCATAACGCCTACGATGAAGGCTCTACGCTGTGTAAGGTCTGCAAGGGAGGTACAGCGTTACGCACACACATCTCCGGGTTTTGTTCAATATCCCAGCGGTGAAAAGAAGTTACGCAGCCGGAAACGCGTGCAAACGGATTACTGCCGCAGACGAGCGGCTGCTAGTTGAGAACAGCGAGAGAAAAATTGATTAGAAGGCTCATTAGACGGTTCTAATCGAATGCGGCTCGAAACTTTGTGAACCAAGCTTTCTACTCAATTACAAACTAGAATGAAAAAAAATAATGAAAGGAAGAAGGAAGAAAGTGTACGAGGAGGAAGTGCTCGGTGGATAACAGCAGTTCGCGGGAACTATACTGAAGCCTCTTTATTTCTTTATTTTTTTGAGGGTAGTTCACTATATGGCTAAGTGAAAGTAACTAACAAGCTCGTTTTCAAGCAAGTACTTATCATACACGTTCAAAGGAGAGTTGGTATTTGCATCTAAAGCTTACGGTGATTTCCAGCACAAGCAATAAAATAAGAAGGCGTACGTTGACTTGTGGTTTGCTGATGGGCGTATATACTGTGAAAACGATAAACCTGCATTGAATTCGTAGGTGGAACTCGAATAGTTCAAAAATACCGCAGGCGCAGTAACGAAGCCGCGTGTTTTAAAACACACCGTGTGCAGCTTTCTGCTAGCTTTAGGGACTGCAATAGGGAAGGAAATCGGCCACGGTGGGAGGGCTCAGCGCCAAATGGACATCAGTTCACACTGGGTGAACAAGACCACTCTGAACTGTTATAAAGGCACTCTCGCCGGTGGCACTGCCGAGGTCGGAGAGAGCTCTTATGAGTCCATTTTGGGCGCACTTGTGAGGTGCTGCTGCTCGTTTAGAGTAAAGCCTCCTCAGAGTGGGATGAAAAATGGCTATACAGGCCTGGTTTCGGTGGCTTTAAAAAGGACAACGGCTTTCTCCTTTTTGCTATTTAGCACGTCATTATTTTTAAAGGAATATTAAAAGCGAACGCCCTCGAGATTACCTTCACAAGAAATGCATAATATTTCATGCATTTGAAAGACTCCGCGATTGTGTCCGCAGCTCCTTCCAGATGAGTGCACTTAAGCGCTTTCGGCGTCTTTCCGCTTACACGTACCCACGTTCTGCGACAAATAACCTTACTTGAGCTGAGCATCTCATAATGGCGTAATGGTTCTTTTGAAGCGTTTTGCAACGGTCAAGACGCTATCTCTGTCGAAAGAGGGGCTCGCTGCCTACTTGATCGAGGAAGATGCGCCTGAGACCTTGGTGACACACGCCAAGCAGCCAAATCAGGAACTAATAGTCGGGGAATACTTGCGTAGGGGATGGGCTGGCGGCCGCCCGGCTGTATACTCATGCAGGGATCGCGATAGATAGCAGCTCTCGGCGAAGGAAACGTTTTGCTGTCTTCTTGCGCAAACTGCACAGCGGTATGATTTCGTCGTGATCATCAAAACACGCTTCGAGTTGCGCGCGAGGATGCCAAGGGATGTCGCAGTGACGCCGGCAGTAAGCGGAAAAATACTTTGCTGGTCCTTGCACGGCGGAAGCGATGGTGCGAGTGCACGCGTTTCGTCCCCCGCCGAGACCGTCAAAACAAGTCGTAAAGCCTCAAGGAAGCCCTTATGTAAAGTCTCGCGTAACGTACAAAGTTGCCTGCGAGAACTGAATGACAGGCGCATCGTCCGCGGGGAACCTTTCCTTCTTTTTGCCCTCTTGATTTCTGCGCGTGAAGCGCCACTCTGACTGCGGGCCAAATGGAGTTGGCGGATCATTTATATGCTCGCGCCTTTTGTTTCAGATTGGCCATCAAAAATGAAGATTACCGCGGGGCTCGTGCTCCTTCTGGGTAAGTGCGCAAGGACTGCTTCTGCAACCGCCGCTGCTGTCAACGGCCTTGGCTATCGGACACACGAGTCATGCGTAACTTTCCTTCCTTCTTCCTTTCCCCCTCGCAGCCCTCGCAGCACCTCATCACTGTAAGCGGGTAAGTGTCAAGCCTGAGGGGGCCAACAGTGCGCTGTGCTATTCCTTAGACCTTGTCGCCATTATGCGTGCCTATAGTTCCAGGAAAAACGAAGCATTGCAAGTAGAATAACTTTTCACGGACAGAATAAAAGAGCAGTAAAACACCAGTTTCGTTTCAACTTCCCTCACGTAACCTGCCCTCTTATAAAAGCTACGTTTCTTTTTTCCAAGAGTTATTACACCAGCAAGAAGAGATGGCTGGCGAAACATTTGTTTCGAGGAAGGCCCAAAAGCCACTGTTATATGAACGGAACGTCATGTTTAAGTGGTTTGTTAATGTTTTACAGCCTTGATCAAAACAGTTGCTATAAATATTTTCTAAGGCTGTGAAAGTCGTGAGAGATCCAGGTTTCGTTTTATTCGGGTATGCGCCGCAATAAAGAGCTCTATTTGATTTGCTGTGAACACGATGGACACAAAACGCAGCCCCATGTGTCGTTGTATGCCTCATCATTCGGTCTTCTAACACCTCCTGCAAGTACGAAACAGCCGAACTAGGTGGCAATTAAATACATTCAGCAGCGTTTTCTCTCAAAGGCAAACACGGAAAGAAATGTTACCAACGCATACACATATGTCTTAAAAACAATATTAGCCTTACACGGTTCCCGTTTAAATGTTTAGTTGCTTTTTGTCAGGTCAGACTATTGGACATTTCTCGTACGCATACCGCACATAGCCCGAATTGACATTAAAGGCGCGTTATTTCGATAAGCATTTCGAACATCACATCCCCATTTGTTGTTTGTTGCCTCCACGTGCAGACAAAACGATGGGACGAAAGCAAGGGGCAAAACCAGGAAGGCTGGGTTCGAGGTACAGCTGGTGTCGACTACCCCGACTACAAGGAAATTCCCCGCACAAGCTTTCGCTGTAGTCAGCAGCCGTACGAAGGAATGTACGCTGACTTGGAGGCGCAATGTCAGGTATGGTTGTCCAAGTGCACCCATTTTGGTATCGGCTATTTCATTGTTATAAAAAGTGAATGCATGGCGCCTTATACAATAGCATTTGTTTGTTTGCTTATTTGTTTTTTTGTGACTGGTTATTAGTTGATTAAGAGGTTGTAATCACTTGCATAATCACAAATTAATGACAGACCATTTTCATAGTTATTAAACTATTAAGCGATTATCTAAAACAATGAACAAGGTTCACAGTCAACAAAGCTCATTCACCGATTACAAAGCTCACTCTCAGTTTCTATTGTAGGACTTTTATTCCTGCGGCTTTCAGGAATGCCTCGTGCCTGGTTTGCGATTGTCCTGTGGGAACGAGTGTTTAATGCCACGGCTGACGCCTTTTCAGGTTTACCACGTGTGCCACAACGGCCGAAAGGAAAGCTTCCTGTGTGGACCAGGAACAATCTTCAACCAGCAGATCCGTGCCTGTGACTACTGGTACAGCTTCGAGTGCGACGAAGCGCCCAACTGGTACTATCTAAACGCCGAAGTGAACGTTGAGAGCCCGCAGCCGCTGCAGCCTCTGCCCGGAAGCGGTGGTGCAGGCGGTGCAGGCGGTGCAGGTGGTGGTGGCGGCGGAGGTCGTCCAGGACCAGCCTACCTGCCTGGCGGCACGGGCGGGGCAGCAGGAGGCGGAGGTGCGCCAGGCGCCGGAGGCTATCCTGGATCGGGTGGTACGGGTAGATACCCAGGAGGTTCCGGCTCACCGGCATCCGGCGGTTATCCCGGTGGCCCTCGGGGACCAGGTTCTGGAGGAGCTCCCGGTTCTGGTGGCTACCCTGGTGGTGCTGGTGGTTATCCTAAAGGAGGTGCCGGCGGGCCCGGTGCAGGAGTTTACCCAGGCTCTGGAGCTAGAGGACCTAGCGCTGGCGGTTACCCTGGATCTGGAGCCGGTAGGCCTGGTGCTGGCGGCTATCCAGGAGGGGGAGGCTACGGCTCTGGTGCTGGCCCTAGGCCGGGCTCTGGTAGACCCGGTGGAAAACCAGGTGGCGGACCGGGTGGTCCAGCGGGATCGGGCGGTTACGGCGGTCCTGGTGGACCAGGAGGCCCTGGTGGTTACGGTGGTCCCAGTGGTCCCAGTGGTCCCAGTGGTCCCAGTGGTGGTCTCAGTGGTCCCGGAGGCCCCGGAGGCCCCGGAGGATCGGGTGCTTACGGTGGTCCCGGTGGCCCCGGTGGCCCCGGAGGATCAGGCGGTTACGGTGGTCCAAGTGGTCCCGGAGGTTCCGGTGGTTATGGTGGTCCGAGTGGTGCCGGTGGTCCCAGAGGTCCTGGGGGTTACGGTGGTCCTGGAGGCCCTGGAGGGTACGGTGGTTCCAGTGGCCCCAGTGGTCCCAGTGGCCCCAGTGGTCCCAGTGGCCCCGGCGGTCCTGGTGGACCTGGGGGTCCTGGTGGACCTGGGGGTCCTGGTGGTCCGAAAGGACCAAGTGGTCCCAAGGGACCAGGTAGTCTTGGAGGGTCCGGAGGTCCCGGTGGTGCAGGAGGCCCCGGTGGTTATGGAGGATACGGAGTACCCGGAGCAGGGGCTGGACCCGCACCTGGTGGCCCTGGTCCATACTTGGCGAGTGGTGGTCCTGGTTCTGGGTCTTATCCCGGCGCTGGTGCGCCGGCTCCCCAAGGTGGATCGCGCCCTTCGGCCGGAGGATATGGAGTCGTACCATCTGGGCCTCGCCCGGCGCCGGCCACGTATCCAGGTTCATCAGGAGCCGATGCCTATCCGGGTGCAGGCGCCGGTCCAGGCGCAACAGGAGCCGGTAGCTATTCCTCCACCTACAGTGCACGCTCTTCGTACTCCTCCTCAAGCTCTTTCAACACCTATACCGATTCGGGCAGTGGTGGTGGCTATCCTGGCTCTGTCGATACGGGCGCGTTTCCCATAGCTGGAACAGCAAGCGCCGTGTCTCCGGGATCAGGCGTTAGCGTCTACGGCGGTTACACCAAGGCGACAGGAGGCTCTGCTTTCCACAAAAAGGGCGCTCTCGAGCTCGAGTCTCCGCATTCGCCTGGTCCCGGCTCGGTCGGCTTTTCTAAACCAGGTGCCGGTGCCCGGCGACCGATTGGTGGTGGTGGGTTTGGTGGTGGCGGTGCTTATGGTGGGCCCCAGTCTTTTCCGGGGTCCGGTGGATATGACACGGCCCCTTTGTCGCCGATTCAAGGTGCACAACCCGGAGGAGGCGCATCGTGGCAGGGGCCTGAGTACCCAAGCCCTAATGCTGGCGGTGGTGGCGGCGGTGGTGGCTACTACACGTCCGACAGCGGGGCCTACTCGGGCGGTTCCGCATACCCCGGACAGGACGCATCAGGCCAGCTACCCGGTGGTGCTCCCCAGAGGCCTCGAGGAGGAGGTCGGGGCCGCAGGCCGCAGGGTGGCTACGGGTCACCTATGATGATGGGCGGCGCTGGCGGTGACTGAGATTTGTCCGCGTGGACAAGTGATAGTGTCCACTTCGGTGGCCGCTGTTGCGAAACTACTTCCTAGACACCGATACCAACGGACATTATGCCGTCAAGGCTATGAGATAAAATAAAAACATGACATGAAACAGTATTTTTGCTGCCAGGCAGCTAGAGATCTCCAACCAGAAATGTCGCAACTTTCGGCTAAGTTACTTTTATGAACCGATTTCGGTTTACTTTATCCAAAATTGAGTTGTTTGTGTGGGGTAGCCATGATCGCTGTTTCGTTTGGGTATGTCAACTACATTGGAAAGAAATGCTAACACACCGACTTTAGCCTCAGTGTCGTTTGGCACCGTCCTGCACCGAAACAAGGTGTTCTTTTTTGCGCGAATGATATGCGATTGCTGTTGCCTTTATTTTTGTTAACGCATTTTCTTCTCAGCTCTTGTTCATTGTTCTTACCATATATGCCATTTTCTCTTTTCATTGTTCGACTTAAGCAAAGACGCCTCGCGCTGAAGGAACGAAGCATGTTGTTGAAGGCGGTTGCTTTTTGCTCTTACTTCAGATTCCTATGCGTTCCTTACAGAAGAATCAACAGAAATGAGTTTTAATTTCGCGGCACTGCCAACACCGCGTCGGAGGGTAGCTCATCAAGACTACAGTAAAGTGCCTTTATTTCGCGAAGCGATAGAAACCGAGAGCACTGATTGTTGAATTTGAAAGTAATAAAACAAAGAAAAATATATGATGTGCCTTCACTTGTATTATCTCTTCGAATTTATACCTTTTGTATCAGAACACTTAAGAAGCAAACGGTGGCTGTGCGTCGACGTGAGTTACACTTCGACATGTCAGCATGACGGTCACCTAACTAATCCAAGAGAAAATGTAACAAGTCACCAGTCATCAATCTTGACTTTTTCACTGAACTGTATAAGTTTAGCCGGCTGCATTTCTTACAAAGAAATAAAAACATCTAAGGAAGACTGGCAATTAAGAGCTACTCTAGTGACTCTTCTACGCGTGTCAAGTTCAAGTTATGACGATGGACGCCATTGCAACTTGTATCGCGCATTGACTGGAAATAGTCGTCAAAGGACACTAACAGCTATGAGCACCTGCTATTTGTCTACAGCTACCTTTCTTGCTTTTTCTTCCTTGTTTTTTGCTGTTATCCGACAGAGGGGAATATGAAAAGGAAAGGCAGGGAGGTTAACCAGGTTATACCCGGTTTGCTATCCTACACTATGAGATGGCGATGCGGGGAGAAAAGGAAAGGGAAAGGGAAAGAAGTGAAGCGTACAAACACACATGTACACCGCGCCGGTAAAAGCGGTCGCAGAACCCAGTCATCTTTACAAAGTGCAGCCGTGATCTGGTGGCTTTCTGTGTGGATAGCGGCTAAGTTCACGGTGGCAATATCTTCTCTTCTATGACGGCTCTGTTGTCCAAGCGGCTTAAAGAGGCGCGGAAAGTCCGTCTTTCGCAATGAGAAGAAGGGCAGTAGACGAGGACATGTACTGTGGTCTCGTTGCAATCGCAACGCTTGCACGAGGCATTGTCGATCAATCGTGCTGATGCAAAAACACTAGACACATATACAAGCGATGCGTAGCCACAAGCGACACCGTAAAGTTGCGTCGCATCGGGATAAGCCAGTCAGTCTGCGCCTTCAACCAGGTAGGTGAAGCCGCAACGAAGGGCTAAGGGAGTGCAGTCGCGAGTTCACAGATTCCACTGAATTCCAATGTTCTAATACACTGCGACAAGGAAGTAGGTACAGGAATTTTGATACACCAGGATCATCCTCTTCTTATAACCTTGCTGTCACCTGAAAGATTGGCTTTGCTGTGCGCAGTAAGGTAGTGCAGGCAAGCTCCCAAGCGCAGATATGAATTGGAGGGGAAAAACGGCCACTTTTCGCATGGCATAATATTGTCTAATCCTGCAACGGTATTCAATGACCGAGAAGAAGAGGAACTGTTGGCTTCATGTGTTTATAACTGTATTCAGTAATCCGTGTTTAAATATAGAGGGCAAGAAAATTTATCACATACTTTTGAAGATGATAAGCGTTGATTATACCGTTTTAAAGAATGTTCTTTTATCTTAACAAAGCCCGTCGTGTATGCAGTTGCAAGGGAACAAAACATATATAACTGGCAACTGAGCAGTACTAGGCTAGCACGCCTTGGTTACACCTTAGCGATTGTACAGCGCGTGAGTCGTATCAAATAATTAAAGCTTTCTGTGCCGTTAATGTGGGCGGATAGAAATGAGAAAATAAAGAAAAAATAATGGAAGAAGTTTTTTTTTTCATTGCCAGAAAACCTTATACGCTCCATTAAACACACCATACAGTTAGTAAAGGTATTAGAATTATTCGCACCCATCGTGGTATATAGTTCTAAGTAAAAAACATGACGAAACACAAAAAAAATCGTTTGTTGTTAATCTGCCTCAAGAATACGTCGCTTTGGCGGAAACTAGGCATTTCACAGGATGTACTATAATGTACTACGTGAGCGTATGCGACGTGCACTGTTGACATCGAAATATATTCTGTAACACCGCACCGACGTATATGGAGATGCGCGTGGTCGCAGTTCCAGCTAGCTCTTCGAAATAAATTCAGTGTCCAACCGCGATTGCCTGCAACATAACATTGCGTTTATATTATTCAGGGGAGTTCAATAAAGCTCTCTTTATTCACGTGCGGAGAAAAGGCCTCCTCAACTCCTTGCCTGCAGGCGTGCTTTGAGCGAAGATATTCATTCGTTTCCCTTACAAGCCTAGTCACCCACGAAAACTTTGTACCGGTTGGCTTTGAACATTTTATGACTGAAATATTTGTAATGCGCTTCTCACAATGCATAAAGAGCACTTCCCACTCGCGCGCTGTCGATTTTACGTGGAGCTCCGGCCTGCAGGGAATTTGCCGACGCAAGCAGTGGGTGCCCGGCAGCCAGCCAGGTTCCCTAAGTGAGATGCGCAAAGCCTGGCACTGCTGAGCTGGGCAAAACGAATAGATTAAAAGAATCGAGAACGAACAGAAGCAAGGAAGGAATATCAAGTGAGTAAAGCGCTTCGTTTGTGTTGAAACGCTTCATTCATTATAAAGCAACTGGATGGAATGAGCCTGCTGTGCACGATTGACACTGCCTCGCTCGCCAGAACAGTTCAAGCGAGCTTCGCTGGCGGGTGGTCGGGGCCGGCCGCCAGAGCGACCGCGTCGCTGGCGTCGCGCCATCGACGTCCGGTGGCGGCGGAACCCTGGGCCCGGAAGTGCTCTTCCTCCCGGAACGCCAACCTCCCGCGCCGCGTGACGTCACGGCCGTGTTGGCGTCGGCTGCGCGCCTGCGCGAGAGATGACCCGGGGCTGCCGGCGCGTTCGGTCCCATTCATGCTGCAGAGCACCTAGCGGGCCAAGCTCCACTATGACCGGGCTGCTTCTGCCGCCGCTGCTGATGCTGCTTGCCGCCCTGGTTCCAGGTGAGAGCGCCAACACCGACGCGCCGCCCGGCGAGCGAGGATGCGATTCTCCCAGTGCTCCCGTCGCCGCCGCCTCGGCTGCGAGCGACGCCGGCGCGCGCCGGGAGCGCCAGAACGGCCAGGCCGTCGCGCGCCGGCCCGCTTTGCCGGCCCACGGGCGAGCGGCGAAAATGCCGCGCTTGCAGCTCGAGACCGCCTGCAAGCGGCCGCGTTCCGGCTGTCTGCTCAACAGACAAGCACTGTCCTTCTCCGCACAACGCCTCGCGTGAAGGCGGCGCGCTGCTCCCGAAGCATTCTTGCCGATTCTATCGCAGTAAACAAGAAACGGGAAAAAAAAACGCCCAGCGTTTAAGAAGCGCCCCACTGTCACTAGAGGGGTCATTGAGCACGCGCCGTTTATACAGGAAAGGTCATTGCGTCGACTAGTTGCAGCGTAGATTTGACAGTTCGGGCACGTGTTTTGTAACTGCTGAAACGGGCTCCAATATTGTCCAGCCGAGCCACCGTTTCCTGGGAGTTGTCAATGTCTGCACGCTCGCGTCCAGCGCCAACCAGGCTTGCCCGCTCGAGTTCAAACAGGGGAAACGCGTTTGAAACCGCGCTTGTGCTCTCTGTCGCTGTCTCCCACGGATCGCAGCTAAGCCTCGCAGGGAACAGCGACAAATCCTGTCATTCATTTATAATGGAAAATGAGGAGGTGCTGCCAGCGAATGCAAATATTAACGCGAACAGAGCAGCATAGCGGATTCAATTACCTTTTATTTTTCTGCATGCAGCGTGGGCGTTTTTTACGAACGCCGGGCCGCCTGTCGGGGAAGCTCTCTTCATTGCGCGCTGCGCAATGAGAGGTATTTTTGCATTCTTTCCGACAGCAAGAAAAAAAGAAAAACATGGAAACGAAAGCAGAATGTTATTCCTTTCGTGCGCAACTTAATTCACCAACCTTCGTGTTTTTATCGCCTGTCAAGCAGTCATTATGGAAGACGCCAAGATACGCAGCACCTGATGCCCGTATGTCATTTCGAAGGTACTGAAACCGGAATGAAAGTTGCTACCTTTGCAGAGGCCGGAGCACCGCGCAATTTTTTTCTTATCCAAGTGGTCAAAGTGCAATCGTAATCACGAACAAATCTGGTGTTTGCGCAAATCTGCTGCGTCTTTGTGTTTTTCGTCTCACGAGCAGCGACAACTGTACATCGGCCCCTCAGTACGGCCTCTTCCATTCCTGACGCTATTTTGTAGGCACGCGGATTCTGAAACATCCGCGCTCTCAGAGCGCCCTTCTTCGCAGCGCGAGCAAGCGTGCGTGCGTAAGAGAGTGTTCTCGATCCGCAATATATACACATCGCGCACTTCTGTGCTGCAACAGGTGCTGGCCGCTCCTTGTATTTGCCGTTTCCGCTACTTTGTATTTCCACTCGCTGAGCCTCCCCGCTTCAATGCACACATCATTGTTTTTCTCCGCACGAGCGCGAACAAGGCGCTCGCTGTTTGCTTTCAAACACGGCCGTTTGCTCCCGATGCCGCTGCGCTGTTCGCAAAGCAAGCGAGGCGAGAACAGGGTTCGTATTTTTTTTCTCTCTCTCTACCCCTCCCCCATTCCTCGAAACGTGCGCAGGCGGCGAGTGAGCCCTAAAGCCTCCGTGGCCTGAAATGTGTGCAACCGCTGGCTTTAGCGAGGTCACCGGTTGACACTGTGGCGCCGCTTACGAAAGGCTAGGGAAAAAAAACCGCGCTCCATTATTCGTCTTATTAGCTCCTGACTTCGGCAGAAGCGGAGGACGTAAGTCAGTGAGCTTACTTTATTGCGTGGTTGCACATTGTGCGAGAGTAGCAGTGGTCTGGACGCGTCCTTGCCTTCGCGTCAACCGCACACGGAGACAACTTGCGCCACTTTAATGCTCCGTGTTCTTTGCCATGTATAATCCTGAGTTCTGAGAACAATGGAATTACAGAGGCGAGGATATATTGTCAATGGGGATGAACTTTTCTTTTTTTCGTACACCTGCAACATGTGCGTGCGTACGTGTGTGTTAAATACTAACCAAGCAACTTGATCTGTTGCTTTGTCCTTCGTAATCAGCTGCGCTAACCGCCTGCCAGTGTGACTGCTCTTACGAGGTCGACTTGCAGCACTTCGATTTTCCTCCAGTTGCCTGTCCATGCTCTCTCTTCGATCTGTACCAACTAGAAAAACGACCAATCTTGACACGTTGCGTTCTGTTCTCAATCGCGGCTATGGCATTGCCTATGGCACAACGCTGGGCATGCGGCATAGTTGTCGCGAAACTAAACAAAATATATACATCCTCATCATTTAAAATATTTTTGTGGGCCCGATACCTAAATATGAGGCCGTAATTAGGCTTACTTTCAAAACTGTATTCATGCGTGTCTTGCAGCATGCTTCTAGAACTCCAAAACCAGCCGTTTGTCATGTCTAGTCACGCCAGCATTTTCTTTTTGTCATCAGGCGTACAGCGAACGATATGGCTCTTCGACAGTGGGAATGGCTGCGAGTTCATTGCAAACGGAGGGAAGTAGCTGACGTAAATAATGCGCTGTCAAACACAGCCAGCAACCAACTGTGACTTCTCTATCTTGCCAGCGTGGAACGATGCTAGGAATAAAGGAATGGGGTCGCGGGCTGTGCAGATCGCCGGTGCGGTACGCTCCGGCATTCCACCTTGTTGATTATGTGGGTCTGTTTAACTGTTTTCGCCTCTCACTAAAGCTTGCGCACTCGCTAATTGCTATACTTGCTGACCGTACAGCAAGCACTCAACCTTCCGCGAACGAGTAAACTTGCACTCAGTGTAAAGCCATCTACGCTGGACACATTCCTCCAGCGCGTTCCTACGGTACCGATGGTGCTGCGTTTTGTCCCGCTGGCAATCTTCACAACTGCAAAAGCTTTGGCTTGGGGTTCGTTCTCTTGAAGGACCATGAAGGAATAGTTCCTGAGAGAAAATAGCAACCCTAAAAGCTTTCACGTTTTTAAGTGCATGTCAAAGCCCGAGGTGTGAATTTGCACATGGGGCCCATAGTTTTTTTTCATGTTCATTGCTTTAAACATGAGCTGCTCTACAGTGTTACCGCTGTTTTTGGTTGACATCCTCGCTAAAACTCCTCCCCCCCCTCCCCCCATTCATGGACAGCCTTGCGTAAGTTCCAAGGGCAAGCTGTTGGCGTTCATTGCAGGTGCCAGGCTTTGATGCAGAACAATGCTGAACACAAGCAACGCTAAAGACATGGGAAAACTTCAGAACTCATAAACACAAGCATCAGTTATCGTCTAATATTACTTCTCGTTACAAGCAATTTGGATTTCTTATCAAAACAGAAATCCCCAAAATATTTTTCTTCTGCTATCTGGAAAGATTTTTGTATGTATTGCAGCGTAAATTTCGAGGACGTATTCAAACTACACATTCGGCATTTTTAATGATGACCCCAAAAACACTTGCGGGTAAAACCACCTTTATAAATCAAGCAAAATTTAAATCATAATTAAATATTTACACAAAGGCATCCTAATGTGCCTCCAGATCAGCTCAATTCTATAAGAGGGCAGCTGCGCCTGCAAGTATCGGATATGTCCTAGGTATATATCAGCCCCGTTCATAGGGGGTTGCATAGAAACGTTTGGATTAAGAAAACACTTTTCTTTTCAAAAGAGAAACGTTCTTTGGCTTCATTTCTTTCGTTCCGAGCAAAAGTCACCATTGCGAAAAAGGAAGTTCTGAGGTCAAAAGCAATTTGCAAGAATTCTTGGAAGAAAAAGTGTTCTGTACAAAATAATAACAATAATGCAATTCTGTCGTCGCGCGAAGCCAACGTTGTCTGAGGAGCTCGCCAAACTAAAATTCCGTATTGGCAGGCCCAAGATATTCGTAAAGTTTACGAATTTGGGCTCGTTCTGGTGATTTTACGAGTGTTGCGTCGTGTTCTGCGAAAAATAAATGTGTCAGCGAAAAAAAGCTTTAAGTGTCCTGTTGGATGGGGTGACGTGAGGTTTTTAAAAAATGCATGCAAAAAAGGGATTATTTGGTATTTGCTCCACCTTCTTGGAGGCAGCTCAAGACACCCTATACTAGTCGAGTACTTGCTTTGAAGAAGTTTATTCACTGTAATTCCGGAAGCAGACAAAATGAGCAAAAGCAAAGTCGCTGAAAAAGTCAGCGCGATCTAAAGACAGTGCGTTGGTTTTCAATCTCTGCTGTTCGAAGTTTGCTGCGGAATTTGTGCTCATGAACGACATTCGTCTTGCAGAGAACAAAGCGGTTCCTGTGTTCTTTGACAGATGCTGGTCTCATTTCATCGTAACATTGCTACAATCAATTAGGACGTCTATCCATACCTACTGTTATCTGCGATCAGACGAATAGAGCAAACGTTGAACCAAAGTGCACGATCAGTGTCACTTTCGCGGGTGATAATGGTGCGTGTCTCTGGTGCAATAGCGACCTTTAAATTAGGGCACGCAAGCAGCACCGAAGCGTTCGGGCACGCAATCTCCACTGTAGGCACTTCTCACTCTTTTGTGCTCGCTGTAGGTTCTTTCAACGCGATAGCGTTAAGGGCCCCGTGTCGCAGAAAATACAGTGTCAGCGTCGGCGTCTGTAGCCGAGAAAATCATTCCGAACCACTCATATTCTATACGGCATTAAAGGTGTTCTTCTATCACTAAAGTTGCTCATGCCTTGTCTTACGTTATTTACAAAGTTATTCCTCGGAATTTTGAGAATGGCAGCCCACAAACAAATGCCATGAAACAAAAAAACGACAGCGCATGCCTTTTATGTTAAATCTTCTCAGACTGAAATATGAAACGCGCGAAACAATAAAAGAAGAGCGGCCCATGCAAGATGCCGTGTCTCTACCAGAAAGCTCGCCTTCGTGCATAAATCTCTCCGCCAGAGATTCCTGGTAAACATTACGGTTACGTACAAGCTGCGGTTGCACGGAAGCGTGAGAAGCAATCAGGGATCTTTGAATGCCGTCGCATTCCACTTTGAAAGGCGAAGCTTAAGCGTCCTCCACATTTTGCACACCCGGCGGTTAGCGTCCCCCAACGCTTGGGCGCGGCTTGCGTCCCGAGCCCCGCTCTCACTGTCACTCGCGTACCACGCGCGTGATACATGATGTAGTGCGTGACGGGGCGGCACCGCGCCCTCCCTGAAGGCTCGAATAACGCGACGCTCCTTCATGCCACGGCGCACCTTCAGCGCCTGGAGGGGAGACATCGAATGTGTGCGCGATATGTGTACACATTACGTGGACGCGCCTGCAACAACTGTCACCACGACGCGGGCGCGCGTGTCTGGAGATTAGGACGCTGAAATTTTTACGAGCCGGAGGTCGGCATCTCGCAGCGTTCACTATATATCGCGCCGCAAGCACGCGCCGCAAGCATTGAGCTATCTTCTTTGTTTGCCTTCTCAGAAGCTGCGACGAAACCTGAGCATTTGAATGTCTCAGAAATAAATGGGGCAAGAAAGGGTGGAAAATGAAGGAAAACGTTCAGAAGAAAAATGGCACGTCTTTGAAAAGCACGCCGGTACTTCTCCATCAATCATTCCAGAACGTAAACGCGTAAAGCCACTGCGCAACTCTTCCCCCATTCCGGTTTTCGCTTCCTTCATCGATTATGCCTCCTCGAGAAGTAAGCTAAAGAAGAAAGTGGAGAGGACAAAAACAGCGTATATGCAGATGCTGGAACAGAATCGCTTCGGAAAATGCGGCTTACGAGCTATGGCGCCGCCTTCGGAACGTTTGCAGAATATACGCGTGCACGTATCTGGGCAGTCCGTGCGGGAGGTCGGGGAGGCGCTCGCAGCGGCGGTTGGGAGAGGCTTGTGCCACTGCTTTCGCCGCGTCGAAGCCGAAAGGAAACATGGGGTCAAGCACTCCAAAACCCTCGCTCGGTTGAAAGCAGGCTCGTGTCTGGCGATGAGCGACAGAGAGCGGAGGAGCGCAGCCCTGGGAGGGGAAGCGGTCGGATAAAAGCCTCTTCATAACTTTTCTTTGTTTTGCCGTACTCGCACTGGAAGGCCACTTTCCATTCTGGCCGGGTTTGAGAACGGCACTCAGATGCCGGACTAAGGGGCGCGTGAAAAATAGATGCATTTGTAAACAGAACTTAGTTGGATAAACAAAACATACGATAAAAAAAAACGACCACCTTTTGAATACATTTCGTACTTGTGTCCTTGTGTCATGTTGTGCTGCTGCGTATTACATCGGATCCTTTGAACTTGATCTTTGAACAAACTCAGAAGCACACGTGCGCACATATGCACGCACATAACATAAATACATAAAAAAGAATAGTTCCTGAGCTGTTCCCAAAATACAAATGTTCTTACTCCGTGTCACTGAAAACGAAGGCCACCATTTTCCTGTTTTACTGAGAGGTAAAGTAGACAAATGGAACACCGTGGCGGCTTAGGCCAGTCGTTACATACTTGACAGGGGAATACCTGCTCCCCTGTCAAGATAAATAGACAAAGGTAATCATGAATATCCGGTCAAGGGAACAAGAGCTTTAGGATCGCCAGTCAACCTCTAGAGTCTGTCAATGAGTGCGTTTACCTAGGCCAATTAATCACTGGGAACCCTGACCATGAGAAGGAAATTCACAGAAGAATAAAAATGGGTTGGAGCGCATACGGCAGACATTGTCAGCTCCTGACTGGAAGCTTACCATTATCATTGAAAAGGAAGGTGTACAATCAGTGCATTTTACCGGTGCTGACATATGGGGCAGAGACATGGAGACTGACAAAGAAGCTTTAGAACAAGTTAAGGACCGCGCAAAGAGCGATGGAACGAAGAATCTTAGGCATAACGTTAAAAGACAGAAAGAGAGCGGTTTGTATCAGAGACCAAACGGTTATAGCCGATATTCTAATTGACGTTAAGAGAAAAAAATGGACCTGGGCAGGTCATGTAATGCGCAGGTTATATAACCGGTTGACCAGTAGGATTGCAGAATGGGTGCCAAGAGAAGGGAAGCGCAGTCGAGGACGGCAGGAGACTAGGTGGGGGCGATGAAATTGGGAAATTCGCGGGCGCTAGTTGGAATCGGTTGGCGCAGGACAGGGGTAATGGGAGAACCCAGGGAGAGGCCTTCGTCCTGCAGTGGACATAAATAGGCTGCTGCTGCTGCTGCTGCTGCTGCTGGTGCTGCTGGTGCTGCTGGTGCTGCTGCTGATGATGATGGTGAGGGTGGTGGTGATGATGATGATGATGATGATGATGATGATGATGATGATGATGATGATGATGATGATGATGATGCGATTGCAATCACTTACGCGAAAAGAAGTAGAGCATAGTTACACGTTTGTCCGGTGCAGCACTGAAGCTGTAGTAAGTGCATCTATGCATTGACAGCGCTTGCAGCGCAGACAGAAAGCCACTGCCTGTAAAAAACTGTAGCTTCGATACGGTTTAATTGCGCCAGGGCCCTTCTAAGGCGTTCCTTCTAGCAAAGGTGGTGCGAAGAAGGGAACCATCGGGACAAAGATGGTAAGTAATAATGTCTCTGGAATGTTGCAACCCGCCGCGCTCACATTCGACATGCTTCGCCGGAGCAGAAGGGTATGTGGTTCAGATAAGTCATGGAGAAACGAGAGAGAGAAACAAAATCAAGCACGGTGTGTGACTATACACGCCTCTTGCCTTCGCAAAGCAATCTCTTCTGATGCCGTTTATTCGTTATAATAAAAAACTTAGAGCACTAAAAACACAAAGGACGTAGAATAAGAAGCACACACCACACGCCCGCGTGGTGTGTGTCCATAAAACAGCGTGCGTAAACGTCTGCCTGAACGTCCCCTTCCGAACGTTCTTTCCTTCATAAAAGGGAGAGAGATGAACGAATGAATGAATGGAAAGGCAAAGAAGTTAAACCAACCACGAGGTACCGGTTGAACACAGTGGTTACACTGCTGGCCTGCCGCTGCCACTAAACAGCAGGGCAGCAAAAGGGGCCGCCGCTTCGCGTTCCGCTCGGTCACATGAGGAGCGTAGCGGGATTGCACTAAGCCGGCTTGTTCCTCACTGAGCCAGCTGAGCTCGGTTGCCTCTAATGCCAAAGAAGGTGGGCTCAAAGCTCGGTATCGGATGAGGACGCGTCGCGCTGTCGGATGCAGCACTGCCAGCATTTCTATTTTTGGATAGCCGGCGCCGAGCGCGTCGAACGTTGAAGTGTAAATGAGCCTTACCCCGCCAAGCTGGGGCAGCTGCCTTGAGCACGATACGTTTCTTTGCAGATACGTGGTATGAAGGCAATATATACAGTTTTATGTTTAGTACGAAACGTTACGCTGTGCACCCTACTACACGAGTGGTCTCGCGGAACAGGGGCCCTGCGCGCGTAGAGCTGTACAACGTGCGCGGAGGCCAGCAACACTTCAGTGGGTGACGTCGACGAGGCCTAGCTCGAACACTTTTCTTTTTTTCCAGAAGCGCGGTTCTTGTTATTTTTATCCGGAAGCATGGTTTTTGATGCGAGCGTCGGCCTTCATTCAAAGTCACAATCACAGCGCACAAGCCTTCTGTTATCTAGGAGCTGTCGCTTCGCGAGGCCACTTGCCAAGGATTATTTTGACGTACGAGTGTCCAGCCTCTGGCGAAAGCACAGGGCACGCACGCCCCACATGACAGAGCAAGGACGTGCTCGAACGGGCGATCCGCGAACACTCCTGCGTACGAGCTTGTTTGTGGACTGCCCGAAGGAGGGCGGGTCAAGTCCTAATTAACTTAAATTATGGGGTTATTCGGGCCAAAACCAAGATACGATTACGAGGCACAACTTAGCGGGGATTCCGGATTAAGTTTGACCACCTAGGATTCTTTAACGTGCTCCCAATGCACGGTACCGCGAGCGTTTTTGCATTTCACCGCCCATCGAAATGCGGCCGCCGCAACTGGGATTTGATCCCGCGACTTCGTGCTTAGCAGCGCAACGCCAAAGCCACAGAGCAACCACGGCGGGTCGCGTCAAGTATAGGCAAAGATGCAACCCTGGAGCAGCATACTCAGTGTGCTCAGTTCCTTGTACACAGCGGCGGCCTTGCGATGCGCTCTCGTGACAGCACGTCGCGCCTGCCATTGTAGCTGGGGGTATACGGTGCCATGGGCTGATCTCTTACAAGACCCCTCCACACAAGCTTTTTGTCTCACTTTGTTTACAAATAAGAAAATATCGATGTTCGATACGATATTCGAAGGTTGTTTTTCTGGTGTATTCGTACTTGATACGATTCTACAATTTCACAATCTTTGCGTTCCTAAGTTGTCAGATGCCAGGGTTTCCTCCCATCTTCCTCTCACCGAAACGGTTCCAAACAAAAATTACGTTCTGAAGTATACTAAAAGTTGGGGTATTGGGAGGGGGAGGGTTCATTTCTGGTGTAATGCATAAAGTTTCATACAATTACTAGAGGGAACTGTGATGCTAGTGTCTACGGGAGCTGAAATAGGTGGCGGTTTAGCTAGCATGGTCCAAATGATGGGCAGTACATAAACTTCGTCCTTCTGGCTTGAAACGGCTTTGTGACTTTGCGAAGGGATGTCTTTTTAAGAAAGTACGACTGCGGGGTAAATAATTTACCACCATCCTATCTTTTATGTCTACTGCAGGTCGAAGGCCTCTCCCTGCGGTCTACAATTACCAGTGTCTTGCACTAGCTGATTCCAACTTGCGCCTGCAACCTTCCTAATTTCATCACCCCACCTAGTTTTCTGCCGTCCTCGACTGCGCTTCCCTTAACACCTATTCCGCAATTTAATGGTCCACCAGTCATTGACCCGACGCATTACATGGCCTGCTCAGATCCATCTTTTTCTCTTAATGCCATTTTGAATATCGGCTATCCCCTTTTGCTCCCTGATCGCGCTCTCTTCCTGTCTCTTAATATTAGGCCTAATATTTTATTGCGAGAACGATTATATGACACTCCAGGCGCATTTGTGCCGTCGCAGTCGCCGTCGCCATCATGTTCCGTAAAAGGTTCAAGGTCGACAACATCGTCGCCGTACGCCGAATGTTGTATGTGCCAGTGAAGGGTGCGATGATGAGCCGATGGCGGCTCAATCTCGCGCGCGCGGAAGGGACAGAAGCGGAAAGGAAGCGTGCAGTCTTCCGTCGCAGGGAAGGCACCGCGGGGAGGGGGCGTCCTACTTCGGCGGCTGCTGTGTATGGCGAGGCCGCGCGGGCCTTACTTTGTAAGCGATCTGCGACGGGACAGAATGCGCGCCGATAGCTGATAGCTTCGTGTGCGGTGTGTTTTCGCCGGTTAGTTCGCGTTGAAGCGAGAGGCAGCACGAAGGTAAATTGGCTCGCTGCTGTTTCCGCGCTTCCTCACTCCAGCGTCTTGACAGCGAGTGTCCGCTATTTAGAGTGAGATGTGTTCATGTTTGCTTGTGCGTGAGTGACAGCATGCTTGGTAATTTAGTTAGTAAGCGAATGTATACAAGTTTATACGGCCGATAAGACTACTGTCCTTACTTCGCGTAGCTGTGTACTAATTTGCTATCGCAATCGATGCTTCGCCTCTCGGGCGAAACTGCGACTTTTTTCGTTGCATGGCTCTTTGCGCGGTCCTCAACTTGTTCTGTTACTTCTTTGTTAACCCCCAGGTTTCTGCCCCATTTGTTAGCACCGGTAGAATGCAATAATTGTACGCTTTTCTTTTCAACGACAGTTGGTAAGCTCCCAGTCAAGATTTGGTAATGCCTGCCGTATGCACTCCAACCCATTTTTATTCTTCTGTAAATTTCCATCTGATGGTCAGGGTCCCCTGTGAGTAATTGACCTAGAAAAACGTACTCCTGTACAGGCTCTTGGATAAACGATCAAACAAACATTACTAAAGTAGTCCTACGGCAGGATTCGAGCACAGGACTTCCAGCACAGAAGCCCGATATTTAAACCATTATGCCACTGGCGCATGGACTGGAGGAACCAGTGCAATCAGCAGCAATTATGCGTGTTTGCAGACTCTCATTACCTTCTGGATTAAAAGATATGGTAGGCGACCTAATATTTGACTTAGGTGTCTCTCAGGGGCACTCGCGCCTCGGCGTTGGTGTCCGTCAGGTTAAGTGAGCAAGCTTCTTTCCCCTGGTACGATATGCGGACGAGGAGCGAGGGAGGGGGAAGCGCAGCGCACGCCACCTGGCGAGCGGAGCACGAAGAGCAGCTTACTCGCCCTCTCCGGTGCTGACGTCAGACCATGTAACGAGCGCGCGCGTGCAGATGTTGCGAGCGAGTAAGCGAGCGAGCGAGCAAGTGCGCGCTGGCAGAGGAGAAGCGAGAGAGAGGAAGGAGTGACGTCACATCCACTCTGCTAGGCAGATCTTCAGTCTATGCCAGGCGATTGTTTTCTAATAATTAGCCGGTTAAATATCACGCTACCTTCTTGTGTGTGACGTCATTAGTGATGTCCTTACTTCCGCTTTCTACTTCCGGGTTTCCAAGAATTTGCCAAAGTCGTGCTAACGTGGCGGGTCTCTAACGTCTACAATTGTGTGCTTTGGTGCGCGGTAATCGGTGATTCCTAATTAATTATAATTATTCCAGACACTTCAGTAACTCAACTTGTAACTAAAAGTAGGCTCTGATATCATATGTATAATGAATTTTGTCCCCGGTCGTCTCAGGGGGTGAACCAAAAGTGCTGCGCAAAAAACAGGAGTGCCCCCCCCCCCCCACTCGATGCCATGCCACTAATAAAGTATGCATTGCTTTGAAATTTAGGCAGTGAAGAGAAATAAAGTGTAATAAACGACGCCACCAGAATGTCTGAATTAAAGCACGAAGATCAGGCAAATTCATGTACTATACCATCACTTCCATGGTGGTTGAACGATCGCAGCGTCACAGTTCCCTCCAGTAATTCTAAGACACTCTATGGTGTAATGGAGCCTTAGGAAGTAAACGAAGAATGAAAAGGTAGACACTCTGGGTCAACAGCGCTGTGTCTACTTTTTCTATTTTCGTTTACATTCTGCGATGCCGTTACACCAGAAATAAAAAAATTAAAAACCTTCGACAGAGAGAGAGAGAGAGAGAGAAGGTAGAAACGAAAGGCGGGAAGGTTAACCAGACTGAGTCCAGTTTGCTACCCTACACGTGGGTAAGGGGATCGGGTAGTGAAAGACAGAGAGAGAAGACATGAATGTATATCGCCCTTTCACATGCATTAAGCGAGGCGCAGCATGTCTACAGTCGGGCGCTCAAGTCTGTTGCCTTCATGAACTGAAGAAGCGCTCGAACGGCTGGGCTAATGAACTGCGAGGCCAGGCTCCTAAGACCTTTGCTTTTGTAAGTGGCCTATCGGCCAATCTATTGAAATCACATTGGAGAGTCTGACGCTGGTTATTGAAGCGAGAACAGTGGCAAAGGAGCTGACAGATGGTCTCTTCACACTTGCACTTAGCGCACATCGATGAACCTGCCATTGCAATAAGATATTGTAGGAGTTAGTGAATGCTACCCCTACCCACGGCTGGCACAGCAGTGTTGCATCATGTCGTGAAATGTTTGCTGGTAATTTCAGTTTCAGTGATGGGTCGAGGCTGTATAACCGATGGTTAGGGTTCTGCTGTGTACGCCAGTAACTCAACGTGATGATACGAGCGAGATTGCGAAGCTCTCTTGCAGCGTCTGCTCTCGCTGAAGGTATAAGGAGTGTCGGCGCTCCAGCCTGGGCACGTCGGGCTGCGTCATCGGCGAGGTGATTGCCAACGATGCCCCAATGTCCCGGCAGCCACTGAAAGATTATATCATGTCCTCGTTCAGAAGCGCAATGGTAAATTTCGTTGATTTGGGACCTTCGACAGGATCTTCTCAGTGCACGTTGGTTATGCGGAGAGAGGCATGGCTACACACTTCTATGTTTGCTTTGTTGATTGCTGTCACAGAGTTAAACAGCAATGATGCTGGAGCCGTTTGCGTGTACCGAAGCCTTAGCACAGCCGAAAGATGCCGGGGCTGCATGCTAGGTTGATCATTTTCGGGGCATTTCCACTCGTCGCTCCACTGATTCGCGCAATAATGAAAGTATCCGTGAAAGCGATCAATAAGAGTATACTGCCTCTTATCTCCCGATGACGTGATAACGCGCTTCGCACCATAGAAAGGGAAAATAAAAGTTTTAAACTAAATCCCATTTACCAGAGATCTTGTGCGCGACACGGCTACGCGACGGCGACGAGCAAGGGATGGACAGTCACGCGACGCGATCGCTCAGTGTCAGCAGCGTTGCTCATCGTCCCGAGCTCGGTCACGTGATAGCATCTTCCACGCCCGGTAACAAAGATCCCGAAAGCGCCTTGAGCGACCAGCCAATCGGATAGCGGCACTTCTCCTACGCCATCATTTCTCCTTCGTACGTTACAGAGGAGCACGTCTTCTCCACGGTCAGCGCTGCCTGTGCGGCCGCGCAGCCAGTACTGTTTTGTCGCCCATGCATCTTGTGCCGTGTGGCGCACCACTGAACAGTCTCAAAGAAGCACATGACCAAGCGTATCGCGCTGTCTGGTCGCGTCGCTATGCAGCCCTTGCTCGAGTGTGGTTTCCCCGGCATCGACGCCGCGACACACGAGCAAGCGACACCGATTTCAGTCGCATCGATCGGTTTTTCGCTCGGACGCGGTTTAATGAAGTAGCTTATCAGAGTGGCGTTCCAGCATGGTCTAGCTG
Organism: Dermacentor variabilis; assembly: GCF_050947875.1. NCBI lineage: Eukaryota > Metazoa > Arthropoda > Arachnida > Ixodida > Ixodidae > Dermacentor > Dermacentor variabilis. Next base: position 44,817,301 of record NW_027460280.1, on the reverse strand, counting down.
TCGAGCCAATACTGGCTTAGGGGGGAGATTTAGCGCTGCTAGCAGAACGAGATCGCGAATGTCAGAGGCGTCGGCAACAGCAAAGTTCAGAAGCAAGCCACGCAAAAATACTTGTGTTCGCCCCTTCCCTAGTTGCAAATAAGGCCTTCAAAGTTAAACTATCACTAATTTTAATACAAAAGCTTCGATAGCTATGCAAATGCTCCTTCCACTGGTAGTTCTTGCGAACTTCCCTGCGTTCTCTTTATTTTCTCTCTCTCGGCAGAGACAACTTTCGCGAATAAATTAAGTCAGCAAACACACAATTATAAGAAAAAGAAATTAATAATTACCTTTTTTTTAAGAATCGCGATTAGGGCATATGTTTATATTAGAAAGTGAAAACTATCCATTCCAAGACGACTCCGTTGATACTTCCAGAGCACTTCTGAGATATTCATTATTGAACCTGACGACATCAGTAAGCTGATTTCGCATTCATAGGCGGCAGTGTCTGAATGCTACTACGTTCTCAGTTGATAGCATCTACAACGTAAAGGTTCTACAGAATTTTTCTCTTTTTTTCGCGTTCCGGTAATGATTCCAGCGGCGGTCCACCTACGTTATGACTATAGTATCGGCCGGGTTTGAGCATCTATTACGACACCTTTTCGGAAGTTTATTTCTTTTTTTTGCAGGAGGTTCCTTGAGACATCGCCCGAAAGCTTCAACATTGAACATTTAGACTGAACAATGTTTCATGGCTATACTTCCGTATTCTGCTGTGTTTAGGCTCTTTAGCTTTTGCTGGCATAAATTTTGTTCTATCATTTATGCTTCCAAAAGGTCCAAAGGCAAGAAGTAATTATTCTAAAAGTGTATTGAATGTCGTTAATATTACATCGATAGCATTCTTCGACAAATATTACATCCATGCTCACTGCAATGCCAGTTTACTAGCCTCATCTCATGAATTGGATCCGATGCTGTTGCAAAAGCCTAACGAAAGTTAATTCAATATATCTATCTGCATTTTAACTCTACGCTGCGCTGCTGGGAAAAAGAACAGACCTGCAGACAGAAACTAATGTTAATTAAATGGGCTAATTACGAGGAGCATTCTCAGGAGGAATTTATTTTCAGTAATGGTAGACTGATATCTCTGCAGCTAAGCAAATGATTCTCATCGTTAAGAACAGGAAAATTTCTGTGACTGCACATGTGTTGCAGCGAACAATCATTGCGACTGCATTCATTGTGCTATGAAGGAGTGAAACCTGTACGACCGAAGAGCAAAAAGGCCCATACGATCTCAAGGCCTGAATGGCCTTGAGATTTTTGTGACAGAAGGACGACTCACTCCAAAATCACCCTACTGCCAGTAGCTGCAGCAGTCGGCCCGTTTAGAAACGATACGAATGTAGTTGCGCCTGGAGAGAAGTCATGGTACTACCGGTGCGCCTAGCTGCCTTACTACGTTTTAGGGGGGCTCTAAATGAACTACTAGTTGGCATCGCATAATGGAAGAAAGCGCAGAAGAGAGAGAGCCTCTCTCTGTGAGCGTGCGTGCGTACGCGCACTCGCTGTATAGCCCTAAAGAAACAGAAATTGCGGGCATGTGGGCGCTCAAATTGTAAGTATGGTCACGTAACTAAAACAATGGACAAATTAGAAAATTATTACGTTTCCATATAGTTAGAAATTCCAAGATGTATGTCAATAGCAACTCATGCACCAATGACAGCGAAGCTGTATGAGAGAGTTCGCGCACATTTCGGAAGCCCTAAGGACCTGATTTGCTATGCCCAAGGCTTTGCGAATACTTCATTACATCCGGTGGATTTATTGCCCTATACGCGAGCTTTTTTCATGCGCTTCACTATATCCTAGTTTTGCGCAGATACCTGCGTGTTTTCATCATCATCATCATCATCCTGGCTACACCCACTGCAGGGCAAAGGCCTCCAACTACCCCGGTCTTGTGCTAATTGTGGCCATGTTGTCCCTGCAAACTTCTTGATCTCATCCGCCCACCTAACTTTCTGCCACCCCCTGCTACGCTGCCCTTCTCTTGGAATCCAGTCTGTAACCCTTAATGACCATCGGTTATCTTCCCACCTCATTACATGCCGTGCCTATGCCCATTTCTTTTTCTTGCTTCCAACTAAGATGTCATTAACTCGCGTTTGTTCCCTCACCCAATCCGCTCTTTTCTTATCCCTTAACGTTACACCCATCTTCTTCCACATTCTTCTTTCCACAGCTCGTTGCGTCGTCCTCAATTTAAGTAGAACCGTTTTCGTGAGCCTCCAGGTTTCTGCCCGTAGGTGAGTACTGGTAAGACACAGCTGTTATGCACTTTTCTCTTGAGGGATAATAGCAACCTGCTGTTCATGATCTGAGAACGCCTGCCAAACGCACCCCAGCCCATCCTTATTCTTCTGATTATTTCAGTCTCATGATCCGGATCAGCGGTCACTACCTGCCCTAAGTAGATGTATTCCCTTACCACTTCCAGTGCCTCGCTACCTATCGTAAACGGCTATTCTCTTCCGAGACCGTTAAACATTACTTTAGTTTTCTGCAGATAAAATTTAAGACCCACCCTTCTGCTTTGCCTCTCCAGGTCAGTGAGCATGCATTGCAATTGGTCCCCTGAGTTACTAAGCAAGGCAATATCATCAGCGAATCACAAGTTACAAAGGTAGTCTCCATTAACTCTTATCCACAATTCTTCCCAATCCAGGTCTCTCAATACCTCCTGTAAACACGCTGTGAATAGCATTGGAGAGATCGTATTTCCCTGCCTGACGCCCTTCTTTATTGGGATTTTGTTGCTTTCTTTATAGAGGACTATACGGTGGCTGTGGAGCCGCTATATATATCTTTCAGTATATTAAATACGGCTCGTCTACACCCTGATTCCGTAACGCTTGCATGACTACTGAGGTTTCGACTGAATCAAACGCTTTCTCGTAATCAATGAAAGCTTCATATAAGGGTTGCTTATATTCCGCACATTTTTCTATCACCTGATTGATAGTGTGAATATGGTCTATTGTTGAGTAGCCTTTACGGAATCCTACCTGGTCCTTTGGTTGACAGAAAACTAAGGTGTACCTGATTCTATTTGCGATTACCTTAGTTAATACTTTGTAGGCAACGGACAGTAAGCTGATAGGTATATAATTTTTCTAGTCTTTGGCGTCCCCTTTCTTATGGATTAAGATTATGTTGGCGTTCTTCCAAGATTCCGGTAAGCTCGAGATCATGATGCATTGCGTATACAGGGTGGCCAGTTTTCTAGAACAATCTGCCCACCATCCTTCAACAAACCTGCTGTTACCTAATCCTCCCCAGCTGCCTTCCCCCTTTGCCTAGCTTCCAAAGCTTTCTTTACTTCTTCCGGCGTTACTTGTGGGATGTGAAATTCCGCTAGACTATTCCCTCTTCCATTATCGTCGTGGGTGCCACTGGTGCTGTAAAAATCTCTATAGAACTCCTCAGCCACTTGAACTATCTTATCCATATTAGTAATTATATTGCCGGCTTTGTCTCTTAACGCATACATCTGATTCTTGCCTATTCCTAGTTTATTCTTCACTGCGTTTAGGCTTCCTCCGTTCCTGAGAGCATGTTCAATTCATATTATACTTCCTTATGTCAGCTGTCTTACGCTTGTTGATTAACTTGGAAAATTGTGGGAGTTCTATTCTAGCTGTAGGGTTGGAGGCTTTCATACATTGGCGTTTCTTAATCAGATCTTTCGTCTCCTGCGATAGCTTACTGGTTTCCTGTATAACGGCGTTACCACCGACTTCTATTGCGCACTCCTTAATGATGCCAATGAGATTGTCGTTCATTGCTGCAACACTAAGGTCCTCTTCCCGAGTTAAAGCCGAGTACCTGTTCTGTAGCTTGATCCTGAATTCCTCTAGTTTCCCTCTTACCGCTAACTCATTGATCGGCTTCTTATGTACTAGTTTATTCCGTTCCCTCCTCAAGTCTAGGTTAATTCGAGTTCTTGCCATCCTATGGTCACTGCAGCGCACCTTGCCGAGCACGTCCTCATCTTGTATGATGCCAGGGTTAGCGCACAGTATGAGGTCGATTTCATTTGTAGTCTTGCCCTTCGGGCTCCTCCGCGTCCACTTTCGCCTATCCCGCTTGGGGAAGAAGGTATTCATCATCCGCATATTGTTCCGTTCTGCGAACTATACTAATAACTCTCCCCTGCTATTCCTAGAGCCTATGCCATATTCCCCCACTGACTTTTCTCCCGCCTGCTTCTTGCCTACTCTGGCACTGAAGTCGTCCATCAGTATGTTGTATTTTGTTTTGACATTACCTACGGCCGATTCCACGTCTTCATCGAAGCTTTCGACTTCCTGGTCATCATGACTGGATGTAAAGGCGTAGACCTGTACGACCTTCACGTTCTACCTCTTATGAAGTTTCACAGCAAGACCTGCCACCCTCTCGTTAATGCTACATAATTTCTGTATGTTATCAGCTATACCCTTATTAATTAGGAATCCGACTCCTAGTTCTCGTCTTTCCGCTAAGCCCCGGTAGCACAGGACGTGCCCGCTTTTTAGCACTGTGTATGCTTCTTTTGTCCTCCTTACCTCACTCAGCCCTATTATATCCCATTTACTGCCCGCTAATTCCTCCAACAGTACTGCTAGACCCGCCTCACTAGATAACGTTCTAGCGTTGAACGTTGCCAGGTTCAGATTCCAATGGCGGCCGGTGCAGACCCAGAGATTCTTAGCACCCTCTGCTGCGTCACATGTCTGACCGCCACCATGGTCAGTTGTTTCGCAGCTGCTGGGGTCTGAGGGCCGGGGTTTGATTGTAGTATTCATATAGGAGGTTGTGGCCAAGTACTGCACAAGGGTGGCCAATCCTGCTCTGGTGAGGGAGTGCGTTATCGGTTCTGGTCACCAGTATCAGGCCGCACTCCAGGCCTGTTTATGCAATTTTATCAACATGCGGATTTTTTTTTTTAAAGTCCGGTGGAAAATTGCTTGGCACCGGGATTCGAACCACGGTCTTCTTGCACCCGAGGCGGATGCTCTACCTCTACGCCACCGCTGCACCCGTGTTTTCTTAAAGTCGTCTAAAAAATACTGCACGGCGCGAACGTACTAATAAGAAACTAAAACTGATCTTATCTAACACGTGACCAAAGCGCCCAGAATTGAATGTCGATTTTGGCCCCCCTCCTAGCTGATCTCCAACGTGGAACTGGTGGAACACGGCGCGAGAAACAAAAGTTACGGATTGCTGACCAAACTAAACCACACGAACTTATTAACTATGCGTCTGAGGTGGACGCAAGACAACCTTTATTTAATGATAATTGATACTGACGTTTCAAAGCAAAGTCAGTGCTCCGACGCATGCTGCGCGTTGTTGGCAGTTCTTCGATTGCCCTTTGATACCGACCACGCCGCCGCACGGCAGCCTTCACTGACGCGTCGCTGTACGAAAGCCGCTGCGAAACTCTCCTTAAAAGCGCGTCAACCAGCCTGATAAGCCGACGTGGCAACGAGCATTGTCAGAAGCCGAAATCACAAAGCCTTTCGTTCTTAAGTATTATCGGCCATTGGCCCGCTCCGCCTTCGCTAATAATATGCCCGACATTATTATTGGCTAGCATCTGGTCTTGATGCGGACAATTTCAGCGTAATAACCTTTTGTGAGCATGGGCCCAGAAGCTGCAGTCGTCATGGCAGGCTGCGGTGATTTCAGTCTGAGAATAAAGAGAGGGCAAACGAAACTAAGGTGTTCTATACTGTCGGGAACAGGTTCGTGATTTAGTGCTGTAATTTTTCTTGAAAATATTGAAGTAAATCGGATGTTCTTTAGGAAGTACGAAGCTTAGACCTCCATTAACACCTGGTGAGGTGGCTCAGTGGCAATGGGAGTTCCGTTGCCGATCACGCGGTCGCGGGCTCGATTACCGGGACGGCGACCGCATTTCGAAGGGGGCAACGTACAAACAACCCTCGCGTGCTTACATTTACATACGTGTACCACAAGCTTCAGTCAAAATTAATCGAGAATCCCACACAACGGCGTCGCTCATGGCCGTAGTGTTGCTTTGGGACGTTAAACCCCATAAACGAATGAATCGATCATCAACTCCGCAATTAGTGAAGATATTGCGATACTGCGACCATGCATAAGTTAGGATGTCCAAAGCGGAAAAATTTGATGCATTGCTCTGGTATACACTACCAGTTTTTTTAATAAGGCTTCTGCAAAACTCACGTAACCAGTGTAACGATGTCACTTAAACTGCGAACTAGAGGAACGGACAGGCTTCCATTTGCATCGGAATGGCTTGAACTAAGGGGCTGCCTTTTTTTTTTTTCTTCTCCTGCTTGAACCGAATCGGTCGCGCTCGCGAGTCCTCGGGCCGTCTCGGAGAGAAATTGTGGCTGTTCCTACAGATCGATGCCACTCATCCGCGCCCTGCTGTCACCATGAAAACGCTGCTGCGGGTGTTGCCAGGCCTCCAGGGAGGGCAGAGTAGGCCTGGTAGGTTCGAAACTGATAGACCGACGAGCTCGCGTTTCTGCGCCCCAACCAACAGCGTTCCATCAACACCGACGTGTCCCCGCGGCCTTGTCGAAAATGAAAGCCCACGAGAGTAGGAAGAGAGGTCATGCATTGGGAAATCACGGTCTTGGGATCGTCGATTATACAATTAGTTGTTTTTTCATATGCTCCGTTTCGTTTCTTTTTCAGCACCCTCGTCAACACCCCATAAATATCTTATCGCTTCAAGAAATAGTCATCGCCACACATACTGCGACATGTTGAAATGTAGCTGAATTTTACGTTAATTTTACGAAAAATGAAAGCGGAAGTAACCGCTCGATAGGCTTTTCAAAAATCATTTAGGGAATTTTGTATAAACACGGAAAGAATTTACTGAAAACTACACTAAAACTAAAGGAAATATATAAAAACCCGCCTTGTGGCCCCGTGGCGCTCATTTCAGCCTCTAACTTAAACCGACCGAAATAAATTATCGTGGTCCTGGATATAGCATTCCAAAAAAACATTGGTCTACCTATGCTGCATACGTCGTAGCAAAGTGTTTTAAGACAATTTGCAGTTGCGATACAGCAACGGCTTCTCATTTCACTCTCATGGAATTGGGGCTGTCATAATCGGAGCTGCCGTGCAATATAATTCCGATATAATTCTTGGCGTTAAAACCATGGGACAACCTTGCATTACCCTTCCTTGCGCCTACAGTGTACAGCGCATCACTTAAGACTGCAGCCTGAAGCAGGTGGCATCGCTCAAACCGTGTGCAGCTGCGATACTGCGGCCTGCTTGAATGCTGTACGCAACTCAGCGACTGAGCTGTTGTCAGAAGAGGCTCTGTCTATTTTATCGCGCACTGAGGGTGCGTATCGGAGGTGAGCGCATTAAGTGAGGTATAGAAAATTGTGCGGCCTTCCCGAAACCGTGAACCTAAGGCTCAATTACGTGCCTGGCAGCGGTCGCTCTTTATCACGCGCACGACCTAAGTAGCAATGCGCATATATACTGTGATCACCAAAGCATCAAGCTCCTCGGAGCACTTCGTTCACGTACATCTATTGATTTGTTTCTGTTTGCTAGTTTGATGGCATCAAAAGGAGGGCACCCCCCAATGTAATGTCTGAAACTATACCTCACCGCTTTCGAGGAGCAGTCGTGCCACGAATATTTGGATACACGTGGCAATCGAAGTCAGCATTTTACGTCGTTATGCACAGTGGCTGTGTTAAAATTGGTCGCCGTTGAAATCGGCTTTGCAAGAAGTAGAAAGCGCCCCGCTGGGATTCATAGCAGAACAACGGCCATTCACGGAGTCACGGCCATCGTGAGGTCCACTCGATTCGCCCTGCACATCGGAATCATTGCGGTTCAGTGCCAGCCCCGTGGGTGTGCAGAACGGGCCCTGCGCGGCATCTCCCGCGAGTTCGCGGAATACTGCGAACTCTTACTGCGCGAAGCCTGCACCTGCAGGTGAAATGAATGACGACATGGCAGACCGTGCACTGTTGCACCGGTGAACCGAACAGCGAGGCGAAACACCTGATCTAGTTTGCGCATTGTAGGCGAAGTGAATGGACCTATAACCCGACCGCGCAACGCGCATCGACCACTTTCGCCGTAGACAGGGCGCCGGTAATATCACTCGGCGGGACAGCAAGATGGCGTTGTCTTCTGACCGGAGTCCCTGCTTTCCCTATGAACTATACCATCATATCACTGCGGCCTCCGTTCACCTTCGCATACATTAACGTGGAAGCAAAGAACAGAGCGGAGCAGCGAGCAAAGTTGCGCGATGCTCTGCGTGCAGAATGTTGCAACGCAAGCGCTCTCGGCCGCGCCTCCTTCGCCCGCGGTGTTCTCTGTATCGACTCGGTGCCGCACGGTTCCTCGTCAAATTTCCTTGCGCCTTCTATAAGTTGCGTGACCAGGCGCACTGATTTAATTGGGTTCGCCATCGCAATCGGTTTCGACACTCGACTTTCTACTGCATTTATTATTCACGGCCCGCCGACGTGCCGTCTGCGTCGGCAGCGGCAGCCACGTACGACCCCTTCTCTCAGAGCGGCGCCAGCAGCTTTTTGCTTGGGATTCTTCTATGCTTATTTTTTATCCTTCAGAGTTCGCTTCATTAAAAAAGGAGGGGGGGGAAGGGAAGAAAGGAAGCGAAAGGAAATGTGTTACGGTCGCGTTCGTCTGAAGCAAGCCTTTTGAAATAATGGTATATAGAACGGCGGCTTGTGTCGTCTTTAATTTACATATACCTCCATTTCCTACAGGACTCCTTTCGCTCTTCTTCTTTTTCTCCGCTTATAGGATTATCGGGCCCAGTTCCAGACATCAACCCGAATAAAATGAATTAAATCTCGGTAACATAATGACGCTTTTCCTGGCTTTTGTAAGATGGCGTTCACCGCTGCTTTTCTGTGTCTGCGGGTACCCAACACTGTCCGGTCAGTGCGTATGCGCACACAGTTCCCGTCCTGACGTTCCGTTCTAAACCTGCCAGAGGAAATTTCCGTGACTATGCGGAGCCACTCGGATAATTGAAGCTCGTTTGTTGTACTGATTTTATTATTATTCTTAGCAAGGAAGAACCGCGGCGGTCGTGTATAGAAGAGAAGGGCCGTTGTTCTTGGCCTAACCAAAGGTCCCAGAGTTTGAAAACGCATTGGGTGTTTCAGCAATCGTATTCAGAAAAAAAAAATCACTTAAGCTATAGAATGGTTCGTAACCCCAGGTGTCAGTCAGTCGTGATGTTGCACGTATTATAAGCGAAGGCGACCGGCCAATTGCACAGAGCACTTTACTAACGGAAATCTTTTTGAATTCCGTCAGGCTTTAAAAATTGACGAGTCACCTTTTCTACGTTTCATATACAGTTTTATTCTCCTGACGCTGTATAAAAGAATTATTTTCTTCACTGCAAAGGAATTATCTGCACAGGCGGACGTCATTTGCAAGAAACGGGGAGTCGCGCAAGCAGAGCGCCAATCGAAATCGGCTCCGTCACCAGACTCGTCACCAGTGCGGCGGCAGCTTCATTCTAGACGCCTTTATTTTAGGCCACACAGGTGGTGGACGGAGAGGGGTGCGCGCTTCGTGTGCCGCGTGCGTTATCTGGTAAATTGACCGAATAATTTGACCCCGGTTAGGTATTTCGGTATACATGGCCATACTGAAAGGTTGAAACCCGTAACTCGACTTTCATGGCGATTCCTTTCAACTTTCCGATATAAACGTGTACAGTAAAGTTTACCATTAAAAGTTTATTTGGCGTAATTAGGTAAAATATTCAATTAAGTGCTTTCGTTTTTCTTGCAAATAATGCCCGCCTTGGCAAATAATTCGTGTGTAGTGGCATTGTGCGATTCAATTTTATAGGCTTTTTTTAAAAAGAAAGTGTTAGAAGCTAAAAATTGAATTCTGGGATTTTACGTGCCAAAATCACGATTTGATTGCGAAGAATGACGTAGTCAAATTCTGGGGTGTTACGTGTCAAAATCACGATTTCATTACGAGGAACGACGTAGTGAGGTATCCGGATTAATTTTGGCCACCACGCAATCTTTAAGATGCCCCCAGTACACGAGTAATGGGCGTTTTTGCATTTCGCCTCTATCGAAACGCGGTTCGCCGCGGCCGGTATTTGATCCCGTTACCTCGTGCTTAGCAAGGCAACTCCATAGCCGCTAAGCCACCGCGGAATCTCAGGAACGCGCTTATTTCTAATGCTTCGCTGTCGAAGCATCATGACACATATCAAAAGCAAATACAAGCACCATTTGCTTACCTGTCAATTCTCCCGCATTCCGGCCAATCCTCTTGATTATACTGACATGACCATAACTCCTCCGCAAAACTGCCCCAACCCCACCGCGAAAAGAAAGAAAGCAAAAAAGAAAAGAAAAAAGAAAATCGCGTCATGCAGCCCAGCGGCATCGTAATTGCCATTATGCGCCAGGTAGCCAGCCGATCATATTCTAAGCCATTTGTGTGCAGGCAGTGTAAGCCTAACTCATTTCGCTTCATACCGAGACATGCGTTGATCGAGGCGTGCACGAGGCGGTCTAACATGCGTTACATTACAACCGATTTCCTTAAGTCATCTTCGCCGCATTACAAATGCGTTGTGCGGTGAAGTTTGCTAATGAAACAGGCTTCACTGGTGAAGCATATTAACAGTGGATAGAGGCCACTGTCCCTGTTCGTAAATGATATAACGCGATCTTAATTATGCACGCGCGCACACGCCATCTCACGTCACAGTAAGAACGCCGGGACGTCTAATAACTGTACTGGCAGCCATTCAGAGCCGCTTCTGACATCATTGTGACGATTTGAGTCCTTCTTTTGTCCAACTTGGGTGCCCCCATATGTGAGACTATAACTGGACCAAGTACACGTTCCTTATTATACACCCGCGCACACTGCGCCTCCGGTCACAGTACAAGCACCAACCCTCTAATAACCTTACTGGCAGCCATTAAAAGCTGTTTCTGACGTTGCCGTGCCCCCATCACACACACACACACACACACACACACACACACACACACACACACACACACACACACACACACACACACACACACACACACACACACACACACACACACACACACACACACACACACACACACACACACACACACACACACACACACACACACACACACACACACACACACACACACACACACACACACACACACACACACACACACACACACACACACACACACACACACACACACACACACGCACGCACACACGCACACGCACACGCACGCACACGCACACGCGCGCGCAACAGCAGCTCTTTTTTCCTTCCTTCTTTTTATGTTTTATTATTACTATTATTTTTTATTTCCTCTTTTTGGCTACGTCGTCCGCCACTCAGTGAATCTCCAGAATTTCGTGGTCCCCAAGTTGGCAGGTACGCAATTGGGACCGAATGGGGTCAAACAGTGCATGACGGCGACTCGATAGATCTGATGCAGACGACAGTTAATTGGATGGGTGTTGCCTTGCTGCCCTGTATGCAAGGCATGTGAATGTTAAGCAAAAGCCCCGACATCGTTCACCTACTGAGAATGCGCAGTGTGTATCACGCAAAACGCTAAATTCTTGCGTTTGCTGCTATGCGCTGTACGCCAAAACTCGAGCTTAGGATGAGCAGAGAGAGAGAAAGGAGGCTGCATCGGTTAACCTTTATGAAATTTAAAGCGTTCTGCAGTCCCCCTTGAGCCTCAACGCAGCCTCGCTTTCTCTGTCCCCCATGAACGTACGCACAAACACATGCACAAGTAACGCATGTCGCAGGACAGCGCAGGCGACCGTCACTCAGCGCAATCACAAAAGTGCTGCACATGAGATAAGCCATTTCATCTTAAAATGTAATAGCAGGTATGCACAACTCCGTTCCCTGACACTGCGTTGCCGTCAATTGGGAATTTCGCGTTGGCAAAGCCTTAGGCATAGAATCGGCAGATTTCTATTGCAAAGGCATTGAATCACTGCGACACTTGTCTGACCTTGTTATCTTGCTACATATAAAACCTCGATTAGGCCGAAGTCGTTTTGTAGAAGCTGTGTAAATGGCTAGCTGCTGTTGTGGGCGCTGTTCTTGCAGTTTCGCTGAGAGACTCGTTGCCACAGAACGTCTACTGCGCCGGAATTACTCTGAAAACATCACGGCCAGCTAGTGCTCTTGATATTTCTATGCAAGACCAAGTATGCGGGGCCGCCGACTTGATGTTGCTCTGAAGTCATGAACTCTGCTCGCTGTAGCAGTATACGTACACAACAGGCGGGCTGTCGTGACTCTGCAATCATTCTTCTTTTTTTACACATCATGAGTTCAAATTGTGTGTGCAACAATTTTTTTCTTGTAAATTATGGTACTTTTTCTCAAGACATAGAATGCACGAAGGACGCGCTAACGCAGTTTGATACGAAGAACCGGCATCACTCCACGAGCAAACGCGCATTGCACAATCTATTTGATTGTGCAAAGGCACACTGCCCCCTATGTGGTACCCCAGAGCTATACCATCTCCAGCACGTACTTTGGAACAGTGTCTAAGTGGCAAATCTCATAGCCGCTATTAGTGGTTAACTTGAGCGCAGGTGTTGACCTTAGCACCTGGATCATCTGCAGGAATAAATTCATCCAAAGAGGCTGACAGTTAAGTGGATGTAGTTCTTTGTCTTCTGGCGCTAAAGAGGGTGTCCCGGCTATCATGCATTGAATTAAATAGAAAACATGAAAAATTCTACGTGAAAAAGACCATCTATATGTTGTGTAGAGTCTTGTTGAGAAACGGCCACTAATTTTCTAGTCCCATGATATCCAATCATTTATTTAAAGGTAACTCAGACTTTTTAATTGTTGTTCTAATTGTAAAGGTGTCAATTGGGCTGTTGTAGAGAATCGTAAGACACGTCGAGATGAGGTGTTTCGAGCAAGGTACATATCACGTGTTTAGCCGCGAAATATGAAAAATATCTTGCGAGTATGCGCGTAGAATGACCCGTGTTTTTATAAAACTTGGTGGATCATAGCTCGAACACCCTGTATACCATATATGTATTTATCAGGTGCTGCGATATTTATCAAGTCTAGTTATATATATATATATATATATATATATATATATATATATATATATATATATATATATATATATATATATATATATATATGCGTGCGTGCGTTGTGTGTGTGTGTGTGTGTGTGTGTGTGTGTGTGCGTGCGTGTGTGTGTGTGTGTGTGTGTGTGTGCGTGCGTGCGTGCGTGTGCGTGCGTGCGTGTGCGTGTGTGTTCATGCGACACTTCAAATTTTTATTCTTTATCTCTCTCTTTAACTGTAATTTGCCACATGCAATCAACCACTGCCTCCCCTTCCCGATTTGTTGGGCAGCTTACGATCAGCGTTACTGAAGTACGCAGTACGCTGAAGGACGCTTGTGCTGTCCTTGGCACCTGTAATTCGGCGAGCGAGATCCCTTTGGCCTCGCCGTCTCAACACAAATGTGGCCTGCGTGCAACCTGGACGTTTTTATCCCAATCTAGCAGCTTTTATTATAATTGCTTTTGTGCCTCTGTTCCGTTCACTCTTCGCGAAGCTGGCAGCAAAATACTTTTTCCCCACGGCTGCGAGATAGGCCGTTTCTTTGTTCGAGCCGCGCAGAGGCATTTTGTCTCTTTCGTTCTACAGGAGAAGAAGAAACGTCGCGCAGGAAGAGAGGCGCCCACTTGTGTTTTCTTCCGCCCTTCGGCGCCCTCGCCTTTCTGCCTGAGCCACGGCGCGCGCTCTAGGTTCTCCCACGGGGACCTGGTGCGAGTGGCACCGACGGCGGCTCTCATCTCCGAGGGACGGGGTGCTCCGCTTGCACACGGCGTCGCCGCGTTGCGAACAAAATCGATCGGACCAATCGGATGCGCCTTTTGTTCTTTTTCTCGGTGCTTGGGGACGCAGCCGCTACCGACGGTGCCACGTAGGGAAAGGCTGGAGCCAGAGCGGGCAGTACACCGCAGACAAAGCGCGATCGCTTTTAGATATGTATAAATTGTAACGGGAACGTCGCCGCGGTGTGCCAGGCTTATTCAATCTTCACGCCCGTTTTCACTGTTCTACTCTTCACAGCTTCCTATTTCTCGCCCTTCTGTAAGCCCCGGCACCATAGTGCTCTTTTCACCCCATTACATTTTGCCACTTCTTCAGAAAACTCCTGATCGTAGTAGTGCAACGCCATAAACTAGCAGATGGCATTGTGCGGACGAGTCGGAGCACAGGAGCTCCGTCCGAGTACGGGAGCGCCGTCAAAAAAACGCCGAACGCGTTCGCGTTGAGTAACTTGGATTTGTTGATGAGGTTTGTAGCTTATCGAAGGTTATCACTCGTGATGCGTTCAATGATGATGATGATGACGAAAACTTTATTTAACTTTGGGGAAGAGGGCATAGGGATGGAGTCCTTAGTTCAGGGCACATATGATGTCTTCGGCTATGGTCTTGGCCCGGTGGATGATCGCCCGCCGTGCTTCAGGGGTCCCACCACGAAGGGGTATCTCCCACTACTCCATGGTGAGGATGTGTATGAGTGGGTTGGAAGGATGCATTCGAAATTAAGAGCTTGTTCGGGTCGTCACCCACCGAGTCTGGTCACAGCAGAGACGAAGCCATGCGTTCGACCCCAGCTTTGACTTTAGAGTTGCTCCCTCAGCGTCCAATCTCTGCTATCCATTATCTTAAGATACATCGCGACCCTTAGTCATCGCTGCTCGTGAAACTTGTAATGACCTACTTTTTTTAAAAATCATATCATGGTCATGTTGTCACGACAGCTCTGTCAGCCACTGCTGAGGCGTCTGTACAATTCGTGCGAACCTAATATCCCGTTTTTAGGTCAGAATGCACCTCCAATCGCTATCCAATATATACCTGTATGACTCTAGGCTTGAGTGTCATAGGCAAGGGTATTAAAACCATGGTCCTTTGTTTTGTCATCGACGATATCCCTCATCGACAAAGTAAAGTACCCCTTCTCGATGCCACAGAAACCTCAACCGCTGGTATCTAGCAAATTACAGGCTGATTAATGACGTGAAACATTCAAGATGAGCTGGGCTCTCCAGCCGCGTGTATGTATACGAGTACAACTGCAGCAGCCTCTGTTGTGCTTGTAGTGATCAAAGTTATAAGGATGCTGTGCACAAGCGTCGCAACCGTGTTCGTGATCCTTGGCTTCCCCGCGTTCACGTTCCTTTGGGATGCTGTGCTCGTGCGTTTTCACTGCCCACCGAGAAACTGCAACACTGATATCACGTGGCTAATACTATCGTGCGCAGGCTATGAATTCGTGTGACCTGCACGCGCTCATGGAAGCAGCGTACCCTGCCCTTCCTTTGAAGGACGCGCTTTCTGCAAGTACGTATCTCCAATCGACCTGGAAAATAAAGTTGAAGTCGCTTAGTTGTTGCTCTTGTCGTTAAAGTTCTCTCGATTCTCGTCGTTGTCTCTCGATTCTCGTCGTTGTCAAGAACCTTGCTAACACAGCCGTCGTCGTCGTCCTCTCCGTCGCAAGGGACGTCGACTTTGCCCCGTAGAGCGCTATGCCATCCCTTGAGCTGTAACCGCATGGCGTGTTTTTCGCTCGCGAAAACGCAACGCTCGGCGAACGCCCGCGCCACCGCTGATGCGTCGGCAACCGCGTGAGTACGGCGGGTGCGCGCCGGCCGCGCCGCGTTTACCGGTGTTTTGGGATCGCACCGCTGGTACGATCTGTTGGGAACTCGGCGCTGACGCCCGTGGTTGTACCTGGGTCGCAAGCCCCAAGGGTAGCGTTGGCCTGGCGGCCTGGGGTACAACTGGAAGCATCCGAAGGTCCCGGCAAAGCATGAGTCGACTGGTAACAACAAAACAACTTGTTTATTTTAACATCGCAAAGAGTTGGCGGTCAGGTTGACCGAAGTAGAGAGACGGGAGAGCACTGTACTCAACAGAAGAAATCGGAGCCCTCCTTTTGGCGTCCGGGGGCAGCTGTTTTTATACTCTCGCAGTTGAGGGCAAGAAGGAACCCCTCAAAAGACGAGCACGTGAATGTACAATGGGCTAATGGTGACGCACACTGTCGTAGCGCTGCCGTAGCACCATGTCGAGCACGATCTCGTAGCACCCTGTCGTAGCGCTGCCGGTCGGGCACAATGACGGTAATGAGAGGATGATCCCTGCTTTCGCATCGCCTGGTTCGGGCACAATGACTGGAATGAGAGGGTGATCCTTTGCGGTCGCATCGCCGCAGTCGCGCCTGGAAACACCTGCCGATGAGCGTTGCGGCGACGACGATCGGGCCAAAATGTCTGCCGCCCCGCCGCAGTCGCGCCGGCAAAACCACGTGTCGCAGGCGAAACGCAACAGACCGCCCCGCCGGGGGAAGGAGATCCCGATGGACAGGGGACTGCATCCGCTGTCCGGAGGGATGTCGCTCGATGATGCTCATAACCGAAGTCGGGCGTCCCTCGACATTTCTTGAGCGCAGCGCACAGAGAAGGCCTCGTTCTCTCGTTCAGGTTCGCACGGGACACTGCAAAGTGACTTCGGGAGAGTTCACATTTTTGTTCTCGTTCCCGGCAAGCGTTAGAACTACGCTGAAACTCAACCGCTCAGTCAGCAAGCACGGCACAACCCTCACTAAGCCCTGCCAGGCTCTTTCCCCTTTTTATACCACTGCCTAGTTTCTTACAGTAGTCTAGCATCACTCAGAACGCGTCCACAAATTGAAAAATTGCACTAGAAAGCATATCATCACTTTGAAACACTAAACAAAAGCAATATGTTAAAAAAAATCCTGCCTCAGGAAGAAAAACATCAGTAACAAACAATTTTGAGGCTGATTCCTACGTTAGGGGCTTCGACTTAAGCCATCGGCGTTACCGCTGAGACTCCCCTTTTTGTAACGCACCTCAAAGGAATATTGTTGTAAAGCGAGGCTCCAGCGCAGGAGGCGGCCATTTTTGGGAGAGATGGTCTGCAGCCATTGGAGAGGGCAGTGATCCGTCTCAATGATAAACCTCGAGCCGGCTAGATAGCATGACAATTTCTGAACGGCCCACACGAGACACGCACACTCTTTCTCGGTGGCGCTATACGCCTGCTCACGACTGGACAGCTTACGACTAGCATACAGGACGGGGTGTTCTACTTCTCCATTTTCCCGTTGGCACAGTACAACGCCCATGCCTCGCTCACTAGCATCGCACTGAACAACGAACCCTTTTGTATAGTCTGGCGATCGTAGCACAGGCTGGTTTGTTAGGGCACTCTTTAGGGCGCTAAAAGCTCTTTCCTTTGTCTCGTCCCAGACGACTGTTTGAGGCTCTGTTTTTCTTAGAGCATCCGTCAGGGGAGCCGCGATATCAGAGTACCTAGGGATGTACCTCTGATAGTAGCCGGCGACACCTAAGAACGACCGAATATCGGTCGTTGTGCGCGGTTGCGGAAAGTCTCGCACAGCGGCCACTTTTATTTCAGAGGGGCGGCGACGACCCTGACCAATCACGTGACCGAGGTAGACAACCTCGGCCTGTGCTAACTGGCACTTAGGAGCCTTGACTGTCAAGCCCGCTTCGCGCAGGCGGGTTAGCACTGCCCGCAAGTGTGCCACATGCTCAGACCAGGATGCGGAGAATATCGCTACGTCGTCTAGATACGGTAAAGCGAATTCTTGCTGTCCCCGCAACACTTTATCCATGAGACTTGAAAAACAGTATGGCGCGTTCTTCAAACCAAAACTCAACACTTTAGGACGGAATGTTCCCATTGGTGAAATGAACGCCGCATACCTACTAGCCTCTTCTGTAAGTGGAACCTGCCAATAACCCCTGACAAGATCTAGGGTGGAAATAAACTGAGCGCTACTAACTTTCTCAAGGCGCTCCTCGATGTTAGGGATCGGATAAATTTGATCCTTAGTGATGGAATTAAGCCTGCGGTAGTCGACGCAAGGACGAGGTTCCTTGCCCGGTACCTCAACTAAAATCAAAGGGGAGGTATAATCACTCTCACCTGCCTCAATAACACCGAGCTGTAGCATTTTCTTTACCTCAGCCTCCATAATATCGCTCTGGCGGGGTGACACCCGATACGCCTTGGATCGTACTGGCTCTGGGGAGGTAAGTTCTATATCATGAGTAAGTACAGAAGTCCTACCAGGCCTCTCAGAGAACAGACCTTGAAACTCTTGTAATAGCTGGTGTAGTTCGGTTTTCTGCTCGGGCGACAGCGGTGCTTTACTGATAAGGTCACTAATGACTTGACCGGTGTCTTCCCTGTTCGTCACTGAGCCTAGTCCCGGAAGCTCGACCGGAAGCTCTTCAGGAACGTTTACCATCATGCACACCACTGCTTCCCTTTGTCTATAAGGTTTGAGCAGATTACAGTGGTAAACTTGCTGTGCTTTCCGCTTTCCTGGCAGACTTACCACGTAGTTAACGTCCGACAGTTTCTGAACAATTCGTGCTGGGCCCTCCCACTGCACGTCTAGTTTGTTGTTTAGCGATGTGCGCAATATCATGACCTCATCGCCCACCTCAAAACGACGGGCCCTGGCTGTCCGATCATAATAAACCTTGGCCCTCTGCTGGGCCTTTGTCATTGCTTCACCTGACAACTCCTGTGCCCTTCTTAAGCGTTCGAGGAGCTTAAGCACGTACTCCACCACGACTGGGTCGTCGCCCCTACCTTCCCACGATTCTCGAAGCATGCGAAGCGGAGACCGAAGCGAGCGACCGTACACCAGTTCAGCTGGCGAAAACCCCGTAGCCGCATGCGGCGCGGTCCTTAACGCAAACATCACCCCAGGCAGACACAGCTCCCAGTCAGTTTGATGTTCAAAACACAAGGCTCTCAACACGCGCTTCATGACGGAGTGGAGCTTCTCAACGGAATTCGACTGTGGGTGGTACACTGAGCTGTGTAGCAGCTTTACCCCACACCTTTCGAGAAAAGTTGTCGTCAAAGCGCTAGTAAACACTGTGCCCTGATCTGATTGGATTTCCGCAGGAAAACCAACTCGCGCAAATATGGACAGTAGTGCATTGACTATCTCAACTGAGCTGAGTTCTTTAAGCGGCACTGCTTCAGGGAACTTTGTCGCTGGGCAGATCACAGTCAAAATGTGTCTGTACCCCGTGGCTGTTACCGGCAGAGGTCCCACTGTATCAATAACGAGCCGTCTAAAAGGCTCCGTTATGATAGGTACCAATTTCAACGGCGCCCTTGATTTGTCCCCTGGTTTGCCCACCCGCTGACAAGTGTCACATGTCCTCACGAAATGGTCTGCGTCCCGAAAACACCCTGGCCAATAGTACTCTTGCAAGAGACGGTCCTTAGTTTTCTTAACTCCAAGGTGTCCGGACCACGAACCCCCGTGTGACAAGCGCAACAGATCCTGACGATAGCATTGAGGCACGATCAGCTGATCGAACTCCACTCCTCTGCGGTCTAGATACTTCCGGTACAGGACTCCACCTCTTTCCACAAAACGCGCAGTTTTCCTGGCGATACCTTCTTTGACATTGCAGCGCACGTTTTCCAGGCTGCCATCCTTTTTTTGCTCGGCTATCAAAGCCGTCCGGCTGACTTTTAGCAACCTATCAAGTCCGTCTGACGTAGGCGCGATGAGCAAATCAGTAGATAGCTCTTCTAACTTTCCCGCGTCGGGCGTTTCCTCTCCAGTATCTGGCGCCTTTAACGTTACAGACTCAAGTTTATTCAGTTCGGGCGTGCTCGGAATATCAGCTTGCTGCGCCTCTGACCCTTTTTCGTTGTTTGATAACGTCGGCCCCGCAACTACCGCCTTTGCAGCGAGCTCCCGAACCTTCGATCTGGTTAAGGCCTGAACACTAGCTTCACCAAACAAAAGCCCCTTCTCGCGCAGGAGGTGATCGGACCTGTTTGAAAATAGGTACGGGTACTGGGGGGGCAGCATAGATGACACTGCCGCCTCCGTCTCAAGCGCTCCGAAAGGTCCTTCAATAAGCACCTTTGCTACTGGCAGACACACGCTATGAGCTTCCACGGCTTGCTTGATCCACGCGCACTCGCCCGTGAACATATGGGGTTCTACGTAAGACGGGTGAACTACATCCATCGTAGCTGCGGAATCGCGAAGCACTCGGCACTCTTTCCCGTTCACGAGGAGGTCTCGCATGTAAGGCTCGAGAAGCTTCATGTTCTCGTCAGTGCTGCCTATTGAAAAAAACACAACTTTTGGTGTTGTTTCCGGACACTGCGCCGAAAAGTGACCCGGCTTCTGGCACGTATAACACAAGCGCGCTCGCCTCATCTCGAACCGCTTTCTGCGTTTGGCTGCCGCCGTCTCTTTACGTTTGGTCGGACTGCTTTCGCTCGCATCCGCACTACGCGTGTCCCCCTTTACTCTCATGGGTGTGAACTTCGGCCTCTCAAACTTCGAGCCAAATTCACCCTTTTGACCGTCCTTAGCTCCGCGAGCCCGACGCGTCACAAACTCCTCGGCTAGCTCAGCGGCTTTAGCCACCGTACAAACGTCTGGCCTATCCAAGACCCAGTATCGCACGTTCTCCGGTAACCGACTATAAAACTGTTCTAGCCCGAAACACTGCAGAACTTTATCGTGGTCACCAAACGCTTTCTCTTCTTTGAGCCACTCCTGCATGTTCGACATAAGCCTATACGCAAACTCTGTATATGACTCACTTCTGCCTTTCTCATTTTCCCGAAACTTCCGACGGAACGCCTCCGCAGACAGCCGGTACTTTTTTAGCAGACTCGATTTTACTTTGTCGAAATCCTCTGCCTCCTCTCTATCCAAGCGAGCGACTACGTCGGCCGCCTCGCCGGGTAACAAAGTGAGCAAGCGCTGTGGCCACGTTTCCCGAGAGAACCCCTGCTTCTCGCACGTTCGCTCGAAGTTAACCAGGAACAAACCAATGTCCTCTCCAAGCTTAAACGGCCGCATCAGGTCAGTCATTTTGAACAATACGCGTTCTCCTGCACCGTGTGCCTGACTTCCATTACGAGCGCGTTCCATCTCTACCTCAAGACGCTTCATTTCCAAAGCGTGTTGACGGTCACGCTCTTGTTGCTCTCGCTCTTTCTGTTCTTTACGTTCACGCTCTTCTTTTTCTTTTGCAGTCTCCCTCTCTTCAATGGTCTCAAGGCATTCCGACAGCTCGTCATCCTCAGCCTCTAACTCAAGAATAGCCTTTAGCAGTTCTGGTTTTCTGAGTTTGTCTGAGACATCCAGACCCAACTCTCTTGCAAGCTCCAACAATTTCGGTTTGCGCAACGACTTCAAATCCATGGCTGCTCTGAATGCTGCTTTCTCTACTGCTTACTATTGTCTTGCCGCAAACTAACCCGGCAGCAACGACAACCACAATTACCAGCTCTGTTTCTGACACTAACAAAAGCCTGGCAAAGCTCAGAAGAAGAAAGTCCCGCACTCACCAAACCTCGCAGTCAAGAGTCCAGCGCAGTCGTTCCGCTGCAGGCAACCAGTCATCACACAGGGCTCGTTGCACTGCTCCCGGATCGTCGATGAGCTGCTCAGCATACAGTCAACTGCATCTCTTTGCTGCTGGCCTCCGTTGTCGCGATCTCACCGCTGGCAGACAGTTGTTTGAAGTCGGAGGCGATCTCACCGCTGCCAACCAGATGTTTCGATCGCACCGCTGGTACGATCTGTTGGGAACTCGGCGCTGACGCCCGTGGTTGTACCTGGGTCGCAAGCCCCAAGGGTAGCGTTGGCCTGGCGGCCTGGGGTACAACTGGAAGCATCCGAAGGTCCCGGCAAAGCATGAGTCGACTGGTAACAACAAAACAACTTGTTTATTTTAACATCGCAAAGAGTTGGCGGTCAGGTTGACCGAAGTAGAGAGACGGGAGAGCACTGTACTCAACAGAAGAAATCGGAGCCCTCCTTTTGGCGTCCGGGGGCAGCTGTTTTTATACTCTCGCAGTTGAGGGCAAAAAGGAACCCCTCAAAAGACGAGCACGTGAATGTACAATGGGCTAATGGTGACGCACACTGTCGTAGCGCTGCCGTAGCACCATGTCGAGCACGATCTCGTAGCACCCTGTCGTAGCGCTGCCGGTCGGGCACAATGACGGTAATGAGAGGATGATCCCTGCTTTCGCATCGCCTGGTTCGGGCACAATGACTGGAATGAGAGGGTGATCCTTTGCGGTCGCATCGCCGCAGTCGCGCCTGGAAACTCCTGCCGATGAGCGTTGCGGCGACGACGATCGGGCCAAAATGTCTGCCGCCCCGCCGCAGTCGCGCCGGCAAAACCACGTGTCGCAGGCGAAACGCAACACCGGGCGTTCGGCTGAGCTGCTCCGACAAGATGCTCGGAAGACAACACCTTGTTGTGGCGTTAAGGAAACTAATGCGCGATGTATAGCGTGACGTGACATCGCGCTGCACTGCCATTGGTGGATGCGGGCGCAGCCACGCGACGCAACGCGTTCTGTTCAACTCCCAACGGCATCACGCGGCGGTTTTCGTGGGCCAATGCGTGGGCGCGTTCGTCGAAACGGCACTTGGGCCCCTCCCCTACGCGTTAAGAATCGGGCCATGCGGTTCCAGCTTTAGTCGCCACCTACGCGGCGACGCGAGGCGACGAGTGCCCAGCATAATTTTTTATTCCAACTCAAGCAAGAAATTCTGAAGACCGGCCACTGCACGACCGTCACAAACAACCAACTAGCTCTAGTGAGGTTCCATTGAGCTCAGTAGTGCCGCGAGATGCTCAACATGAAGGCCGCGTGCTGAAGGCAGAACCTCGTTGGCTCCGACCTTCATCAGGCCGAAGCTCGCCATGGTCAATCCCTTATTCTCGAGCTCAATACTTGACGTCTTCGGTCCAATCATAACTTCCGGAATAATTCGTGGGACCAAAATTCTGCAAACTAGACGGAATGAATATCTTTTGTCACACGAGCAAAAAAAAAGTGTCCTTCTGTTGGCACAAATTGACACAGCCGCCTCAGCAGCGTTGGCCACCGCTCTATAAGCGCCTTTTCTTCGGTAGGCAGATTTATTTAGCAGACGGCATCCTTGGGGAGCGGTAATGCCCCGCACCGCTGGTTCCGTAAGCTTACGGGACGAGTCGAGTCAGTGCGCCATGCGTGCTCCCGATGGAATCCTTCTTCATGCAGGCACTGTGGAGCGGATTTGCATTCCGCGAGGCTCTCCGTTGTCACAAGCGTTCTGTACTCGACTTTTTTGTCCGCGCCGAGCGCTGCGTGGTGAACGCGTGCGCGTTACCGTATGGCATTCGTATTACCCTTGAGGTGTGCTCACGCGAGCGTGAATGTATGCTCGTCGAGATTAAAGATTGAAATAGCAGATTAATCTGTGCTCTTTCGTACCTACGTCCGCGCTCTGAAGTCGAACTGATCCGCTGGATCTTTAATTCTTCCGCTGCCTTCTTGGCACCACTGGCGCGTTGCTTCGTCAAGTATTCGCGGCTCAACTTTAGGCATCTCAAAAGACACTTTTACAACGAAGCTGCTGAGGGCTACTTTTCCCACTATCGTGTCCGCGTGTAAGAAAAATCCCCGAAGATAGTACAATGCCGGGCCGATCGATCCGCGGCGTAGGTGCAGTTCGCCATTAAGGGGCCCACATAAACAGCTTCGCTGGTCATTCTTCACAGAGTGGGAGAGCAGTGAGTTCTTTATTAATACACGAAACAACTTTTTCTTCATTATTTGTACCGGAAATTTGAAGATACTGCCACTCATTGAGTATTTTTATGTATATTTAGAACATGTGACTAGTTTTTGTGTAGCTGCTATAGTTCTTGAGTTATGTAGTGCACAACTGAAAAAGTTGTCCTACACTCGAAGCTGTTGGTATAAATAAACTTCGTTTTCGTTAACGACAAGGCCTCCATTGTGCCATTATTTCATCAAAAAGCAATTGGTCCATTGAACTTCTAATTTATCCTGCTTTATATATATATATATATATATATATATATATATATATATATATATATATATATATGCGTATGCGTTATGTTACTCGGGTTAGTTGGTATGGCGGCATGTCGGCTATGGTGTTGCGCTGCTATAATCACGAGGTCGCAGGATCAAATGCCCACCTGCGGCTGCTGCATTTCGATGGGGCTGAAATGCAAAAACATCCGTGTCCCGTACATTGGGGGGCACGTTAAAGATCCCCAGGTGGTGGAAATTAATCCCGAATCCCTCCCGTTTCCGGCGTGCCTCGCAATCAGATCCTGGTTTTCGCACATAAAACCTCACAATTCAATTCATGGCGGCATGTTCCGTGACGCGCGTCACTCTTCGGCCCGGCATATAACGCTTCCGGCCGCCAGGGTTTACCTATGAGAGCGGAAATTCTGGATACTTCAGAATGCGACGCGCATTTCAGCGAGTTTGTCTTAGTTTTTGTGTAGTCGCGCTGTTGCTGCGATTTAATTGCGCCTTCATGTAATTGTAACTGAGATTCTCGGTTTCCCCTCATTTTCCTCGCTTGGTGCGTCATGTGACCTCTTTGCCCTCTTCTCCGTGCAGTGCAGCCCACGAGGTCAGTTTATGGCTCCACTTTCAGCCTTTCGTTGTCTCATTTTTCTCTCTCCACCTCACTGAAATTATTTTTATTGGGCGGTATCGGTGAAGCAATGTTTTCACAGACGTAGTGTTTGAAGGGTATCCTATCCTCATTACGTCAAGGATGCTAACATTGATGTCAGG
Source organism: Dermacentor variabilis (assembly GCF_050947875.1). Classification (NCBI taxonomy): domain Eukaryota; kingdom Metazoa; phylum Arthropoda; class Arachnida; order Ixodida; family Ixodidae; genus Dermacentor; species Dermacentor variabilis. Next base: position 44,792,481 of record NW_027460280.1, on the reverse strand, counting down.
GCTGCTCATATCGTGAGGAATGCGTCAGGCAGTTGCATTTGTCTGCTCCCCCCCCCCCCATCACAGACGATTTTTATCTAAAGAGACAATAAATGGGTCAGATAAATGAAGACGGAATCGAACCTGCGTTCTTTCTATTCAGAGGCTGGTGCTCCAACCGACTGCTTCGTCAAGGAGTTTTTATATGCACGAAAAACACAAACATGGAACAAAATATAGAAAACCAGAAAAATCCACCTAAAGCTCAGACAAAGATGTATACACAGGCGTCTGGCATGTGCATCTAATACCGCACGCACAACACACAAGTACAATGCCACTATAACGAGAGAAAGAAAGAAAGAAAGAAGGAAAGAAAGAAAGAAAGAAAGAAAGAAAGAAAGAAAGAAAGAAAGAAAGAAAGAAAGAAACTTTGTGAACTGTTGGCTTTCAGCCGGTTTGTCGTCCAACAAAGTGTATACACATGCTATGAAGACCAAGCGTTCTGAACGTATAGTATGGAGGTTTCCCCGGGATCCAAGATAGAGAATCGAGTAGGGTGCGACACATACGGTTCTTCTTGCACTTCTTTGGAGGACACCCCAAAGGGCTACACGGCATCTCGATGGCCTTTGAAAGACTTAAATATTGTTTTGCGAGTGGGTAAAAGTCAACGAATTGTTGACCATGGCACAAAATGCCTACCTTTTCCAACTATCATCCAATAGTATAGCGGCCTCTTTCTTGTTTTGTTTAGGTGAGTCAGTGGTTGTGGCGTTAGGCTTTTCAAATCCGGGTAGCGGGTTCGATTCTCCACCACGACACGCAGCCACGTTCCGATGGGGCTGAAATGAAAAAAAAATTCGTCAGAAACCATTTCACGATGACTGTCGGCGGTAGTGAGTTTAGCAGTGAATCAAAAATTTGGAGCACGCTTAAGCTTCGCCTTTAAGAGCGGAACGATACTATTCAAAGATCCCTGACAGGTTTTCACGCTTCCCGGCAACTGGGGCGGATGTAACCGTGATGTTTACCGGGAAACGCTGGCCGCGAACGCTACGCACGGAGGCGGGCTTTCTGGTAGAAACGCGAGCAAAAAGAAACGCGTACGGCGGAGGTGAGCGCCATCTGGGGGTATTGCAAGGAACCGGACGCGCCGCTCCGTGGCCTCCAAGATTCTCACGCGCCGGCGCGCGCAAATGGTGGACGCCATGGACGGTCATTGATTGGTAGAAACGCTGGAAAAGTGGTTTCTTTGAGTTTTCGCGTGACGGAATTATGTGTTCTCGTATAGTCAAATTACAACCCGACGCTATCATGTCTGTAGGTTGTGTGTAAGTCGTACTTTGCAATTTTTCTGGGTATTTTAGCTTGAGAAATTCAATTAGTTCAGTAACTTCCTTGCGCCACATGGAGGGCCTGGGTATCGGTGGTTCGAAAATCTTGCCGGAACGACGTCCGACGCTGGACGCCGGTCGCCGATGCCGCATTTTCTGCGACACGGGGTCTTTAACGCTATCGCGTTAATATGGCGACACAACGTATTGCCACCGTCGAAACGAGTTATGTATGAGGCGTATACTGCAGCCGGGCTCCTCTTTTGCGATCCCCTAAGAATGCAGGACGCCATCTAGCGGTGCCGCCGCGAAGCCTGCACATGGCCTCCGAAATGCATCGCGCGCCGGTACGAGCCAACGCTTAGAAACGCGCCGTGCGGCTACCGGGCTCCTCTCTCGCGCTCATTTCCGGACTCGCTGCGCAATCTAGTGGCGCTGCCAAGATGTCGGCGCGTGGCCTCCGAGACGAGAATCGTGGCGCGCCGGTGCCTATGAACGCTGAGAACAGTTCCCTCCGCGTGCACAGCGGCACATATCGATTGCATTCATGGTGCAGCTTGATAATGCGTTGGCGTGCAAGAAATTTATTGAAAAGCGACACATGCCCAGTGCATTTGTTGCGCAGCCTGCTAAAGCGTCGAGTTGCTGTCCATGACGAACCCTTGTGATGTGGGTTCAATTCCGCCCCGCATCGCAGAAACTTAAGCGACCTTTTCGTCATTGTAGAGCGTAGCATTCATAGATAGATAGCCCATGGAAAGTCAGTCAAGTACCCTAAGAATGCGAACGCATTAAAACGCACCTGTTCACTTAGATTTGTGCGCATGTTAAAAGATATCATGTAGTCAAGATTAACCAGGGACTTCCCGCTACCGCGTGCTTCCATAGCCCAAGTGTGTATTAGAAACATGGACCAAACTGTTGCCGCCACAGTCAAGAGGAAGGAAAAGATTACCACGCCGCCATCTCCTCGAAACGCGATCCCCAAATATTTGCAGCCAGAAAGCGCGGCGCGCTAACTTGCGCCCGCACCCGAGTTGCGAACAATGCAATGCATTACACTGCAACAGGTCCACATTGCTCTACATTTGTCAGCTGAACGAAAAGTTCAGTATGCTCCCCCACTCGCTAAACACCGGCCAATTACGTTGTCGAGTGAGGTATGTATTTCCATAGAAATCGGAAACGTCGCACCCCGTATCGGTTGATAATTCGTTTTACCTTGACGAATAGTTCAAGCGTTGAGTGAGAAAAAATACATAAATAGTGAAGTGACATAGAAAGCGCATAATGACTAGCAAAGCATTTGCATGACCTCCGATTGCGACTGCGAATAGTTGCGTGAACGGTTAGATGGCGGATGGTGAAAAAACGACGTCATCATTAAAACCTCCTACCCATTGCCAACGTTCCAGTTCCACCCTTTCCTTTTCATTTGACGTTTTAGTGGACTAGCTTGAAAGATCACTTTACACATCTTACTTGGTGTCTTCAACATTTAGGTGTGCATTCTGCCTGGACTTCGCTGTATTCGTGTAAATGCTCATTCGGAAGAAAAATAAGTACCCTTCGTTGGTCAAGTATATCATGTGGGCACTATTTACTGTAAGCTTTACTTTAACTGTAGGGTAGCAAACCGGCTGCTCGTCTGGTTGACCTCCGTGCCTTTCCTCTATTTGCTTTCTCTCTCTCTTTCTCTCTCTCTCTCTCTCTCAACACATTCGCAGCAGAAATGGCAGTTTGGGCGGAACGAATTCGCTGACCGAGTTCAGCAGTAAAGTCGTCAGGCCTAAGAGTGTAGCGAATCGCTAATGCTTCTCTCTGTCGGTGTGGTCACTACTCCACTGGTTTAGCACGCGTGTTCTAGCACGCGGTCGCCGCATTCACGCACCCACATCGAGTGGCCACATGCGTACAGGAAAACGCGCGTCAGCTCGTCACCTCCTAGGACATTTTCGAGCTCGAACTCAAATGTCTTTGGCTTCCTTGTACAATGACAAAGAAGCCGCAGAGAGTGCCACTGCTGACTTCCAGAAATTCATCCATCCTCTTGCCTGTAAGGCAAAGCGACAGCGTCGCACTTTCCATTTGTTCCCAAAAAATTGCAAAAGCAAGACCAGCAGGTCGTCATCATACCGCAGTCACTGCGGTTGACGCTTTCCAGATGCAGACACCGTCAACTCGAAGAGCCTTGCAAGTACTGAACGCCCTACATTTAATGTTTTCAAGCCTTCAGTAACATTGTGGCTGACCCATTGTCTTCATTTCGGGCAGAAGTCAAAAGTCCATCAATGAGCCAGTTTGAAGCTAAATGTATCAAGTTTTGTATTTCAGTCTTTCATGTGTACATTTTCACAAATGGGCTTCTAACTTAATCTGTCAAGTTCCATTGCACTATATGTGGCTACGAATCCATCAGCTCTTCAACGTCCGGCGGACGCTCTAAGGGGGGTCATGTATATGTATACATATGCACGGAGTCCTCATATGCTCCATCAACTCTTCAACGTGCAGCGAACACAGCAACACGGTCATTTCTGCTTGCACTGACCTCACAGACCTCACATATATATGTTCCCCATGCGCTGCAGTCCCGTGACAATAAACAATATGTGAAGTTGAGAAAGTGGCACGTAAATTGCTGCAGTTGCTGAAGTCTACAGACTTCAGTGATCAACTGTGGCGTCGTTGTGCACCTCCGGAAGGAGCGGCACCCTCAGTGTTTTGAGAACGACAGAAAGTTGGGCTAGTTGGTAGGCGTATCTGATTAATACAGCCGTTGTATTAACAAGATATTAATTGAACATAAAAAGTCGGCAACCGGAGGATTAACGACAATCGCGACGGTGCAATCTTTCGTTGCACTGTCGCGATTGTAAATGTGCTTCAAAATGTGATGACAGTTTAGTTTTGTTCAGACATCAGAACAAAGTAGAGCGACCTTATGGTCGAGGCTTGGCATATCAGTAATAAGCGTAAGGGCGTCCGTTAGCCAGTCTTGGATGATCTTACCTAAAGATTACATCTCATACCTAAACAGCTATCTTCTTTCGCGTAAGCCTATGCGTATCCCTGATTGACGGTGGGCGCTGCCTCTCCTAAGCTTGCGCAGATAAGTTTGACGGGTGGCGATACCATTCCTGAGCATGAGCAGACAACATTTGTATCTGCATTATTTTCCTCCACTGTGCAATCTTTCACTTCATAGTCGGCGCCTGTGCTGTCCGTTTCGTGTTCGTGTCTGCACGCCCCTATCGTTTTCTAAAGTCAGTGTTTTCTCTCTGTTTCTGTTTTAGTCCCTTAGCAACCTTCCCCCTGTGTTGGGTAGTAAACCGGACACGCGTCCGGTTTATCTCCCTGCCTTTCTTTTCTCTCTACCTCTCTCCGACATCAATGGAGCCAGAACCCTGGCTTACGGGCTTGAGAGTAGCAGGGAATATAACCTGTTCCTGCTATGCAGCAAGAGGTATTGTTGCGCTTAACGCGACAGCGCAAGTTCGCGCGATCAATCACTGAACAACACAATATGTCTGAAAACGAGAAGTAATAGTTTTGCCCGAAAGCGAAGCAGTGGCAGCGATATCAAAATATTGTACTATTACACTAAGTAAGGCTGGCAGTTTTACGCTCACTCTAATTTGCAGTAAACATTTGCTGGCTACAAGAAGATGGAAAATTGGCCTAGTTGGTTAAACCTGATGGTAAACATTCGCTTGCTAACTAAACACGCATGGGGCCGTATTACGTAAAACTATTCCAATATGTATTCTTTTTTTCAATCACCTGACGTCAAATTTGCGTAACCGCAGACGCAAGCATCGGGTGGTCACCCTCAGGGTTGGCTGAACAAGCCAATCCAATGCTCCCCCCGTTCATAGGAGGTAACTTTTGTTTGCTTGAAAAACGAATAACATTCCCTGCACTGAGCGGCTTGCCTTATCTAATTCGCTCACAAGAGGCGAGGAGCATGCTCAAGTGGAGAGGGATTCGAATTGGCCGAGCCACTGCACTGAATATCGATAACCGGATGAAGAGGGTGGTGCCGACGTATGCGATTGGTCCACTTTCTCTTACTTAGCTTACGGTGGCTCGTCGACAATCGCGGCGGCATGCAACGGAAGCTTAAGAATGACGCTAAAACGGATCCTCAGCAAAGAAGAGGCGGCAGAAGGAGGTCAGAAACGTGCCGAAAGTTCTCGAAAACGTTACACGGACACGCAAGAAGTTTTATTACACGCAAATAAACCCATGTTCTCCGGCAGGTGCGAGCAGCCAGTGCCTGAGCGATCGGCGGCAGCCATCTTTTATTCCTTTCGGGACGGGGCAGCCTGCGGCTATTCAGAAGAAAATTCAGTTTTGTTCGGAATACTGATGCATCTTTAACGCGTACGCGTCACTTTGACGCGGTAAGTTTTTGCGGTTTTGTGACGTCGCGTGAGAGGTAGGTGAAGTGGGCGCAGCCCGAAAACTTTTGACCAATAGCCGAGGGCTAATAGCGAAAAGGCGTCGAATCAGAAATAACTATTTTTGTCTTGTTCGGTCAAACTATGCATAATCAGTGTGGACACGTCATATCAGATGGGGAGCTATCGCGGATTTCGTGACGTCGCGTGACAGACAGGTGAAGTGGGGGTGGTCCCAAATAGTTTTTGACCAATCGCGATGGGCTGATTGCAGAACTGGAATAGAAATGTTTGCAATAGTTTTACGTTATAGCGCCCACTGTGCCACACGCCGAAAGACGCACACGAGATAGTTTTCTCAATAATTAACATACGGTTCCCTCTCGAGAGCACTCGCAGTCACAACGCTACCGTGATGAGGAGCACCGTGTTTGGATCGCACCGCTGGTGCGATCGGTTGTTGGGAACTCGGCGCTGACGCCCGTGGTTGTACCTGGGTCGCAAGCCCCAAGGGTAGCGTTGGCCTGGCGGCCTGGGGTACAACTGGAAGCATCCGAAGGTCCCGGCAAAGCATGAGTCGACTGGTAACAACAAAACAACTTGTTTATTTTAACATCGCAAAGAGTTGGCGGTCAGGTTGACCGAAGTAGAGAGACGGGAGAGCACTTTACTCAACAGAAGAAATCGGAGCCCTCCTTTTGGCGTCCGGGGGCAGCTGTTTTTATACTCTCGCAGTTGAGGGCAAGAAGGAACCCCTCAATAGACGAGCACGTGAACGTACAATGGGCTAATGGTGACGCACACTGTCGTAGCGCTGCCGGTCGGGCACAATGACTGGAATGAGAGGGTGATCCCTGCTTTCGCATCGCCTGGTTCAGGCACAATGACTGGAATGAGAGGGTGATCCCTGCTTTCGCATCGCCTGGTTCAGGCACAATGGCACATACACTCACACACGCACATGAAGACACGTGGCATCGGAACATGCCTGGAAACGCCTGGAAACACCCGGCGGGGAGCGTTGCGGCGACGACGATCGGGCCAAAATGTCTGCCGCCCCGCCGCAGTCAAGCCGGCAAAACCGCGTGTCGCAGGCGAAACGCAACAGACCGCCCCGCCGGGGGAAGGAGATCCCGATGGACAGGGGACTGCATCCGCTGTCCGGAGGGATGTCGCTCGATGATGCTCATAAACGAAGTCGGGCGTCCCTCGACGTTTCTTGAGCGCAGCGCACAGAGAAGGCCTCGTTCTCTCGTTCAGGTTCGCACGGGACACTGCAAAGTGACTTCGGGAGAGTTCACATTTTTGTTCTCGTTCCCGGCAAGCGTTAGAACTACGCTGAAACTCAATCGCTCAGTCAGCAAGCACGGCACAACCCTCACTAAGCCCTGCCAGGCTCTTTCCCCTTTTTATACCACTGCCTAGTTCCTTACAGTAGTCTAGCATCACTCAGAACGCGTCCACAAATTGGAAAATTGCACTAGAAAGCATATCATCACTTTGAAACACTAAACAAAAGCAATATGTTAAAAAAAATCCTGCCTCAGGAAGAAAAACATCAGTAACAAACAATTTTGAGGCTGATTCCTACGTTAGGGGCTTCGACTTAAGCCATCGGCGTTACCGTTGAGACTCCCCTTTTTGTAACGCACCTCAAAGGAATATTGTTGTAAAGCGAGGCTCCAGCGCAGGAGGCGGCCATTTTTGGGAGAGATGGTCTGCAGCCATTGGAGAGGGCAGTGATCCGTCTCAATGATAAACCTCGAGCCGGCTAGATAGCATGACAATTTCTGAACGGCCCACACGAGACATGCACACTCTTTCTCGGTGGCGCTATACGCCTGCTCACGACTGGTCAGCTTACGACTAGCATACAGGACGGGGTGTTCTACTTCTCCATTTTCCCGTTGGCACAGTACAACGCCCATGCCTCGCTCACTAGCATCGCACTGAACAATGAACCCTTTTGTATAGTCTGGCGATCGTAGCACAGGCTGGTTTGTTAGGGCACTCTTTAGGGCGCTAAAAGCTCTTTCCTTTGTCTCGTCCCAGACGACTGTTTGAGGCTCTGTTTTTCTTAGAGCATCCGTCAGGGGAGCCGCGATATCAGAGTACCTGGGGATGTACCTCTGATAGTAGCCGGCGACACCTAAAAACGACCGAATATCGGTCTTGGTGCGCGGTTGCGGAAAGTCTCGCACAGCGGCCACTTTTATTTCAGAGGGGCGGCGACGACCCTGACCAATCACGTGACCGAGGTAGACAACCTCGGCCTGTGCTAACTGGCACTTAGGAGCCTTTACTGTCAAGCCCGCTTCGCGCAGGCGGGTTAGCACTGCCCGCAAGTGTGTCATATGCTCAGACCAGGATGCGGAGAATATCGCTACGTCGTCTAGATACGGTAAAGCGAATTCTTGCTGTCCCCGCAACACTTTATCCATGAGGCTTGAAAAACAGTATGGCGCGTTCTTCAAACCAAAACTCAACACTTTAGGACGGAATGTTCCCATTGGTGAAATGAACGCCGCATACCTACTAGCCTCTTCTGTAAGGGGAACCTGCCAATAACCCCTGACAAGATCTAGGGTGGAAATAAACTGAGCGCTACTAACTTTCTCAAGGCGCTCCTCGATGTTAGGGATCGGATAAATTTGATCCTTAGTGATGGAATTAAGCCTGCGGTAGTCGACGCAAGGACGAGGTTCCTTGCCCGGTACCTCAACTAAAATCAAAGGGGAGGTATAATCACTCTCACCTGCCTCAATAACACCGAGCTGTAGCATTTTCTTTACCTCAGCCTCCATAATATCGCTCTGGCGGGATGACACCCGATACGCCTTGGATCGTACTGGCTCTGGGGAGGTAAGTTCTATATCATGAGTAAGTACAGAAGTCCTACCAGGCCTCTCAGAGAACAGACCTTGAAACTCTTGTAATAGCTGGTGTAGTTCGGTTTTCTGCTCAGGCGACAGCGGTGCTTTACTGATAAGGTCACTAATGACTTGACCGGTGTCTTCCCTGTTCGTCACTGAGCCTAGTCCCGGAAGCTCGACCGGAAGCTCTTCAGGAACGTTTACCATCATGCACACCACTGCTTCCCTTTGTCTATAAGGTTTGAGCAGATTACAGTGGTAAACTTGCTGTGCTTTCCGCTTTCCTGGCAGACTTACCACGTAGTTAACGTCCGACAGTTTCTGAACAAGTCGTGCTGGGCCCTCCCACTGCACGTCTAGTTTGTTGTTTAGCGATGTGCGCAATATCATGACCTCATCGCCCACCTCAAAACGACGGGCCCTGGCTGTCCGATCATAATAAACCTTGGCCCTCTGCTGGGCCTTTGTCATTGCTTCACCTGACAACTCCGGTGCCCTTCTTAAGCGTTCGAGGAGCTTAAGTACGTACTCCACCACGACTGGGTCGTCGCCCCTACCTTCCCACGATTCTCGAAGCATGCGAAGCGGAGATCGAAGCGAGCGACCGTACACCAGTTCAGCTGGCGAAAACCCCGTAGCCGCATGCGGCGCGGTCCTTAAAGCAAACATCACCCCAGGCAGACACAGCTCCCAGTCAGTTCGATGTTCAAAACACAACGCTCTCAACACGCGCTTCATGACGGAGTGGAGCTTCTCAACGGAATTCGACTGTGGGTGGTACACTGAGCTGTGTAGCAGCTTTACCCCACACCTTTCGAGAAAAGTTGTCGTCAAAGCGCTAGTAAACACTGTGCCCTGATCTGATTGGATTTCCGCAGGAAAACCAACTCGCGCAAATATGGACAGTAGTGCATTAACTATCTCAACTGAGCTGAGTTCTTTAAGCGGCACTGCTTCAGGGAACTTTGTCGCTGGGCAGATCACAGTCAAAATGTGTCTGTACCCCGTGGCTGTTACCGGCAGAGGTCCCACAGTATCAATAACGAGCCGTCTAAAAGGCTCCGTAATGATAGGTACCAATTTCAACGGCGCCCTTGATTTGTCCCCTGGTTTGCCCACCCGCTGACAGGTGTCACATGACCTTACGAAATGGTCTGCGTCCCGAAAACACCCTGGCCAATAGTACTCTTGCAAGAGACGGTCCTTAGTTTTCTTAACTCCTAGGTGTCCGGACCACGAACCCCCGTGTGACAAGCGCAACAGATCCTGACGATAGCATTGAGGCACGATCAGCTGATCGAACTCCACTCCTCTGCGGTCTAGATACTTCCGGTACAGGACTCCACCTCTTTCCACAAAACGCGCATTTTTCCTGGCGATACCTTCCTTGACTTTGCAGCGTATGTTTTCCAGGCTACCATCCTTCTTTTGCTCGGCTATCAAAGCCGACCGGCTGACTTTTAGCAACCTATCAAGTCCGTCTGACGTAGGCGCGATGAGCAAATCAGTAGATAGCTCTTCTAAATTTCCCGTGTCGGGCGTTTCCTCTCCAGTATCTGGCGCCTTTAACGTTACAGACTCAAGTTTATTCAGTTCGGGCGTGCTCTGAATATCAGCTTGCTGCGCCTCTGACCCTTTTTCGTTGTTTGATAACGTCGACCCCGCAACTACCGCCTTTGCAGCGAGCTCCCGAACCTTCGATCTGGTTAAGGCCTGAACACTAGCTTCACCAAACAAAAGCCCCTTCTCGCGCAGGAGGTGATCGGACCTGTTTGAAAATAGGTACGGGTACTGGGGGGGCAGCATAGATGACACTGCCGCCTCCGTCTCAAGCGCTCCGAAAGGTCCTTCAATAAGCACCTTTGCTACTGGCAGACACACGCTATGAGCTTCCACGGCTTGCTTGATCCAGGCGCACTCGCCCGTGAACATATGGGGTTCTACGTAAGACGGGTGAACTACATCCATCGTAGCTGCGGAATCGCGAAGCACTCGGCACTCTTTCCCGTTCACGAGGAGGTCTCGCATGTAAGGCTCGAGAAGCTTCATGTTCTCGTCAGTGCTGCCTATTGAAAAAAACACAACTTTTGGTGTTGTTTCCGGACACTGCGCCGAAAAGTGACCCGGCTTCTGGCACGTATAACAAACGCGCGCTTGCCTCATCTCGAACCGCTTTCTGCGTTCGGCTTCGGCTGCCGCCGTCTCCTTAGGTTCGGTCGCACTGCTTCCACTCGCATCCGCACTACGCGTGTTCCCCTTTGCTCTCATGGGTGTGAACTTCGGCCTCTCGAACTTCGAGCCAAATTCACCCTTTTGACCGTCCTTAGCTCCGCGAGCCCGACGCGTCACAAACTCCTCGGCTAGCTCAGCGGCTTTAGCCACCGTACAAACGTCTGGCCTATCCAAGACCCAGTATCGCACGTTCTCCGGTAACCGACTATGAAACTGTTCTAGCCCGAAGCACTGCAGAACTTTATCGTGGTCACCAAACGCTTTCTCTTCTTTGAGCCACTCCTGCATGTTCGACATAAGCCTATACGCAAACTCTGTATAAGACTCACTTTTGCCTTTCTCATTTTCCCGAAACTTCCGACGGAACGCCTCCGCAGACAGCCGGTACTTTTTTAGAAGACTCGATTTCACTGTGTCGAAATCCTCTGCCTCCTCTCTATCCAAGCGAGCGACTACGTCGGCCGCCTCGCCGGGTAACAAAGTGAGCAAGCGCTGTGGCCACGTTTCCCGAGAGAACCCCTGCTTCTCGCACGTTCGCTCAAAGTTAACCAGGAACAAACCAATGTCCTCTCGAAGCTTAAACGGCCGCATCAGGTCAGTCATTTTGAACAATACGCGTTCTCCTGCACCGTGTGCCTGACTTCCATTACGAGCGCGTTCCATCTCTACCTCAAGACGCTTCATTTCCAAAGCGTGTTGACGGTCACGCTCTTCTTTTTCTTTCTGCTCTTTAAGTTCGCGCTCCTGTTTCTCTTTTTGCTCTTTAAGTTCGCGCTTCTGTCTTTTTGACCTCTCCTCAATAGTCTCAAGGCATTCCGTTGCTCGTCATCCTCAGCCTCTAACTCAAGAATAGTCCTTAGCAGTGCAGGTTTTCTTAGTTTGTCTGAGACATCCAGACCCAACTCTCTTGCAAGCTCCAACAATTTCGGTTTGCGCAACGACTTCAAATCCATGGCTGCTCTGAATGCTGCTTTCTCTACTGCTTACTATTGTCTTGCCGCAAACTAACCCGGCAGCAACGACAACCACAATTACCAGCTCTGTTTCTGACACTAACAAAAGCCTGGCAAAGCTCAGAAGAAGAAAGTCCCGCACTCACCAAACCTCGCAGGCAGGAATTCCGCGCAGTCGTTCCGCTGCAGGCAACCAGTCATCACACAGGGCTCGTTGCACTGCTCCCGGATCGTCGTTGAGCTGCTCAGCATACAGTCAACTGCATATCTTCGCTGCTGGCCTCCGTTGTCGCGATCTCACCGCTGGCAGACAGTTGTTTGAAGTCGGAGGCGATCTCACCGCTGCCAACCAGATGTTTGGATCGCACCGCTGGTGCGATCGGTTGTTGGGAACTCGGCGCTGACGCCCGTGGTTGTACCTGGGTCGCAAGCCCCAAGGGTAGCGTTGGCCTGGCGGCCTGGGGTACAACTGGAAGCATCCGAAGGTCCCGGCAAAGCATGAGTCGACTGGTAACAACAAAACAACTTGTTTATTTTAACATCGCAAAGAGTTGGCGGTCAGGTTGACCGAAGTAGAGAGACGGGAGAGCACTTTACTCAACAGAAGAAATCGGAGCCCTCCTTTTGGCGTCCGGGGGCAGCTGTTTTTATACTCTCGCAGTTGAGGGCAAGAAGGAACCCCTCAATAGACGAGCACGTGAACGTACAATGGGCTAATGGTGACGCACACTGTCGTAGCGCTGCCGGTCGGGCACAATGACTGGAATGAGAGGGTGATCCCTGCTTTCGCATCGCCTGGTTCAGGCACAATGACTGGAATGAGAGGGTGATCCCTGCTTTCGCATCGCCTGGTTCAGGCACAATGGCACATACACTCACACACGCACATGAAGACACGTGGCATCGGAACATGCCTGGAAACGCCTGGAAACACTCGGCGGGGAGCGTTGCGGCGACGACGATCGGGCCAAAATGTCTGCCGCCCCGCCGCAGTCAAGCCGGCAAAACCGCGTGTCGCAGGCGAAACGCAACAACCGGCTGCAGCGGTAGCGCGGGCTTGCCCCAAAGCGAACGTTCTGTGATCGCTACTTCAACTGCGCCGCGTTCAAAACTCAGCAGATCACGTGAATACTGGGAGCACGGGAAGACAGCGCGTATCAAGCCACCAGCCTGCTCGGCTAGCCTAGAAGGTTGGTGGGTCTGGCACCCGCCCTGGGCCGCGTATGCGCCAGTTGCGCGGGCGGAGCGGGCTCGGCGGGCTCGGCGGGCTCGGCCGGGCGGACTAATAATGCGCCATCGCACTCGGGACAGTATGGCGGCGCCGACGACGGCGGCGCGAAATCCCTTCGAGTGTCTGTGTAATTGATATCGCAATAAATATGACTTGCACTTTTCCGCACGTTAAAGGGTACTGGTGGTCGCAATAACCTCCATAAGCTGGCAGTGCTGGTAGTGAACTTATGGATATCTGGTATTGCTTTAGGAGAAGAAAAAGAAAAAAGCCGGACTTCATTTAAAATGAACACCGTTGATTGATGGTAATAGGGGGCAGAGATATATAAATATGGAAGCCAGATGAAAGAGGGAAACTGAACTTGTTGGGCCCCCAGAGGCTTTCGGCTTCATGTACTCTCTTTTGGAAGCATCTCCCACAATTCCAAGGACGTGCAGCTGAAGGTTGTGCCACTATAAAGGAAAATGTCTGCGAAAGATGAAACACCAAAAACTCAATGTAGAAAATAATTCCTGAAAGAAGCGGCGGTATTGGAATGCGTTCTAGAAATGTAGAACCAAAGCTTACACAATCAACAACGACGCAGTCCTTCCGCACCGGGCGATATAAGCAGCCCCTATAACGAGCACCGTTCGCAGTTGAAAAACGCACACATGCAGACAGAAATGTGCACCACGATCCTATAGGAAGCGCGCAGCTCTCGGGAACAGGGAATGCTTCGCAGCAAATATGCATAATTATGTCGTGCTTCTTATGTGAGTCAGCTTTTCTCTACTTTTTTTTTCCCCTTCCGCACGCACCAGGTCCCCAAACAGGCTTTTAAAAAAGGAATGCGAGTCAACCGGCAGCATTTCGGAAAGAAGACCCAGAGCGGTCGATAGCCGCATTTTTTCTCTTGGCATGTAGGCGTACACAGCGCAGTCTACCCGTCCCGGCCGGGACCACTATGCATGAAATTCGGCTCTCCATTATATGAACGCTGTTGGATTCAAATGAACGCTGCGGCTCCGGGGAGCCAGAATAGGAATGGGCGAAAGCGCCCAAGCCACCACTCCCGCGCGCACATACGCACACACGCATCTCCCCAACACCCGATATCCCGCAGCATCCCCCACAAAGGTCATAGTTTGAGGCGGCAAAACCGCACGCGCTCCATTCTCCCTGCGCGCCGCAAACCGCATGTGCAGCGCGGCATTGCGTTCGGCGAAGGGCGAAGTCATCACAGCGCCTCGGCGTCGCCCTTCAAGCGGTCGTGAACGACGGGCGAGGAGACGCGGCATCCGGTGCGGTATGCTGAAGCGCGACTCGTTCGATGTCCATTCTGTTCGGCGTATACCTCACGTGGTGTACAGCTCGTGGCGGTTCATTGTCGCGCATGCATTCGGGCACAGATTTCGGCACATTCGTGTAGTATACTGCACCATCGCTTCCGCGGCGAGTGTTGCTTCGCACAGAACGAAGCGCACTGTGCGGGCGCCGCACGCTGCAGTGTTGAAAGATTAGCGGAGCGCAGTTTCTGGGGGTACAGGTTTGGGGGAGGAGAGGTGAATAAAATGTAGTTTCTTATTCTCCTTTCTTACAGTGCATTGAAGAACGCATCGGTGCAGCACCCGGAGCGAGCTGTTCGCTCCTCCTCCTCGCCTACCCTTATAGTGACGCCACTTCACAGTTGTCTATTTGCACAGCTACTCTTCCTGTCCTAACTGTGAACATTCTGGTGTGTGCTTCTGTACGCGTAGCCACCAAACAAGAGTAATTTCCACTTGTTTCGGTGCGAATCATCTGACTGCAGCCTCGATAGGATAGACACGAACACTGCCCGAAACCCTAACGAAAACGGACCTCTTACCCTATTTATTACACTTGCAATACAACGGTGTACAGGAGCCCGTAACACTTATAGTGCACGAAAAGCGATGCGGTTAACATTTCGCCTACACTTCGCCGCCAGATGTTTCCTGCTCCATTTTCTGAGTTCCTAGCAATTCTTCCTCACTCCTTTGGGTTTCCTTTAATTATCCAGGTGCCTCTAAACGACTGTACCGCTTGTAAAGCTGTGTGTGTGAGTTCAGCCGGGGCACCTTCTAAAAAATGCGCTATTTGCGCGGCACGACATTGTGCTTATCGAGAGTTCAGTTCCAAGACAAATGAAGCTGAAAGACCACGCTTCCTAATTTACTTTCACCCTCCTCCTACTCGCTCCTTCGCTGACGCACTCGTTTCGCTGATAAAGGCAGAGGAAACAGAGGGAAGGCGCGAGAGAAGTGACAGATAATTTACCGCAAGTCTCATTCCTTGCGTTGCCTAATGTGTGCGCGCATTGCCTATACGAGAGAGGCCCGCCATGCAACAACCGATTCTGAAAAACAACCCTACAGGAGATCCCATTGTAAACAGCGCGCAGAATTCTCAGCTGATATTTGCGAAAGAAACCAACTTCGCCTATCGTAAAGAGAAGAGGCAGAGCCCGCGAGCGCAGCGTTCGACCCCAGGGTCCAGTTGTTGTAGATGGAAATTGTGTACCACCATGCCCGGCAAATCTGCAATCGGTAGCCGCGCGAAAAAAAAAAAAAGAAAAAGTGGGAAGCCTGGAAGTATAATGCAGTGGCTTGCATATCGTCTCTCACTGCTTTCTGCCTCGTGAAATGCGGGCGGCTGCTTCGGAAGTAGATTCAAGTTCCTCGAGGAAGCGCAAGCTTTTGCTGGGGGCGCCTATAGCTGAAAGTCGTATTTGTCTCTTCGGCAGATCGCGCAAGGTTGGCCACTAATTAGTTCAGAGAACCCCGGCCGCACTTCCCGTCGCGTGAGCTGATTACCATCTGTGCGCTAATTATGTTAGCGGGTAATTGGGAATTTCTTGGGGAACTCTGCCGGGCCATTAGTCTTGCGTGTGCCATGGTGTGCCCCCGTTACCCTCCGATGTTTGCGGGCGAATGCCGCGCCCTTTATCCGGTGGCCGCGCGGCAGCGCGCTGCTCTCGCTGAACTCTGAAAGCTCCTCCACCTTTGCGAACGTTCGGCACGAAAGTGTCGCGCTCAGACGCCCGCTTGAAGGGCAAGGATACGAGGGGATCGGCAAGTTTCCTCGGCGTGCTCAAATGAACGCGTTTCCTTGAAAAAAATCGTTGTATTCGATGTAGCACGCAGCGCGAGATACATAAGAAGTATTCCCTCAGTGACCTTCGCTTCGATCCCACCATAAGTTTTCAACACATCGCCAGCCTGCCGTAACCGGCGGTTCCAAGAATTAGTCGCTGAACGTCGCAAAAAGGAGCGCTATAAGTCACTGAATTCATTCGCTATGGTTACAAGGCTCTATTGCGGTTTGGGTGCTCAACTTTGCATCGAAACCATTAAAACCGACTGTCTGCAACAGCAGCCAGAGAAAGCGGAGTTGTAAACGCGCCTGCAGCTTATGCTTTATATGTGATAGAGCAGTGCGATGTGCAGGTGTCTCAGAGCGAGAAATGGAGGTGAAGATATCGTCACACGAGGCTTGAACAGTTGTCAATCGCCGAATAGGTGCCTCGATATGAGAGACAGTATTACGAAAGAAGCACGACACCAACTTATGTTGCATGCATTCTGAACAAGAGTTCAAGCAGTGGGAATGACTATTTCCACGCTCCTGAACGGAATCAGTTACTAAGGAGAAAACCATGCTCGTTCTCTTGAATATCATGTGCTTTCAAATGAAGCCGAGCTCTTCCGCAGCACGATCCATCAGTGGACCCGTAAAACACGCTACATTATGCAAGGAAAGAAAACATCGCGTGAAAATGGCGCTAAGGAAAAGGACTGTGAACTATTGGTAAACGTAAGCGGTATTTGGAACGCAACATAAGAAAGGAATGGGCGTTGTCGTTGTTTATATGGTCTTACTGAAACCACGAGGGCATTTGTCTTAAAGGTGACCTGCAGCGTACGCCGTTAAAGAAGCCATCCATCCCCCCCCCCCCCCTTTTTTTTTAGTCATTGCGAGCACTCTGGACCGGGAAGAAATGAGGGGGTGGCGGGTGCACTGTGCAAACTGCCATTTCTGCTACGCCGTGTCGTGTTACAGTCGGCATCTCATTATGAAGTTAACAGCCTTGCAATAGTTTAACAGCTGTTAAAATTTTTTCCTCTCTCTCTCTTTTTAGTATGTGGAATTTGGCTGCATGCGCGATATTAGCCGCACGCTTAAAAAAAAAAAGAAAGAACCAGTCATGTCTCGAACCATCCGCACAGAGAAGAGCCTTGACGCTGATCCCGCAGCTCATGAAGAGCCGCACGATGAGCACAGCTCCCGCGATAATGCCTACAATATCACCGAAACGTTGGAGATTTCGGGCCCTATATATAGCGGGTAAGACGTGCACTTTGCAAAACGCTTGCGCATGTTTGGAAATTTAAAAGACTTTTTAGTGCTTCTTTCATTTTCATCGATGTACCTGCGAGCATGCGCTGCTATGCCGTTCAAGAAAATCCGTCAACGGTGACTTTCATCTTCTCTGAAAACTCGCGTGCACGCTGATCTACGCAAATGTACCGATGAACGATCAAGATGGACTGAAAAGCAGGATGCTGCAAATGCAAATGTGCCAAAACCTTGGGAATTAGCCTCGATTGCAAAGAAATATATGTTATTGCTCTCACACAATACTCAAAACAAATGGGAGAAGGAATTAAAAAAGAATATATAGTTAAAATTCTTTGAGACTCTATCCTCTAGAATATGATCGTTCTGTGTAACCTACCAGTGTATAAGGGGTTCCATGGCAAGATTAGTTGAGGACATGAAGAGGAAATATGCAGGGGCTGTGTCTGTGTTGCGCGGTAGCTACAATATGTGGATGTAATGCTTATGGCGGCTTCTTACCACCTGGCCCTATACAGCTCGTGAGTTTGGTCACTGTAATACTGCCTTCTCCCTCTTCTCTCCTGATCCTCTTCCCTGCCCAAGTCACGCGCCTCAGAAGAGCGTGCTTGAGCTATTACTATCAGTGCAGGCCGGAGTAACTGCCAGTGCCATCGCTAAATATGGATGGAAGGGCGAGAGGCGAGCGCCTCATGACGTGACGTCCCTCGCTCTCCGTCATTCAGCATTTGCAGGGACCGCAGGTCATGCCGAGCTCTCGAGCCTGCTTAAGATGCAAAACTTTCTGCTCAATTTAGCCTAACACTCGCCGGCGAGAGACTCGTGTCGTTCCGCTGGAGGAATGCAGTGGAGTGCGTGGAACAACCGAAGAGGAAAAACGCCTCGCCTCGCGCGTACAAGAACGCCAAGCGACCGAGCGCTCAGCGTGGTGGGAGCCGACAGCCCGCGCTGCGCCGATCGATGCCCGGCGCGCTGACATGCAGCCGAGCGCTGTCGCGTGGCCACCAGCGAAGGTCTGGGCGGGCAATGTGCGCGAGCGCCCGCAGGCGCCGAAGGAGTCCGCGAGGGAGGGGGCGTCAGCAGCCGTTCTTCTGCTCTTCGGTTGGCGCCCAGCTCTCACTCATTAGGCGAGCGCGTTCCCCGCCGCGTCTCAATAAGCTTTCTTTCGCTGAAGGCCCCATCTGTGCAACGCTGGACTACGGAGCAGCGCACTTGGCGCCGTTGCTCGCGCAAGGGAGAGTCGGCAAAAGATTTCGCTATTACCGCGATTTAGGGCCCCTGCTCTTAGTAGGACGGTGAAAGGGTCGTGCTGGCGCGCGCTGTGCACCGTGTTGTACTGTCTCCCACTCGTTGGCCGAGCGCCGCCGGCTGCCGCCAAGCATGTGTGTGCGAAGGCACGCACCTCGCGGACCAAGGAGAAGGAGCGCGGAGAGCCCATCGCCAACGACGCGCGGCCGACAGGTCCATTTAGGCGAGAAATGATACGGAAAAGCAGCGCCGCCCCGCTCGGCTCCGGGCTGCACGCACCGAGACAGATGGGACGTGCCGCGGCTGTGCTGTGCCTGTTGCTCCTTGCGTTCCTTTAACGAGACAAAGGCCCTACGATGAAATACGGTTTTCTTTCTTTGTCAAGAAAACGGGGTCGTCTGAATAAGCGAATAAGAAATGTTAAAGACTGTACCAAGCGCGACGAATGTGAAGGTTTGTGAACCGAGTTAGGGGAAAAGGCAGCCCGCAGCTGGTCATTGTGACAGCGCGCAGCCGCGCCTGGAATTAGCAGTTTTGTTAGTAGATCTAAAAGCACATAGAACAGGATCGTATCATTTGGGCAAACTTAAGCGCAATGCAGCGGAAATCCAGCGGTGCGTGAGCATCACTTTGCTCACGCATAGGAACAGCGGGGCTGGTAGAGTTCGGCTTAAGACCGCAAGGTTGTGCATCAGTGCTCTAACATTAAGGAGATGTATACAAAAAAAAAAGTCACCACCCAAGCACTCCGCACAGATGGTTAACCAGCGAAGCTGAAACGTGCGGCCCTGGTGTTTATCACTGGGTTAATCCCGACGGTTGATTAAACGACGGCTTGGTAGGCTACCGGATCCTCGGGATGTATTTGCTGCTTGCGCTCGGCTGCACGAGCCTGTTTTTGTGCTCGGGCTGCAGCATCGGCACGGCGTAGACGAGCTCATTCCAGGTTCTGCTTGCGGCGTTGCTGATCGAAAGCTACCTGCTCCTCAGGAGTACGCATGACGCGTGGCCTATCCATTTCGGTGCCGGACAGAAACTGCTGCGCGCGCGCTCGGCCGCGACGGAGAGCAACGACGTCAGTACTGGCGCAGCTATTCCAACACCACCTATCACAAGGCCTTTTCACTCCACTCCATGACGTCATGCTACCTGGTCCGACTGCCATAAAATCTAAGGGGATGCCGGCGCAGGCAACAGTGATTTCGACGTCACCGTTTTCATCATGCCAGCCTTATGAATGGAAATTTCGGGCCAGGTAGCGTGACGTTATGGATCGGAGTAAACAGGTTCTGTGCTATCTGGGTGGTGTTGGCTAATTGCGTGCCTCTCTTTCTCTCTTTCTTTTTACGCATGCGCATGGCGTTGCGCTGGGGGAGTTTTTGGCGTACATGCGACCGACAGACGCACGGACGGACGAATCGGTTAGCCATATACAGCTTCGGTGGTAAAAGCAGCAGTATCACCCGAAAGGGCTATAAGAAGTAAGGATATTAGTTTATTGGACGTATAACTTGCAAACATTCGCTTAATAACTACGGTAACAAGCATGATGTCACGCGTGTACAGGCAAACATGAACACACCCCACTCGATGACCGTGGACACTCGCTGTCAAAACGCTGGCGCAAGGACGCGCAGCAGCAGCAGCGAGCGGAGTGACCTTCGTGCTGCCTATCGCTTCAATGCAAACTTAGCGGCGAGAACAAAGTGCGCACGAAACTATGAGACTCTTGTCTCCGTCGCAGATAGCTTTCAAGCTGGGCCCGCGCGGCCGCGCTTGGCCGTGCCGCTGGGGTAGAACAGCCTCCTTCCTTCCCTCCATCCGGTGCCTTGCGCGCGACCGAAGACAGCGCTCTTCCACCCCGTTTGCTTCCCTTGTGCACATGAGATTGAGCCACCATCGTCGGCTCACCCTCGCACGCTTTCACTTGCACATACAGCGTACGGCGCACAGCAACGATGTAATTGCCCTTGGACTATATACGGAACATCATGGCTACGCCAACGGCAGAAATGCGCCTGGATCCACACAATTGCTATCGCAATAAAATGCTAGAATGAAAAGCAACTATAGCATACCTGATCAACTCAACCGGGCTAAGTGACTTTGTCGCCGCCCCGTTTCAAATAGCGTGCCAGTAAATCATCATCATGTTGTAAGCGCATGCTGATCATCTTATTAGAGCCCGTATGTGGTACAAGGGACGACGTGCCTCAAAAGCTGTTCTTGTATGCACGCGATCAGCTCTTAGCGGTCATCAAAGTCGGCTTCTGCGCACTAATACCTGTTCAAGTCTCTTCGCTTACTTAGTTCCCTCGTATGCTGAGAGCTTAGCATATGAGCGAACTAAGCGAAGAGGGCTTCCCCATCGAAGGGGTATTAGTGCACAGAAGCCGACTTTAACGACCGCTAAGAGCTGATCGCGTGCATACAAGAACAGCGTTTGAGGCACGTCGTCACTTAAACTCTTTGTACGGTCTATGCATCTGCGTACATGCACGCGTGCGTGCTTGCGGCTATTCGTATGTGTGTTTGGGAAAGGGGGGAGGAGGTTTGTGAGGGTGCGCGGGGCGTGATCTTGGGTTTCACCGGCGCATGGTTGGGCAAGCGCCGCAGCAACAACGACGAGTGGGCTGTTCTCGTTGGAGTCACAAAAAAAGGTGAAACGGCACTAATTGACGCATTCGTGAAGAAGAGGACAAAATAAAATGGCAACGTGGTTCCAGCATGTAGTATCTCCCTTCACGTGAGGCGATCCGAGCTTGACCGGTTGTCGCCGACAACGACATTGAGGGCGTACCGCACACAGCGTGGGCAGGCGTCGTGTTCTCTGGGCAGGCGATCGAATGGGGTCGTTCAAGCAGCGCTTGGGGATGATGCAGACTTCCCTAACGTTGACAGGGAATTCTGCGCCGGTCGCCCCCGTGCACAACGAAAAAAAGAAAAGGTGGGGGGGGGGGGGGGGCGCCACGGAGAAGCGAAATCTGCCAACCAATCATTGTTTACAGCCTTCCTGCCCTTAAGCGTTTGTGAACAAATGGTAGTTTACGCCATGGATGCGCTAGTACGTTTAGCAGCACTCGATAAATTTAGGATGTATTCTGTGCTGCTCCTTATTTAGTTTATAAAAATTACGACATTCATAGAAATATCATACACAAACCTCTCCAAAACTATCATATTGGCGACAATAGCCAGGTCGCGTTAGTATATTCCTATATGAATACGTTTCCTGAAGCGGTTCATATTGCACGCAAGGCAAACTAATCTACATACATGTGAGAACACACACAAACACAAATCGTTTATCCATTATGGAAGTATTAGCTGAAACGTTATGATGTACATTGTCTGTGCCTTGCCTTAAGTAAGTTACCGGATGAAGACCGTGTTGTCTGAGAGTTACACTGAGTTGTAAGTAGTAGAGCTCCGTCGCGTGTATTCAGAAAAAAGAAGGCAGAAAAAGAATTATTGGAGAAGACGTTATTGAATTCAATTGGTCTTTGAAATCGTGAGAAGGCGAACTCGTCCCACAACAAAGACATCGCAATATAAACACCGAAGACAATGTCAACAACCGGAACCAGAATCCTTTATATAAAGATAAAAGAAATCACTTGACGTTCCGCCCTACAATTAAAAAAAAAAAAGAAATGTTTAGATACGGCGCTTACCAAGACAATTCCAAGAGGACGCAGGAAATGAAAAATAACGCAATTTTGAGCAAACTGCGCGCAGCTCGGAATAAATTCTGCGCGAAAAAAGTTATAAAACGGCGCGGTCTGCCGGTGTCCCTGTAGTGCACAGCAGTCAACATCAGCATCAAGAGCCTGTCGGTGGCGGTGCGCAGACCACCCTCCTGGAACGCTGTTTTTGGGGTGCCGCTGCGTGGCTGTTTTTGCCGCGAGCTACTGCACGTACGCTTTACGTTAGGAAGTCCCGTTTGGGAGGGGGCGTCGAGGAGGATACGCGACCCTCATATCCAGCCGCAGCGCGCGCCACGGCCTCCCCCTTTTACCGTGCGCTCTGGCGTATAATTGGGAGCCGTGCGCCCGATGCGAGCACCGCTGCTTTCCGATTCCTGCCCTCGGCGCACGGTCGCTGCTTGCGTTACTTTTTTATTTCCATCTCTTTCTTCTGCCATCGACGCTGGAGGTACGAAAGCGCGCGTCCAAGCTTCTCTCCCTTCCGCTGCTTGATCCAGCGCTCTTTGATGCTCAGACGGTGGCATCGCATGCATGCAGCCGCGGTTGCCTCGCAGAGATAGCAAGGCGTCCCTGCGCACTCAGTTGCGGCGGTGCCGCTGCCGGGCGTGAGCGCTGGGCAACGTGGGATCAGCGCGGAAAGATCCTCGCTCTGTACCACTGCACTCCGGTGCTTCCTTTGACGCGATAAGGCACGACGCTCTTGGGACCGGATTCACAAAGCTTTTCGCTGTTAGTCACTGGACGGTGTCTTCGCTATCAGCTCGTTCGCTTTGGCAGCTGCCCGTTCTTCCGAACCATTCTTGCAAACAAACGCTTTTGTGAATGCGGGCTCATGGTTTTATTACGTTGGCATAAAACTCAAGTTCAACGTATTTTTTCCACGTTTAGATGGAAACTAATGGGACGCTGTCCCTCCCAGGCTGCTTAACGCTTCCGAATTTGCGATGTGCATTCTCGTGCATTAGAATTCGTGTTTGGTAATAATTTAGCTCTTCGTTCTCCGCATAGATGAGCTACTTAGTGCGACATGCCGTTCCTTCTCTTAATGCGATAACATTAAAGGTGGACATCACCAATTTTGTAGGCATCCGTACAACAGAAAGTGTAGGCCGATCTTGAATATAGTGCGACAGTACACTGGACCGCGGCTGCCATGCTACGCTGAGCCCAGTAATCGCTATGCTGCACAATGAGGTGCAGAAGATGAACAGTTTTACAGCATTGAAAAAGACAAAACGCATCACGAAACCTTCGCGTCACTATATATATATATATATATATATATATATATATATATATATATATATATATATATATATATATATATATATATATATATATATATATATATATATAAACTTTATTTGACAGGAAAAGATTCTATGGAGGGTCTCAACATGTGCATTGGATCTGACGTCATCGTACCTACATAACAATATACAAGCCACAAACTTATAAGAATGTTATGGCAAATTTCGACACCGAAATTCTGCCCGAATTGTTTACTATATCACGGGAGCGCCTTGACTTCGCGTATGCGCAATTTTTGTTGCAGTCTCATTCGGATTGCTTTTAACATTCGAATTTTAATTACAGTCAAAGGCGTTAATGGAGTATTTTCTGACCTAATACTACAAAGAAAGCAAAAATGATTGGAGTGGATACGTAAATGTAGGGAGCTCTTCAAGAGGTTTGTCCGGCAGCCAATACGTGCACCTTCGCTGTTTGCTTTTTCGTATGCTATTTATTATACGACAAAGAAAAAAAAATTGTTCCCTCACATTCATACAAAGATCACTGTATAATTAAGGAAGCAAGCGTTACGCCACAATGTTTTTCATGTTGGGCTTCTTTTTTTAATATCCACCAACGCCAGAAAAGTTAGGCGGCTATCACTTGAGAACATCAAATGACATTATCACACCAGCAGCGTGTACACCACAAGGGCGGCACATTACACTGCATATCCTGTCCATCACCTACAGAACTGATTAGATTTTTAAAACTGTGGCTAAAGGGAGGTGACGTTGGCGCATTTCTCGTGTGGAAGTCAACCAGAAGCACTCGACGTATTCTTAAGCAGCCGAGTAAAGCCAGTGTCCAATACCGTGTTGGACTTAACTACCCAAGGCCACTAGTGGGGGCTGCAGATTCAATTTGCTTATCTGTGTCCACGTGTTATTGCACGTTCCTGTTGACTCCGTATTATTTAACTTTGCGTTAATAAACATGCACCGTGAACGAAGAACAATCGCAGTGATCACGCCCAAGAGATGTCTACTTAACGTGCATCGAACGCCTGAAGATTCTGCTGTGTGGTATTAAGCGGAAGGATGCGGTGCGTAAAAGAAGAGACCGCCAGCGGTCCCCTTGATAAGCAGGAAAGAATAGCAAGTAGAGAGAAAGAAGGTCATAAATAGTGGCGAATCGGTCCTCGCGCGAAGTCGCGAATTTTCGCACGTTTACAGAGAAGCCCCACAACGGCCCTCCTCCACCGCGGAAGGTGGAGGCCTCTCTATCGAAAAGCGCCGCCTGACGAGGTTTTCTTGTAGGCCTTAATGAAGCCGGTCCATTTGCAGCCCGAGCGAGTCGCTTTTCTCGACTCAGCTCCTCGGAGAAGAGTCTTGACGCTGTCGCACACGCGGCACCCGTTCCTTCCCCAGTTGACGGCGCTGTCTTCCCATCCCGAGAGGCCTGATGGGTCGGACGGCTGAGTGCGCCGGTTCACTCCGCCAGCCAATAGCAGTCGCGAAGGGAGAAGACAACGGCAGACGTAGAATAGAGGAAGTGACCGTGGAAGCGGAACGAACATCCGACCGAGGGCGAAGAGCGGCTAGCTCTCGTCGTTTTAGCACTTTCCCTCTCTTGGGTTGTCTGTTTGCTGCCTTGTTCGTTTCTCTTTTCTTTTTAATTCCTCTGTGTCGACGAGCGGTGCAGTATACCTCGAGCATCTGGAAGTGTGAACGACTAGACGGCACACCTTTGGTGAACCCTGCGCCCGGCTTGAGTCATTCCTCTCTTTTTCTTCTTATTTTAATGTTCTGCATCACCACTTTCGTGTTTTCTTGGGACTTCAAAAGAAAGACATATAAGCTTTCTTAAAATGTGGCAAATAGATAAAATAAAACCCATAGTGCCTATCTCTGACGTCAGATGAAAGGGATGTAGCATGGACGGGGACGTTGGCAAGAGAGAACCAACCCTTATGGTGTTCATTATTCCGCCATGACGCGCTGCCGCTGAAAAAAGTCAAACCTAAAGCGTGGCGTCATGGCTTCTGGTGCGAAATATTCCCCGTATCTGAGCGGGTTGTTGCGTTTCGCCTGCGACACGTGGTTTTGCCGGCGCGACTGCGGCGGGGCGGCAGACATTTTGGCCCGATCGTCGTCGCCGCAACACTCATCGGCAGGTGTTTCCAGGCGCGACTGCGGCGATGCGACCGCAAAGGATCACCCTCGCATTCCAGTCATTGTGCCCGAAACAGGCGATGCCAAAGCAGGGATCATCCTCGCATTCCAGTCATTGTGCCCGAAACAGGCGATGCCAAAGCAGGGATCATCCTCTCATTCCAGTCATTGTGCCCGAAACAGGCGATGCCAAAGCAGGGATCATCCTCTCATTACAGTCATTGTGCCCGACCGGCAGCGCTACAACAGGGTGCTACGAGATCGTGCTCGACAGGGTGCTACGAGATCGTGCTCGACATGGTGCTACGGCAGCGCTTCGACAGTGTGCGTCACCATTAGCCCATTGTACATTCACGTGCTCGTCTTTTGAGGGGTTCCTTCTTGCCCTCAACTGCGAGAGTATAAAAACAGCTGCCCCCGGACGCCAAAAGGAGGGCTCCGATTTCTTCTGTTGAGTGAAGTGCTCTCCCGTCTCTCTACTTCGGTCAAAACTGACCGCCAACTCTTTGCGATGTTAAAATAAACAAGTTGTTTTGTTGTTACCAGTCGACTCATGCTTTGCCGGGACCTTCGGATGCTTCCAGTTGTACCCCAGGCCGCCAGGCCAACGCTACCCTTGGGGCTTGCGACCCAGGTACAACCACGGGCGTCAGCGCCGAGTTCCCAACAGATCGTACCAGCGGTGCGATCAAAACAGGGTGTACTGTGTGTTCTGGTACGTTGCAACTCGGCCTCAACCTTCACTGATTTGCCGAGGTATCGAGTGCCTGAATTGTCATATCAAAGATGCTCCAAACGACTTATTTGACGCTACGCAATGTCAAGACAAGTAAAATATGTATTTTTTCATAAAAAATTATACGCGTATGTCCCAAAAATTGTGCCCAAAATAACACTGATATCAATGGTTCCAGGTTTTTCGTCTACTTAATAAGTAAAGAAAATATCACACGAACTTTAGAACTATATCAGTTCGAAACCATCAAAGCAGTGCATGCCGCTGATATGAAAAATGTAAAGGCCATGAAATGAACAAGTTGAGGACAAATATTGTAAAGAAACTTTGTCATTCAAGAACCTTGTTTACATTCTGTACATATGCAACGGCCAGGAAAGAATCTCAATGACGCTGTCTTTTGTTCCAATGTATTGCGCAGGAGCAGCTGTCGCCGGTTGTGTATTGTAATTGCACCGAAATTATAGTCGCAACAGAGAGCACGTATAAAAATCAGTTCTACAAAATATACGAGGGTAAGTCAATTGAAAGTAAGCCGATGCTAATATATGATAAACGGGGTACCTTACTTAAGAGTAGTCTCAATGAGCATTTAGACGTTTGTCCCATTTGCTAACGAGTTGCGTGATTCCCGTCTCACAAATCTCCTTGGGTTGCTGCTTCAGAAAGTCTGTAACTGACTCTTTCCCTCATCGTCCCACACGAATCTGGTTCCCTTGAGGTGTTTTTTCAGTTGCCCCAAATTGTTGCAAGGCGACAGATCTGGGCTGTATGGCGGATGTTGCAGCGTTTCCCACTTGAAGTTTACCAGTTTTATACTAGCCACATCAGCGACGTGAGGACGGGCATTGTCGTGGAGCAAGATGACCCTATTCGTCAATTTTGCACGTAGTTTGCTCGTGATTCCGACACGCAGCCGATCCGGCGTTTCACCATATCGGAAACGATTGATAGTCTCTGCAGGTTTAGCAAATTTGATCAGTAATGGCCCCTGATGATATAAAAAAAAAATCAACAAGACCTTTCCGGCCGAAATGATGGCATTTGCTTTCTTTGGGGTAGTGAATTCGAATGTTTCCAATGTAAGTTTTGCCATCGTGTTTCAGGCTCGTAGTAGTGGCACCATGATCCTTCCCCGGTCACAATTGCAGACAAGAAGTCGTCTGCAATTGTGATACCGGATCAGATGAATCAAGGCAGTGCCGAACCTCTCCCTCTTCTGGCAGTGGTTCAAAATCTTGGGCATCCATTACGCACACAAGAACCGACAACCGAGATGTTCATGAATTATGGTGTGAACCGAACTGTCACTGATGTTCACACTATCTGCCAGTTCATCGATGCTTATCCCCCGTTCTTGTCTAATCAGCTCATCAAACTTTGCAATTGTGTTGGGGGTGATTGCACGGTGGCTTTGGCTCGGTGTTGGATCGTCTTTGCAACTTTCACGTCCTTTTTCGAACAGTTTGCTCCAACGCTTCACAATGGCCAATGAAATGCAATGTTCAACGTACACAGCAGCCATACGGCGACTAATTTATTTTTTGGAAACACCTTCAGCTGTCAAAAACATCACGACACCACGCTGTTCAACTTTTGGGGCGTCCATTACGTCACGCAATAGTGTTCGACCCATTGTATGAGAGCATTAAAAAACATTTATCCTCACACCTGAATGTCACTTTTGTAAATGAGAGATGCCTGTGTACTACGCGCATGCCTCGCAGATAAGGAGGTGGAATAAACTTTTATTGTACAACCAGCACTTTATGATGGCCGGGCCTAAGCCTCCCATGAGGGGACGTCGAGGGCTTGCCTCGCCGCCGCCTCACGGGCGTGCTGGGTCGCCCAGGTTTGGTCGTCGAGGGCGGAGCTCCGCAGAGCCTCATGCAACCTCGACGAGAGAGTCGTGGTGTTAGTCTGTGTGTACTGTGCTGGGCACTCCCACAGCATATGCGGAAGCGTAGCCGGCTGAATGCCACAGTACCGGCAGTTGAGGGTAGTGTAGACGTCTGGAAATATAAGGTGGAGGCGGGCGGGTGAAGGGTATGTGTTCGTAGCAGACGCAGGGTGGTAGCCTGCACCCGGCTGAACTTGGGGTGAGGCGGGGGGAAGGTTCGGCGACTGAGGTAAAAGGCCTTAACGAGATCGTTATAAGTTGTCAGATTGTCCCTAATGTCCAACTCATCTCTAGTGACTCAGGCGCGGTTGACTAGGCCTCGCGCAATTGAGTGGGTGACCTCGTTGAGATTGGGGAGGTGTGGGTGGACAGGGCCCGCATGGGCAGGGATCCATGTCAGGGAGATTATACTGTCTTTAGAGTGTGGTGCCTGGCAGAGGATGCGAAGAGCTTAGGGAGAAATACGGCCTTTCCTGAAGTTAGTGACGGCTGAGCGAGAGTCACACACGATGGTGTGACAGGTGGCATCTAGAGTGGCCAGGGCGATGGCCACTTCTTCAGCCGTCTCGGCAGTGGGGGTAGTGACGTTGGAGGCGTGGTGTAGGACTCCATCGCGTGTGGCGACGGCCACAAATCGTGTGCCATGGGAATATTGAGCTGCATCAACAAATGTGACACCAGGTACATGAGCAAGGGCTTTTATGATAGCTCCGGCCCGAGCTTTGCGCCGGGCCCTGTTATATTCAGGGTGCATGTTTCTAGGGATAGGGTCTATTTAGATCCAGCTACGGATGTCGGTCGGGATCGGTTGTTTGGGGCGCTGTTGCTGATGGTAGGTGAAGCCAAGCGTGGATAGAATAAAGCGTCCCGTTTCAGTAAGGGTGAGACGTTCAAGCTGAGAGCGTTGTTGGGCTTCAATGAGTTCGGAAAGGTTGTCGTGAACTCCCAGTTGGTTGAAGAGTTCAGTGCTGGTGCAATGCGGGAGGCCAAGTGCTTGCTTGTAGACCCCTCGTATGAGGTTGTCGAGCTTGTTTTGCTCAGCCCGGTACCAGTTGAGGTACGCAGCAACGTAGGTAATGTGACATATGACAAAGGATTGCACGAGGCGGAGAAGGCTTTCTTCTTTGAGTCCCCCTCGTCGGTTAAAGATACGTTTAAGAAGTCGTTGGGTGTTTTGAGATTGGGCACAGATCTTGCTGAGAGCCAAGGTGTTGGAGCCGTTGGTAGAGATGGTGAGACCGAGGACCCGGATACTAGGGACGTGTGGGATAGGACTGCCATCTTGAAGGCGAAGGGTGATGGCGTCACAGGGTCGGTGATCATATTGGGTGTTTGGGAGGGCGACCCCGCTGAATGGACTTGTAGAGCAGAAGCTCCGATTTAGCCGGCGAACAGCGCAGTCCGGTCCCTTGGAGATAGGCTTCAACCGTGTCAATCGCCGTTTGGAGGCTGACTCCACTTGACCATCACTGCCTCGGTACGACCAGATGGTGATGTCGTCGGCGAAGATGGTATGGTTGATATTGTCGACTCGTTGTAGTTGCTGGGCAAGGCCAATCATGACTAAGTTAAAGAGCATGGGCGAGATAACTGAACCTTGCGGGGTGCCTTTGCTGCCAAGGGGAAGCTGGTCTGATCGTAAATCCCCGACCGAGAGGGTGGCCGTGCGATTGGAGAGAAAGTCACGAATGTAATTGTAGGCTCGCTCTCCCAGGTGGAGGAGAGAGACCTGGTCAATGATAGCTGCATGGGAAATGTTATCAAAGGCTTGAGTGAGGTCGAGTCCGAGGATGGCTTTCATGTTACGGGAACGATCGTTTAGCACTTGATGTTTGAGCTGCAGCATAGCGTCTTGAGAAGAAAGGTGAGGGCGAAATTCAATGACGGTGTGGGGATAGAGAGAGTTGTCTTCGAGGTGACTGTTGATGCGTGCTAAAAAGGCGTGTTCCATCACCTTACCTACGCATGAAGTGAGGGAGATGGGCGTTAGGTTATTGAGGCTAGATGTTATTGTGCGGCATGGGTTGTCTCACTTTCGTTTGACTCGCCCTTGTGCATTAGAAATGCGAAGATACCATGGAATAGACAAATGCAAAGATACAGTTTGATAAAGCGCAAAAAAGTGTCACTGGAAACAAAGTTCACTGCACGTATGCACAAAACCGCTCAACATGATATTTAAATATACGCATAAGTCCCCAATAAGTATACATATCTAAGAAAAAGGTCACTGTACATAATGCGTCAAACAAGGCAAATAAACATGTCGCGCTAACACAGATTCACAGATCACAAAATCCTACCCTCCCTCCCTCGATATCCACTCCCCCGATGCATCGCGCGCGACGGAAGGCGGCGCGCTTCCTCCCCGCTTTTCTCCCTTGAGCACACAAGACTGGGCCACCATTGTCGGCTCACCCCCCCCCCCCCCCTACGCTTTCACTCGCACATACAGCATGCGGCACGCGGTAATGATATTATCGCCCTTAGACTTCATAAGGAACATGACGGCGACGACCGGAATGCGCCTGGAGTGTCCATACAATTGCTATCGCAATAATATAATAAGAGTATCTGGCAACTGAAGCGTCCCGTGGTCCATTACTTTCCGCAAAAGAAGTAACAAAATCGAACTTTCACTATGCAACAGTTCGCTGCACCACAACAATGTCTTTTTTTTCTTCTATGGGGCAGGGCACCGAAACGTAGAATAGCAAAGGGAAGCATGTTGGTCCTAATGGAACGCCAACTTTGGGCACCTAACGTGGCTACCGAAGGTGTATCGAAGAAAACTTGGAACGCTTGGTCTAAAGAGGACCATACGCATACTGCTCGGTATCCTACACGGGCGAGACAAAACTTTCTGACGAGGTTGCACTCAAGCGAACGCGTTGCAATCAGTCGAGTCCCCACAGTGATGGCGGCAAGCGACCATTGTTTCTTTTTCTCATCTGCTAGCCAGAAAGCGTCCAAAAGTCTGCCAGGCGAAAATCCACTCGGCCTGAGAAAAACGAACGCGCAGCGAAGTGCGCCGCGCGGTGGTCGGGGCAACACGAGAAGAACGCTTGTGCTCTGGCTGGTTCTGACAGCCCGCTGGTAGCGAGAACAACAAAAGAGGCTCAATGGGTCCTTGGGAATAAAAGTCAAAGTAGAAAAATAAATAAGAACGTAGTTACCTTTGCTGGCTTTAGAGTCTTGACATGGAAGCTTTGGCGCAGGTGAAAAATAATGTTGTTCTTTTCTGTGAAATGATGGCACTAATGAACCACCCCAACGCTTCGCCTCATCGGACCTCTCTGCGTGCTTTTTTAACTTGTCTGATAGTGTGTTGATTTGGCTTGTCTCGTTGAATGGTCCGATGCATGACTTTTGAAAAGTCAATGGACCTTTGGCGTCAAATGTTTATAACTACATTAAACTCACAAAATTCCTCAATTATAAATCTAAAGCGCGTTTTTTGAAATGTCAGTGCACCTTTCGCATCAAAAATGTATGAGAACCTTACACCCATAATGTTTCGGAATTCAAATCCAAGCGCTCCCTAGATTCCGTGGCCTCCGCGAGATGCCGCGACGAGCCCGCTCGCCATCAAAATGCCCTTTAAACTATGTGCTTGAATGGGGCTCGTTGCGTTATGTGACTCCCGGTGCATGGGCGTTGCCGCGAAATCCAGCCCGAGTTCGCAATGTTCGCTCTGAAATGTCTTTTCGGGCCTGAAAAAGACATTCTAGACAAAATCCAGAATGACTTCCGGCGCCGGAAGTTGTTTTGGGCGGCAGTGCATAACAGCACGAAAAAATTTCAGGACGGGGGGGGGGGGGGTGCTGAAGCCGCATAAGCCCTCCCCACCCACTCCAGGCTACGCCCCTGGCCTTCAACTTATCAGGCTGATGACGAGGAGCAGGTGAAGGTCCCAATAGAACCTTTTCAATTAATGGCACAACGATAAATTTTGACGAGATGTCTGTCAGCGATTTTCGCTGTACATCAAATCACGGGCAAATGCACAAGAGGTGTTCTCTCGTCTCAGGGATACCGTATTCCTCACAATTCGGACTGGCACGGGCTGGGGTAATTTGGTTTACATTTTTCTTTTAACCCC
This sequence comes from Dermacentor variabilis, assembly GCF_050947875.1. Taxonomy (NCBI): domain Eukaryota; kingdom Metazoa; phylum Arthropoda; class Arachnida; order Ixodida; family Ixodidae; genus Dermacentor; species Dermacentor variabilis. Next base: position 44,760,011 of record NW_027460280.1, on the reverse strand, counting down.
AACATAATATATGTCCGCTGGGCCGATGATATGCAGGCAGCTCCAGGTGAAGGCCACACCTAATCGTAATCTGTGCAGCAAGCTTGCGTTGCACCTTTTCATGGTCGGTGGTATCCGTATTTTCATCTCTGGGTCGAGTTCCTGAAGGCGGCGATGACGATGACCCAGCGAGGCCCAATATACTGCGGTATTATCGCGCAGAAATCTGTACACTAGGGCATTAATGTGTGGTCGTGAAAATGGGATGGACACAGACGTAGCATTAATGTGGGCCATCTGTGCCTCCGCGTCGGCGAGCTCATTTCCATATAAGCCCGGAATCCACTGAAACCTTATGCAATGGCCAGCTCTTAGGGCGACATCATGTGATTCTACCACCTATTGAGTAAGGACAGAGTAAGGTCCTCGTCTAAGAGCAGAATCGATCACTTGAAGTGCCGGCTTGTAATCGCAAAATATAGTCAAGTCTGATGCGGCTCCATCGATATATAACGAATTGCGCCCCTAATGGCAACAATCTCTGCGGCCGTTGATGTAGTTTGGTGGTCGAGATGGAAGCGCTTACTGATCTTCACATTCGGTATTATGAATGCCGTGGTTGAAGTGGTTTTTGACAGCGACTCATCGGTAAACATATGTATGGAAGCGGCATATTCTTCAGATATATGGGTTAAAGTAAGTTGTTGAAGTTCACATGAAGGTATACGTGATTTTTTCCTGACTCCCGGAATGGATATAGATTCACAACAGGTCTTGACAAAGTCCACGCTGGTATGGCCGCTGCTTTTGCCGCAGTAAAGCCTGAGGGAAGGACACTACAATTTTTAATATACTCGTATGTGGAACTAGTAAGTTAATCTCTGCGTGCCTGCAATAAGGTTTCGCCACACTGCTAGCTGTCCGGCTTCTCCGAAGCTCGGTGCTTTGCACACTCCCTTTTATGACACCATTACGGAGGACCGGTGCGTGAGAACGAAGCCGTACTGGCGCCAGATATTTCATCACGGTTCCGAGATTTCTTGGTGTTTCAGACGGAAAGAGGAGATGTAGCAGGAGGAAGAGCACTGGCCGTTCCCGCCTCTCTGCCAGGTCTCCCCTCTCCAAAAACTTCGCGAAGCGGCTAGAACAGGGCGATGCGTGAACAGATCGATGATTTATCTGTTGACACCTATTCCATACGTGGGTATGGAAGAAATATGGACGTGCGGGAGAGTCTATATTCTGCGCACTTTTGGGTACTGAAAGAAAGAGAGAAAACGGGTAAAAGAGAATGTTCGCACTGTGGCAGTCCGGCAAACATCACGCAGCGGGGACTTGAAGAAATTGGAGGGCTTTTTTATTTCGCCCTCTTGAAAGTTGGACATCTCACGAAAGGTGTTTTTTTTTTTGCCAAACGTTTATCGGACCTTTCGTCTGTAGATTACGCGTAGCATGAACAGCCGTGCTTTAGTCGAGGACATCGAGAGCCCCTATCTTCGATCAGTAGCAGTGTTTTGATAGCGTTTATATAGCGTTTCATTTTTTATAGTTACTTCTTGGGGATTTTCCTTCATTTCCTCCTCAGTCCGATGTTGACAGCGTCCTCGCCTAGACTAAATGCAGCGCGTGTGGATTAGCGTAAGTTTGCCGAACGTGGGACCTATTTCTAACAGCGAGCTGCGTAGGGAGTCAGCAAGAGATTAAGCCTGAACAAGCTTGTGAGGCCAAAGAACAGCAGCTGAACGAACATCCTCGCAAAATTGTCTGCCGCTCTTCTATATTCGCCAAGTACCCGCCTTGTTATTTTCTCTATCGCGCCATCTCCAATCTCGATGTGACACACCCTGATTGGAAAGTGCGTCCCTCTCACGAAACTTAGCTAGCAAACAATCAGGCACAGTACACGCCCACTAGCAAGTAGAACTTCTTTTTCAAACGCAATTCGAATAATGTTTTGTAAATAAACGAGATGTTCACACAAAACCACTTAAAAGTGTGTCGCCAGCGACCCTTGAGTCATTTCCTTTCAGTGGTTACTTGTCGTTTTCTTCTGTTGCGTTTTTCCACGAAAAAGGAAGGCCCACTCATACGTTGTTTCCTCCCTCATTGGAGCTTTCCAGACAGATTGCTACTGAGAATGTTGCGTACGTACTTCACGTATATGTTTCCTTTATATGCATGTTTACCCGCCTGACGTGCACGATCAGCCGCGAAAAACGACATGGAGCAAAGGAATTGGCTGTAGGTACCCCTGATATTGTCATTTTAGAGTAAATATAGTCAGCTTTCTGCGCCAGCACGGCTCGAAACTCGGATTGACTGAGACATTCGCGGCCTTCTTTTGCGACGTTATTACGTCTGTCACATCATAGTTTTTATGCCGTTGACTGAGCATGTGGGTTTGTACGGTAGATTCATATGCTGGTATCGACGCATTCTCACAATAACGCTGTGACGGTGAAAAAAGCGCCAATTTCCACAGCGTCGTCTGCACAACGTGTGCTCAAAGACAGCGCTGACATTAGGTCTGTCTTCCAATGTTAGAAAACTTCATTCCCACCTGAAGCGGCTGTCGCGAGCTCCTGGAATGAGCAACTTATACAGCCGAAAGTTGAAATCTGGCCCTTGCCTGCGAGTCAAGTTCTCGCATGTGTTACAACGTCATGGTAACAATTATAACTCCGCGCAATTGGTTGTTCAATCTGAAATATAAAGCACGCAAAAAATAACACACCACGTTCCCTAGCTCCCTTCGACCGCACGCAACGCCGACCGCACAGCAGCTGATGGGCTGAATCAGAAGGCGCCCCCGCCGCATATTACCTCTCGCTTTACACGCGCACTCATCTCCACCACCCCAAGCATACTCCTCCCACTGGCTGTATCCGATCATATCCGTGCATCCAGCGACCATCCAGTCGTAGCCAGCGCAGTAAGTCGGTTGTCAGTGTTGTGGGACACCAGCCGAAGCTGTTAGATACTACATGCCATATGCAACGCGAGTACTCTTTCAATAGCTGCGCACTCTTCTTGGAGCTGTCGAACTATCGCGGATGCCTACCAAGTCTCCTCCCTCTCCATCTGTGCAAGCTTCATCCTTCACCAGCTGCACGAGTCGCAGTGGACACCCATCCCACAAGGACGAAGGCGAACACGACCCATGTTGCGTTTCGCCTGCGACACGTGGTTTTGCCGGCGCGACTGCGGCGGGGCGGCAGACATTTTGGCCCGATCGTCGTCGCCACAACACTCATCGCCAGGTGTTTCCAGGCGCGACTGCGGCGATGCGACCGCCTAGGGATCATCCTCGCATTCCAGTCATTGTGCCCGAAACAGGCGATGCCAAAGCAGGGATCTCGTTCCAGTCATTATGCCCGAAACAGGCGATGCCAAAGCAGGGACCACCCTCTCATTACAGTCATTGTGTCCGACCGGCAGCGCCACGACATGGTGCTACGGCATCGCTACGACAGTGTGCGTCACCATTAGCCCATTGTACATTCACGTGCTCGTCTTTTGAGGGGTTCCTTCTTGCCCTCAACTGCGAGAGTATAAAAACAGCTGCCCCCGGACGCCAAAGGAGAGGGCTCCGATTTCTTCTGTTGAGTGAAGTGCTCTCCCGTCTCTCTACTTCGGTCAAACCTGACCGCCAACTCTTTGCGATGTTAAAATAAACAAGTTGTTTCGTTGTTACCAGTCGACTCATGCTTTGCCGGGACCTTCGGATGCTTCCAGTTGTACCCCAGGCCGCCAGGCCAACGCTACCCTTGGGGCTTGCGACCCAGGTACAACCACGGGCGTCAGCGCCGAGTTCCCAACAGATCGTACCAGCAGTCCGATCCAAACACCCATCAACCACCGCGCAGTCGACATCGGCGACTCCTTCTATCTTTAGTTCCGACTCCTACTCCTTAATCTTCCCGAGCATAACGACCTTTGTGTGTGTGCATGCGTGCCTGCGTATATAGTTTTCGTATGCCTGCCGTGTGGCCACCTTGCACCGCGCTGCCAGAGATAGTACTTTAGGTGCTGTTGATTCCTGTTCGCCATGGTTCTGGCTACTGCGCAGCCCGGATGAAAAACTGTCTTTCTTTTCTCGCTTTGTCGCCGCAAAATACAACTCAGGAGAACGGGCGCGCTGCTCTGCGCCGTCGTACTATACGTGTGTGCGCGACGTCATTTCCGAAATCAGGCGAAACTCGCCTCCCCATTTTCCTCCGTCACCGCCGATACCGAAAACGGTGGCGCCGGATAATCATGGTGCTTGCGGGGAAACGAAGGGCGACCAGCGACACAAATCGGGAAAAATAAATAAAGCCAGTGCTACTTCGTTCCGCCTTTTCTTTTTGGTTCACGCTCAGTTTGGCTCCACCGCGAACGGAACGGGGAATCCGTTCCCATCTATTTCGCTTCCATCTGGAACGGTACGTTGTTTTCTTTTTGTCATTTCGTCCTTCCGAAGTCGCAATGTCGAGCGTAGAAGCGACGCACAATATTGTAAACAACGAAGTTAAATTGCGAAGGGACCGAGCACGCGCGCTTCCATGCACTCCTCCGAACTCTGCTTGGGAAACGGGAAAAACCGCGACGCGCTGCCCACGAAATTTGGGCGGCCGACGGCGCGCCGCGTTTGTTATTATTACAGGGTGCAGCCGCAGGCGCTCTAGGTTCAGAGCTCGGGGAGCTGAAAAGGGCACAGGAGTGGCGACGTCGGGCTGAACTGAGCGGGAGTGGTTGGTTGAACGCAGCGCTCGCTGGGGCGATGAAAAAGAAACTCGGCACGAGCGCCATGCCGCGAGCGTTATTATGGTTTCCGTAACGCAGCTTTGAGACAACAACCGGCGAAAGCGGTGACAGAGCGCTCCCGGGCTTTCCTCACGCTGTTCTCTTCGCCATTCTTCCTTCTGTGTTTAGTTTTTTTTTTTTTATTTACCCGCCGTTTCCCTCCGTTTCCTGCCATCGTACCGCAGCAGTGCGCGCCCGTCCGCTCGCGATTTTCGGGTGGTATGTCAAGCGCAACGAACGGTGCAAGAATGCCTTGCTCTTACACGGGCCGAAAGGTTCGCGCCGAAAAAAAAAAAAAGAAAGAAAAGCAGTGACTTGCCTTTTTTCTGTTGTTTGCTTGCATTTCACCGCAACGCTTTGCATATGTGCGGCAGTTTTATGCTTTTCGTGCTGCAATTGTGCTATAGTTCGTATAGACGATGATTACGCGTATACGCTGATGCACAACTGTTCCCACAAATCGCTCACTTTTCCTTTTTTTTTTTTTTTGCTTACTGTTTTCACGATACAGTGATATGCATATAGACAATATTCGAGATGTTGAACCAACCTCAATGATGGTTTTCCTTCGCAAGCAAGAAAAAGGAGAGAGATATAGGGAGAGGGGAAATCAGCGGAGCCGCATTTACAACGCCTCGCCACTTTCAATCTCGTCTGTTAATCCTGCCGCGATCTGCTTCTGTTTCGGTGCGTTTCTAAACTTTCCTAGTGGTCCACTGTAGCTGAACCTTCATTTATCTTTTACATATGTTAATTACTTTGCCTACTGTGGACATTAAAATGAAGGGTGCGTCTCGAAGATTTGAAGGCATCAGAAGGTTAGCGCTCATCAATAGCAATGGCCGACATTGTTCTCACTCGGCTAGAGAGAAAGTTACGCCAGGGAAGCAGATTTAAACGCCTCCGAAACTGCGCAACGTCGTGATTTACTCCGTGCATGGGCAAGGGGTTCAAGGGAAAATTAAGGCGCGCCTTCCTCTTGCATCCGGCGGGCTCACTCTCCGTTCTTCAAAATGCGAGATGGCGTTTTAATGAAGGACCAGCCGAGTCAGTTCTCTCGGCCTAATCATCTTACAAACGGTTTCGGTATCGCAGCTTAGACCGGGCGCATGTCTATGTGGCCCAAAAGGCAGATGTGAGCTCAAGCTATTGCGCCTGTCGTGAACTGCTTGCTCAAAAGCCGGTTTGTAAAAATGGAAGTAAGAAGCGCTAACGAAAGCGCGCTGGTGTTATGCCGCAGTTCAACACTTAAAAAAAAAGTTTTTTACAAGTTTCCAAAGGTAATCTGCGCCAGTCCTCATGCTCTGTATTTCTAAGCCGAAATCAATATTACGCGCGTGGGGTGCTTCCACAGCATTGCATTTCCTTCTCCCCTTGCCTCTCCGTTACTGCCGCCCCATGGGTGCGCAAGCAGCCGTTTGTGCATCACCACACAATGTTCCGGCTGGTTTCCCCAGGTTTGTGCTTAGGCACGCATCTCGATATATAGCTGACGTTTCTCACTCGATACTGGCCGCACAAAGCAAATCATAAGGCAATTTGCACCGGGGTGAGTTATATATTACAACGCACCCTCGCCTCTCCCGCGCACTCTCACCCTTTTGCCGTCGTCATCATCACGCTATAAGACTCATTAAAAAAATGCAAAAGACCAGAATTGTTGCACAAACCATGATCGTCAGAGTAAGCGAATAGCTTATGCGGACAACAAAAATCAAGTGGAAACACTATCAGTACTTCCAAAGTATACTGCTGAAGTCGACAGGAGTTAGACAATGACGGCACAAATTATCGTCGACATGTTTTGGTAGACGGCATGACAGTGTGACAATAACGACGACGGAGATTATGACAGCGCAACCCCGACGGCAGCGTAACCAAGACTGCTTGACGACATTCGAATCACTACTGTGTGACGACGGAGGCACGACGATAACGGAATGACGACAGCGTGACGATGATGGTATGGAAACAGCTGCGCACCTGCACTTTCTCATCCGCTCGTTTACTCCGCAGAGTCCAGATACTCCTCCGACTATTCGCTTCAAAATCATGCAGACTCCACGGACCGTGCGAGTCGGTCTAAGCGAGGCTGTGGTGAAGCAGCAAGTAGCAGAGGAAGGGGTGGAGGTAAAGACAGGTAGGTTAGCCACTGTATAGACTGGCTGCCTACCCTGTGCTGGTGTAAGGGGGTAAAGGTAATTAAATATGGCAGGGAGCCACACCAGCAGAAAATGAAAAGACGAAAATCGCTTCATTCTGTGCAAAAGCTCATACGTCTCGTCTCATCGTTTGGATATGGATTTCGAGTAGATTAGTTATCAATATATAGGCACCATTTTCAATATCAGTAGGCTCTCAGGAAAACAACTCCTTTTCGCTTGCTTACGGTGGTGGTGGTGGTAACAACCTTATTGAGACTCTGCTCAGTTATGATCTGGCTTACGGTGGTATGCGCCATTGCTTAAGGGGGCATGAGCCATTCACTGTGTTACGTGGCGGACAAATTTCTCTTTGGGAAGGCACAGAAATGCTTACGCATGTAATACCAGAGGCGATACGAGAATGTGCATGTGCGTGCCTATCGCCACGATGACCAGCGATCGGGACAACAATTGCATATCTAAGTGATGAGACGTATAAGCTTTTGCATAGAATGAAGCGTATGATGCGAACATGGACCTACTAAGACCACCGACTATAAGGCACAGTGTTAAAGAAAATGTGCGTGCCCGTTCGTGTGCCGGCCGATCAAGACCCGCCGATCAAAATAAAAGGGTGTGTGCGTAAATCCTCCTTTGGGATGACCGCCGTCACCGCTCAAGAGAAATGAAATTTACTCGTATACCTTTGATCTAAATTCTGCGTCACCTCTATGTCATGTGCTAAACAGCTTCGCTGGTAATTCATCTTCACAGCAGCGGAATGGTGTGTCAGCCTTTTTGGTGTAACGCTAACCTGTGGACGTGTTTGTCGCACCAAGCTTTCTTCTGCCGTCTTGGATGGAGACGCGTGGAAGAACAAAGTCGTATATCGGAGATTATCGTATTCGTATTCACAACCGAGTAACTGCTCCAAATAGGACGCATTCTTGATGCGGCGCACGCACTTGGCATTACGCGCGTATCCCTAAGTACGGGCCTTGGCATTTTTCGTGTTTGCTTATTCATTCGAGCACTAGCTTTAAGGACGGCTGCGCATGTTGCTCAGACTTGCAGAACTCGGATTGTAGCATGCACACGGAAGTTAAAAAATTAACCACTCCGAAGTCTCGTATAAGGAGAATAAGAAAGAGGCCCGGGGGTTGTGCGGGGAGGGCTCGCTTAACGAGAGAGAGCAAGGAAGGACGGAGCTTAGCGCGCACCCGTATTGCGCAGCCCCGCTATTAACACACAGCGGCGAGAGAGCGCCGTCTCTTCCCGATCCGCGAATTAGCTCCGGAGCAGCCGTGCGGTTGCGCCGAAAGTAGCGGGAGAACCGCGTAAGAAAAGGGGGAATGAGTGGGGGAAAGGCGTAAACTTAGAAAAGAGAAAGAAAAAAAAACGAATAAAAAAAGTAGAAACGGCAAGAATTGAGCGGGACGTATTTTCTTTCTCGGCGGAGCTGGGCCATCTGGGAGAGCTTTCCCAGCGGAGCGGAACGGCTGACGACGCCGGCACCGTTGATTCGCTCCATCGGCTTTTTCCTCGGGCGTCGTTGCCTTGATGGCAGTGCAGACTCCGGACCAGTGTCCACGGTTGCTATGGCGACGCCTCCTCAAGCCGTGCCTCAGAGAAACGGCCCAGTGCGAACGCGTCCACTGCGTCCTCCTCCCTTACGCCCTCCCTTCACTACACGAGCACAGACATAGGCAACCCCGGGTGTCTTTCGTTCTTCCGGAAGCTCAGCTGGAATTGGACCCCGCAGCGTCCGAAGGCACGTCGCCCTCTAAGAAGCCCAGCCAAGCCCAGCCTTCTTCACTGGGACTGCGGTCGGCTCGCTGTATACATTGATATGGCCCCTGCGCTGCCGGCGGCCAGCACTCGTTTCGGTGCCGTGATGAGGTAAATGGAACGAAATGTTTCTCTGTCGGACCGCTGGGGCGGCTTGCGCTGAATATATACCCCGAGATGGAAGTGCGTTTCGACTCAGAGTACGCTCAGCAGGCATCGCTCTGAACAACTCTCTTCTTGGGCCTCATCCACGTTTTCTTGTCGTTTCTTTGTTGTTCTCGCAGTTGCTGCCAAACTTTCGGTCGATAAGCTTCTTCCGACGGTCCGAACAAGGTCACGCGAACGATCTTCCTCCGGGTGGCTGTTGTAGATACGGAAGAATAAAAAAGAAAGGGACTCGCATGAGTGAACAATAGAGGCAACGAGCAGAAGCCTGACTTGGTCAGTGCTTGGTTGATGGGACGACGTTCGTACCACGTTTTCAGCGCTTGAGCCATGGGCACTGGGACCCTGAAACGTTTCTTCTTTTTCCTCCCGCGTGCTTGGTCATTAATGTTCGTCCGTTTAAAGAACCCTGGGTTGTCAAAACCAACTACTACGGCGTCTCTGATATGGTACATGTGTATTTCTGTTCTTGTTCTAAATCATGTGGTAGGAATACTGCAGGGAAGGCTACTTTAGCGCTGGCTATACTAATGATTCGTCTTTAATACGCACAGATGAAAAAATAACGCTTCAACAACAAAAAGGAAATAAGAAAGCAAGCAAGAACACCACACCTAAGCGCGCTCGCCGCAAGCACCTAAATAATTCTAAATACAGCGCGCAGTTACCATATGTTTCAGCCATGCAGAGCAGACAACAGTATACCTACTGCGTAAAGCAACAAAACATAATCAAGCAAAAAACGCCGACCGAATAGTTTGAACGAGTCCTGCAAGACGAACGTTCTAAAGGGGTCTGAATGAATGTCTCCCATGACTGGGAAAGAAGCAGTCATGGGAGAAATTCATTTATACCCCTTTAGAGCGTTCTTTTATTATTGTTGTTGTTGTTGTCGTCACACGGCCCAAAGTGATTACACAATGAATGCAGCACTACTGTAGCTATAACGACGACAATGGGGCCCAATAAACATGCCATCAACTATTCATTGTTTCTACGTAACCACTTATAGCTTTCAGCGGACGCCAGCGTAACGACGCAAAATATAAGCCGGGAAATAAGTGAGGCAATTCCTTTTCTGAACTCCTACGAGGTGGAATAAAAAAGTTTCTACACTGGCTCTATTTGGAAGAAAGTAATTAATTTTTGTGCATTCCAACAGTCACCTTCGATGAAGTACTGTTGCGCAGAAATATTGCACTGCTGGCTGTTCCTTCCACTTTACGAATATGTCCTGGAAATATTTCCGCAATGAATCGATTACCGTCTCTGATTCGCGCTTTATTTCGGCAATCATGTCAAAACTATTACCTTTGAGCTGGGTTTTTAATTTTGGGAGGAAAACTGAAATAAAGTGCGAGTCGCAGAGGTGCTCGACTCATGCCGGAAAGGAGAATTCCAGGGCATATTCGCAAAATGGCAGGAGCGCTGGGAGGGTTTTATTGCTGTGCAAGGGGACTATTTCAAAGGTGAGATTGTTTTAATGCGCATAAATAAATTAATTTCTTCCGAACAGAGCCAGTCTAGAAACTTTTTGAAAGTACCGTGTACGTTAACAAATCCTCAGGATAGTTACGAATGAACATACTATAGTAACCGCAGTCCAGCATGCTTCCAGTGAGTCGGCTATCCAAAGGAATTGACTAGAAAACTTCCTGACAATGTCCAGTGGTAGGAGAAATACAGGGTAACAAAATTTAATAGAAAATATTTGAGACGCCCAATACTCGAGTGCAGGTACAACAGTATATAATGACTAAAAAGCAAGCTCCCGCTTGCGATCTTATTCAACTAAGTACTTATATCGCTTGCGATCTAAGCGTAGCCAGTGGAGAAAACATCTTTTACCAACACATAGTGTGCGTTTTCGACGGCGTCGTTTCGCAATCACGCCGAGGCGCAACTGCTAGGCTTCTGCCAAAGCACAGTGGAATGTGTCCGACTGAACATGGGCGCGCTCGAAGGGGGGTGCGCATGTGTTTCTCTACTCGAGCGTAGCCATGGGCCTATCTGCACGCATCGGGTAAAAGCAAGCATCTTTACAGGAGCGCGGCTCTTTTCGTTCCAGATGGGTAGCTTTTGTGCAATTCTCAGCCGACGGCATCAGCACTTCTTTAGTAGCCCACTGTGGTCGCCGTCTGGCCACCACTGGTTCCTCGGAGCATGCTGATTTCGTAGCAACTTTCTTTTTTTCTTTTCTCTCCTTTTTTTTCATGAGAAGCACTCTTTGCCTCTTGCCAGGAACATTGACGCGTGTCTCGCCACGTTTGGGGTCTCTCCTGCAAGATATTACGAATACTACGTATTTGCATCAGGGTCCCGCCGGAGTCTCAGGGCTATGCTCTGCCCATTAGGGCACGGACGAGTACATGACAGGAGAGACAAAACAACCTTACGACTCTCGGTCCTTCGTGCAAGCTAGCGATTTAAGGTGCTCGGCAAGTCCGTCCCGTCGCATCGCAGCAATTCGCTTCAAACGCGAGAGAGCGCCAGCTTCTCCAATCGTTCGCTGTGGCAGCTAGCGCTTTGAAACGTCAGTCGTCTCACAATACTCTTTCCACGAACGCAGAAGTGCGGTAAATGTGACAAGTAATCAGGAGACGTTAAAATATTCCGCGAAATGTAACCGTTTCTTTTGTTTCCGCCAGATATCGTTACACACAACTGTTACCTAAGTCCCCAGAATAAAACTTATTGTTACCTAAAGACATCTGCCTTACGGTTGCGCTGTGATTCTTAAGCGTATACGTTCACGAGTCGAGACAACTTACGCGCGCGCTCTTAGTAGACTCATTTGCGCGTTTCAGTCGTCTCAAATCACTAGCTGTCACGGGTGAAGCGTGACATAAACCAAATGACTTGGCGATAACCCGGTCAGCGACAGACCCACACCAAATCCCGGGTGGCAAGCAAAGAAAAATAAAAGAAGCTTCGCTTTAAACATGATAGAGTTTAATGTCCCGAAGCAACTCACGGGCTATGGATTGATTTCGACCACAGCTTCTTTCACGTTCGCCCAAATAACGGTACACGACCTTTCTTGTGTTCGGACCCCCATCTAAATGCGGCCGCCGTCGGGAGTCGAACCCGCGATCTCATGTTCAGCAGCAGAAAGCCACATCCGCGCGGAGTCACCGCGCTCTGCACGCAAATCTGTTGGTTTTTGCTATAGGCAACGCTGAGACATGGCTGATTGGCACGAGAGAGTCATGACACTTTCACCCCTGAGCTTTAATCGTTACACACGTGAGCACACTGGTTATAAGCCCGTGTGACTCGGCGCGTCGGCTCTGCGAACCTCCTTCGGTGTCAACGAGCCTCCATTCGCTCTGCTAACGACTCCGCTTTGAGCCATTACTGGCAGCCGCGGCCGCTTAGACGGCGCACTCTATAGCTGCCGATACTTTCATATCTGTCGGCGCTTTCCAGCGCCTACATGTCCCCCCATTCCCCCACCTTCTTCCTGTTTCAATTTCCGGCCCTATAAAAGCTCGTGAGAGCAGAGGGTCGTTAAAAACGCCCTTTCTGTGCAGTTGCGCGTGAGGGGAAAAAAAAAGAAAGAACGCGTAGTTTGTAAAACTCTCATGAAGTGCGGTCCCTTCCGTTGTGGTTTCCGAGCCACTCAATTTACAAAAAGGCATTCACCTTCCATGATCACCGCGCTGAGTGCGGACCAGGTGTCTGGCTCAAGTGAAGTATAACCAGAAGTGCAGCTTCCATCTTGATCAGTGCAGGTGAATCAGTGAAGGGCATTCCGCCCCCAGCGGACTACGGCCGCCACGGCCGAGATCGAACCGGAAACCTCGTGCTCAGTAGCAGAACGCCATGGCCACGGTGCTGCAGTGGCAGGTGTTGTGCGCGGAGCATATCGCTGAGCGTCGCAGGGTGGACAGTGGTACTGAATGTGCATAGCTTCATCACATCCGCAGGAATGGCATACGTCACTTTTGGTCATTCCGATGAGGAATGAATAAGCGTGAATCCGACACCCAACCATATGTGGCACCGTAATGTTTTTTTTTTTTTTCAGGGTGGTAGAGCCCAGGTGGTAGGCGAAGCCGCAAGTTGTGAACGAAACGATGGAAGGCGATTCAACGTCTAGTTGAAGTCGATGAAAGACAATCTCTTCCTTAAATGGTTTCTGCTCCACAAGACGCGGACAAAGAAAGGAGGCTACAGGACACACGAAGCGTGCTTCGCGTCTCCTGCATCTTCTTTTCTTTGTCCGCGTCTTCTAGCGCAATAACCATTTTCGCATTGCATAACCAACTAGCCCTAATCACCCCTTTGAATGCCTTCCTGCGTGAGTCGGGGGCGAGAATGGGGTTTATGAACCGTATGACGCATTTGGGAAAGCCGCGCTGGGGCAACAACGTTTGATCGAAGTCAACTATAGAAATCGAATCACCTTCCAACTTTTTGCCATCATCATAGTCATCGTGATCACATTCCCAGTGGGTCCAGCGGTACATGCCCAGCGGCCATACCCAATGTCATCACATACCCGGTGATACATGTAGCACTGTGGACCCATGGAGTGGCACTTACAGAGGGTGTTTTCATTGCGATAGAAATTACATGGACACTCCAGGCGCATTTCTGCGCCACCGTCGCCGTGAGGTTCCATATAACGTCCAAGGCTGATAATATCGTCGCCGCGCGCCGTATGCTGTATGAGCGAGTGAAAGCGTGTGAAGGTATACGCCGGCGATCGCAGCTCAATCTCGCCCACGCAGCGGACGAAAGCGGAGAGGAAGCGCGCCGCCTTCCATCGCGCGCAAGGCTTCGGCGAGAGAGTAGGGAGGGGGGGGGGGGTGTTCTACTTCGAGCGGCCCGGCCGGCCGCGCGCCCCCGGCCGGGCCACTGTATCTTGACTGCCATCTGCGACGGGTACTGAGTCCGCGCTGCGCTGTGTTTTCGCGACTGAGTTCGCGTTGATGCGAACGGCTGCACGAAGGTCAATTCGCTCGCTGCTGCTGCCGCGTTTCCTCACTACAGCGTTTTGACAGCGAGTTTCCGCGGTCATCGAGTGAGATGCGTTCATGTTGGCTTGTGCGCGCGTGACACGATGCCGGTTAATTTAGCTAGTACGCCTATGTTTACAAGTTTATACGGCCGATAAAACTACTATCCTTACTTCGTATAGCTAGCTGTACTCTAATTTGCTATCGCAATCGATGTTTCGCCTTTTGGGCGAAACTGCGACTGTTTTTTTCTGCAGCAAATTTTTAAATATTGCCTGGGGCAGATAGCACAATTCTAACCCTTGAGCTAAATTACTCATAGAGGCGATCATTGCTCTAATTACGCTAATTATTTCTTAATTACTTTACGGCACACGGTATTTCAATTTACTAATTGTAGCTAGTGAGTGTGGAAAGCATATCGCGCATTATAAGGATGGCACCGCTTTCGAAATATGCTCCGTCAAACTTGTGGCAATAGTGCACTGTTGTTTCACTTAATTTTTTCAAAAAAAACGCTGTTTTATGCATTGAAGCCCAAAAGTAACTGGAATGCCAATGCACTTCGTCTAATAATCTTTATAATTAATAATAATTTCGTCTAATAATTTATAATAATATAATATTAATAATTCATATTTCGAAACAGGCCTAGTCCTGAGAATTCGTTCTAAGTCGATACAACTCCTTGCACATCCACTACCTAAAATTCGTAGATTCAAATATGTGCCGTAACGTAATTAATTAAAATGTTATTAGCGTAACTACATTACTTCTTCAATTAAGCATATTGATTTCTCATAAAAGTAATGGCTGCCTCATCGAGTAATTTAGCTCAACTATTAGAATTGTGCTATCTGTCATGGCATTTTTTTTAAATTTTGTGCAGCTAAAAAAATCAATTGGTATTTAGACTGCAATATCTTCGGGATCGGCCCACAAAAAAGGCTAGAAAAAGGTTAGAAACAGACATACTTGACATGGAAAAGCGGTGGTAACTCGACAAGGAAGGCATGGTCTTCAATAAAAAAAAAATTGCCGGCTCTTCCGTAATCGACAGTAGATATAAGCATGAAATGGCAACCGGCTATGCAGATTGGTTGGAGACGATACCAGCCACGATCTTAAAATGAGTGCAGTGCATGTTTGCAACGGCACACCACACCACACCACATCGCACCACACCACGCCACACCGCACCACGCCATACTGTGTACTGGTCCATGTGGACGATGCCCAGCTAGAGGAAGAAAACCGGCTGGAGTACTCACGACTGGCAACGAAAGGCGCCAGGGAGACAGCGCACTGCCCAGCTAGAAGGAGAATGAATTGAATGTTGGGGATTTACGTGCCAAAACCACGATTCTATTACGAGGCACGCCATAGTGGGCGACTCCGGGTTAATTTTGACCACCAGGGAGTCTTTAACGTAGCACCAATGCCCGGGACACGGGCGTTTTTGCATTTCGCCTCCATCAAAATGCGGCCGTCGCGGGCGGGATTTGGCCGCGCGACCTCGTGTTTAGCAGCGCAACACAACAGCCGCTAAGCCACCGCGCCGGGTAGAAGCGCCTGAAGGAGCCGCCACGCAGCGTGGCGCCATTTCTCGAGGCGACGCAAAACCCGCGCCGCGGAGCTCACGGACCACTAGCGTTCGAAAGAGCTCTCAGCGCCAAGAGAGATAGACAAAAGGGAAGGAAAGACAGGGAGGTTAGCCAGTGTAAATACTGGCTGGCTACCCTGTGCTGGGGAAAGGGGTAAAGGGAATAAAAGGAGAAGGAAGAGAGAGAAAAAAAAACAAGAAAAATTCACGCAGTAACGCGACATATCGCGCGACAATAGTCAAACGCGGTCGCACAATTCACAGGCCCTTAAAAACTTCAGCAAAGCCCTTAAGGCCTTGAGTGCAGAAATTCGTCTGGACCAGTGTCGGAGAACTTTCTCTTCTGTGAAGGGGCGATTGTCCAGTTTTTCGGGCGCGGTCACGAACACTTTTCTTGGCACATTGTAACGTGGACAGTCACGGAGGAGGTGCGCGATCGTCTCTTCGCAGCCACAGGTGTCACATGCAGGGCTGTCGGCCATTCCATTCCGCTCGTGGCAACCCTGGTGGAAGACAGAGTTGCAAACTTGGATCCAATCTGTGAAGACGTGCGTTCGTGAATTCACTGGTGTTGCACAGAGTTTGCGCTGAAAGGTGCCAATTTAGTGCATGGTGCTCGGTATCTGCCCCGGATTTTGTTCTCTAAAGGAGGCGCGGAAGTTTGCTGATGATCCTATGCTATCCGTGGCAAAAAGCTCTCCACTCGTCCTGTCGCTTTCCAAAGTAATAAACCAGTGTCTCTATTAACCCTATATACGCTTGCACTGTGGTATGCGGGGACATTAGGGCAGTCGAAAAAGCCGTAGAGGTGACGACAAATTTTTTTTCCATGAGGACAAGGTTTGATATTGTTTCATACAGCTATTTCTTAGGCCTTTATTCCGTTTTTATTCATCCGCATCGCATCTCCTTGACATCGTACATTTTTCTATACCCAGTGTGTATACGGCACATCGCTTCCGAAACCTTTTTTCGTCAAAGCCCCATCGCTTCCCGGAAACAAACATATGTGACTCCAGCAAGCCTTTCCACCACCTTAGCGGGATTTGTCATAAGCGTACAGCCTTTGCCAAAAGTAGTGGTGCCACAGCCCACACGGCTGAGTTTAACGCCAGGCGGCGAATTGAGGACAATGC